>NW_022436965.1:24012831-24061777 GCF_009761245.1 Sapajus apella
GACGCACGCACAGACGCAGACACGACGCACGCACAGACGCAGACACGTACACAACCGTACCTGCTTCTTTTTTAAATCTTTAGAACATACAAATAAAATTTGCCTTAAAAATTGGCTGGACGCAGTTGCTCATGCCTGTAATGCCAACACTTTGGGAGGCTGAGTGAGTGGATCATTTCAGGCCACGAGTTCGAGGCTAGCCTGGCCAACATGGTGAAACCTCGTCTCTACTAAAAAAAAAAAAAAAAAAAATAGCTGGGCATGGTGGCCCACACTTGTAATTTCAGCTAGTCCAGAGGCTGAGGCAGGAGAATCACTTGAATTCAGGAGGCAGAGGCTGCAGTGAGTGGAGATCTGACCATTGTACTCCAGTGTGGGTGACACAGACTCTCTCAAAAAAATAAATAAATAAACAAAAAAATAAATAAATACAAGACCCACAGAAATAACTGACCTCAGTGCCTAGGAGATCATTTCTCTCCTGTTTCCTTCAGAAGTAAAGTCAGTCTTCACTCCAAGGTCAAGAAGTTGGAGCTCAATTCTTCCTTGCTCTACCTCAAGCTTAATCTGCTAGATGAGTAGGAGATGGTGCCCCACAATTGCGATGAAAGGAAGCTCTTTAAATAGAGCAGCTGTAGTCTGCACAATGGAATGTCTTGGACTCAACCGGACTTGCACCCCCATCCCACCATGCTTTCTGAGGTGATAAGGATGGAAACAGAAAAAGAGGCTCTGGCGTTATAGAACCCTGATGGGCAGTGGCATAGGATGAGACCCAGAACTGGCGGCCCTTCTTTCTCTTTCCTCCATTTCCCTCACTCATTTCAGTGTAGCTGATGTGCATTTTAGAAAGAGCTGGATTAAGCATGGATACATAAGTTACTAGCTGCGTGAATTGTATAATTTACTTAATTTCTAAACAAGTTTATTCATGTATAAAACAAGGAAACTTCTTTCTTGATAATCTTAAAATTGCTACAGTGCGGTTGTAAGAACTCAGCATAGTACCTAGTAGATAGTAATAGGTCAGAAGTGATAGCTGAAATTATGCCTTTGGCTACTCTATTTTCTTGCTTCATCTATTCTTACCTTTCCTGCTCACCCATCTCACACCCTAACTTCAACTCCCAACACAGAGAGGGTAAACTGATACTTGCTTTCACCCACCAATGATTGATTTGTGAGATGGGCTGCCTCACAAAACCACTCTTAGGAATTTAACTGGATTTGAAATTTAAAACCATCTCTTATTCATTTGTGACTCAGACATCGCTTTGAACCTGGTTAGTTTAAGATTTTTTTTAAAAAAGATGGATATATGTTTAAAAAGCTCAGAAGTCCTCTTGGGCACCAAATGGCTCTTTGGAAAGAATCCTGTGACAAGTTAAGTGTAAATGAACCAGAAACATAGAGATTAAATTCCTCCTGAAATACTCCTGGGTGTGGAAATTAAGAAAAAAGCAATTGCAAGATGTCTCCAGTTTTGCAGACCTGCATGCAGCTGGCTTCCCTTAAGGCTGCCCGCTGAGCTGTGGGAGGAGCTCCGCTGGCTTGGCCAGGCCTCCGGGGTACCCCTGCAGCCATGGGGTTACTTATTCCTGAGATGGGGCAGCAGAGGCAATTTGATGGAGGCAACTTTCATTCTGACTGCTCTTCCGGCAAAGCTCCTCTCTGGGGACCTCAGACTGGCACCTTTCACCATTGTTAAATTCACTTAAGATAAAAGCGACACCAGGCAAATGACAAGGGAAGAGCCATTAAGGGATGAGCATAAGCAGTGACTGACAGGCAGGCTCTGCGAAGCGCTCAGCTGCCAGCCCCAGCCTTGGCAGGAATCATCACCCCAAGTGCCTCCCCTAGCCAGTGCTTGACAAATGGGCAAGATTCAGTCCAAGCCTACGGGCTCAGCCCTTTGTTTCCCAGAGCCTCAGCCTCCATGCCCATCCACCCACATACTACCAGCCCCTCAACCCAGGAACAGCATCAGCAACGACACAGAGAAGAGCCGTGCTGAAGGTGAGAGGCTGTCCTCTGCCTGCTTTCAGGTGAGTGCTTGCGCGTGGTGAGCCATGGAGCGTGGACTACGAATTCATTTACTGCATAGTTAGTAGAGACAATATGAAGATTGAACTCAGCAAACCATAGAAAATATACACCCTGCCAAGTCTGTCTTTTATACTGTTTTTCGGTCCAAGTATAAAATTATGTTGGCCTTCTTGGTCTTTTCTCGGGACTGTGCACAAGGACACGCAATGGCGCTCTTTGCTGCAATGTATTCACCAGGCAAGCGGGCTCATACAGGTGTCCTGTAACACTGGGTCTTAGTAAATTACTTGCTAAATAATGTTTTTCTTATTATTAAGGTAACCTCTTTTACTGGAAAAAAATTGAAACATACAAAAATAAAAACCTACAAAGAACAATGGCAATCACATAGAAAGTCCACAATTGTTAACATATTGCATTTCTTAAGTGCAAGGTCTCCGTAGAGAGATTGGATAGGGTCCCATTCTACACAGCTGCCACCTGTCACCTGTGTGAGCTTGAGAGAGTCACTTCTCCGTGCTTTCATTTTTGCATCTTTAAAATGAAGGTAAGTATAGAACCTACTTCATGAAGTTATTGTAAGCCTTAAATGAGTTAAAAACATAAAGCCCAGAACACTGCAAAGACTCAATAAATGTTAGCTGTTATCATGCACCAATTTTCACTAACCTGTCATTGTAGTTGTGATTCCATCCTATCAGTGGTTGTCTGCCTGGGGAGATTTTGACCCCAGGGGACATTTGACAATATCTGAAGGCAGTTGTCACAACTAGATGAGTTGAGACTACTGTCATCTAGTGGGTAGAAGCCAGAAATGCGACTAATCTTCCTACAATGCACAGGATAGCCCTCAATGACAAAGAATTGGCTACTCAAAAATGTCAACAAGTGCAGCAGTTGAAAAACCTATGTTAGATTAGTACACACATTGTGACAGATCCCAGCCCCCACTTGCTCCCTGTGGATTTCAGCTGTCCCTCGGGGCATGTCTTGCAGAATCCCGGAGTCTCTTACATGCTTGAGAACACAACTCTCTCCTGCTCCAGCCTCCTTGCCATCCATGCTGCTGCTATTCTCCATAAGATGACTCCTTTGGTGGTCACAGTACCCTGTGCTGAAGAGAGGATGACCAGTGATCCTCTCCGAAATCTAAGACCCATCTTGTTCCTTAGATTCTGAAGTGGCATAATTGGTGCCCAGAGGCTAGCAGACTTTTACCAACATAGTTCTTCAGCTTTTCTCCCTAACTTCTCCCTCAGTTGAGACTCGAAACCTGACTCTGGCTGGGTTTTGAAGCAGAGTCCATGCCATTGAAATCATTCCCTCCCTTTTCCCTCCATCACTTTGGCTATCTTCATCCCCAATATGTCTTTCTCTTTCTTGAGCCAAAAAACATAAAGATCTCATGAATATCAGTCTTAACAACTCATACAAATAGATTCTTAGGGGCAGCAAGCCAAACATATCCGTATCCCAGCAATATTCTTTCTTGTACACACAAACTTAAAGATACATAACTTTTTAAAACAAAATCGTGATTTTACCACACACCCTGACACCTTACTCTTTCACTAAAGAAAATGGCATTAACACATTCAGATGTCATTAAATTGTCTTCTATATCACCATTTATTGACTATATAGAATTCCATTTTGTCACTATGTAATATTTTTGGGTTCATTCCCCTTTTATTAGACATTGAGTTTATTCCTCAATGTTGAAAATTATAAGAAATGCCACATTGACTATCACTGTAAAGCAGTTTTTCACATTTGTTTCGTATTTTTCTGGGATAAATTTCTAGAATATAATTTAAGGTTTTTTGATACATACTGTAGAAAAAAAGGTGTGACAGTTAGTTTTATGTATCAACTTGACTGGACCACAGGATGCCTAGATAGCTATTTAAACATGACTTCTGGGTGTGTCTGTGAGGATGCTTCCAGAAGAGATTAGAATTTGAATTGTTGGACTGAGTAAAACAGTTGTCTCCCCGCAGTGTGGAAAAGCATCATTCAATCTGCTGAGGGTCTGAGCAGAACAAAGGGATGGGGGAAGGATGAACTTGCTCTCTGCCTGACTGTTTGAGCTGGGATACTCGTTTAGTTAGGACTCCTGGTTCTCAGGCTTTTGGACCTGAACTGGAATCTACACCCACTGGCTTTCTGGCTTTCAGGTCTTCAAACTACATCACCATCTTTCCTGGGCCTGCAGTTTGCCAATGACAGATTGCAGGACTTCTCAGCCTCCACAATCATCAATATCTTATCAATATTTTTATCTATATCTATGTACCTATATCTATATCTCCTATTGGGTTTCTTTTACTGGAGAACCCTGACTAATACAAAAAGACTTAAAAACTTTGTTTTAGCCAACAACATCTGCCCATCAGAAGCACGTTGGAATAGCAATCCAATATCAAAAACGGCTGGGAAAGTGGAGTACTTCAGTGATTGGAACATATGTAGTTAGCTGAGAATTTCCATTTGCCAATATCACAAGTGGGAGGACTCTCTCTAAACACTTAACACTAAATTATACAGAACAAAATTCCATCTTCTTTGGGCAATTCAAACATCATTTTGATATGGCTGCTGCATGGCTGGCAGACTGAGGTGGGAGAAAATGGAAGCTGTAGGGAATCCTTATTAATGCAGCCAGGCCTTACCTTTCTTGGCATTTGCTGGATGTAGGAGAGATTAACTGAGACTGACACCTTTAAAGGTCTGAAAAGATACTTACCACCTATTCTCCCTGAACACTGCTCTCTATGAGGCTTCATCTATGTAACAAGGCTACCTTTGCTAGCTAGACCGGCCTCTTCCTTTCTCCCTCTCATAACCTGTGTTGCCACTAAACCTGATTTACCAGAATAACCAGTTTTGGGCTATACTCTGAGCTCACATTTTTTCTATAACCCCAAGATGGAATAGAAGATTCTGTATCTTATTGTTGGCTTGAGTCTTTATTCTGAAGGTTCCTGTGTGTGCACATTAAATAAATTTAATTGTATGCCTTTTCTTCTATTAAAACAAAAACGAAAGTCATTTGCAGTGGTTCAGGATAATTATTATAAACTCTCAATGCAGAGTTTTAGTACTAGCCTGAGCAACGTGGTGAGACCCTACATCTACAAAAAATTTAAAAATTAGCTGGGCGTGGTGGCATGCATCTGTAGTCCCAGTTACTTGAGAGGCTGAGGTAGAAGGATTGCTTGAACCCAGGAGTTCAAGACTGCAGTGAGCTGTGATAGTGCCACTGCACTCCAGCCTAGGTGACAGAGTGAGATCCTATCTGGAAAAAAAAAAAAGGAAAAGAAGAGCTCTAAGTGGCAACGAATTATGGAAATGTAAAGGTTTGTTATTTCACTTTTCAAACAGGGAGAAACTGTATTGACCAGATTCATCAAGAAATGACATATCTTAAAAGCTTCTTTTTTGGGTAAGTTTCTAATAGCAACTTGTTTACATGTCACTTACTTCTTCCTCATAAAAGCAAAATAAAGAATATGTAAAAATTCCTGTTTCAGCTTTTGATGGTGTTCCAGATGAATGTGTTTAACTATAATATCTCAAAACACTGTTCAGTCATAAATTTTTTCAGAATGTGTCAATGATAAAAATAAGGATGGTAATAATAGGAAAACATCACAATGAAGGAAAAAGGTACTTTCTACTACCCTGTGGATGAATCAAGTGAGGACTCGATCGGCAGACCCAGCACTGCTCATAACTAGCCCTTATACCCATTGCCTTGGGCAAGTCAATTATTCTTTTTGGAACATGATTTTTTCATAGATATTGAAAAGGTGGAAGGTTGGAAGGAGGGAAAGGAGCAGAAAAGATAACTATTGGGTACTGAGTTTAATACCTGGGTGATGAAACAATATGTACAACAAACCCCCATGACACATGTTTACCTATGTAACAAACTTTCACATGTACCCCTAAACCTAAAATAAAAGTTTAAAAAAAAGAGAAGGTGGTGATTTCTGAGATCTTTTAAGCTGTAAAATTTCTATGATTTTATGACTTGGTTCACATCTTTAGGGATTTTTGAAATTCTGTTCTCTCATCCTCTTGAAGAATTTTCAAGCTAACAAAAACCATTTTTCTTAGGTAACAAAATATTGAGTGAGATTTTTTTCCCCAGTGTCCTGGAATGTTGGCTAACGCCCCAAGCTGAGAACAATGGGTGAGAAGTGTATCTGTCAGAGGCATTTGAACCAAAGTGACTCCATCTTGAATATAGGGGCTGGGTAAAATGAGACTGAGGCCTACTGGGCTGTATTCCCAGGAGGTCAGGGCATTCTAAGTCACAGGATGAGATAAGAGGTCAGCACAAAGATACAGGTAACAAAGACTTGGCCGATAAAACAGATTGCGATAAAGAAGCTGGCCAAAACCCACCAAAACCAAGACGGGAACAAAAGTGACCTCTGGTCATCCTCACTGCTCATTATATGCTAATTATAATGCATCAGCATGCTAAAAGACCCTCCCAACAGTGCCATGACAGTTTACAAATGCCATGGCAACGTCTGTCAGTTACCCTATATGGTCTAAAAAGGGGAGAAACCCTCATTTCTGGGAATTGCCCACCCCTTTCCCAGAAAACTCATGAATAACCTCCCCCTTGTTTACCATATAATCAAGAAATAACCGTAAAAATAGCCAACCATCATCCCTCAGGGCTGCTCTGCCTATGGAATAACCATTATTTTATGCCTTTACTTTCTTAATAAAACTTGCTCTCACTTTAGGGATTTGCCTCTAATTCTTTCTTGCATGAAATCCAAGAACCCTCACTTGGGGTCTGGATGTAGACTTCTTTCCCATAACATCTCCTCATTTTAAAGAGAGGAATTAAAACATTCTGCTGAACATACTCAAAGAAAGCAGAACCTGTCCAGCAACCACCAACACACATCAGTGCCCAGTAATGAACAGAAAGCAAGTCCAGAGATTGAGTGCATGACTGAAGAGTTGCGCCGAAAGGTTTTAGACTAGTAGTGAGATCTCTTCTTCATTTCCCTTTTTAGGGTTGTCTTTCCCCAAATCAAGTGATGGGGATTGAAGAGAAATACACATAGAAGTTGGGGGTGCCTGTAAGAAGGGAGAGAAAGGCCTTACTTCACCACTGGATGTTTACAGGGTGTGAAGTTGAAGGAGGAAGAAGGGGTGAAAGGGGCCTTGGAAGGATTCTTTGAAATTGTATGTGAAACTCATGAACTCATGACTGCTGCCTCTTCTCCTCTAGAACTAGGCTTGAAGACCAGCTGTGGCCATGCACAACAGTGGAGTAAGGAGAGGGAGCAGCAGGAGACAGCCATCTCCACTACCACGTTTTGGTCTGGCAGGGATGAATGAGTTTCTTAAGGCCAAGTAGGTCCTGTGGGACCTTTCTGGGCTTGAGTCACCGTACAAGAAGGCAGCCTGTTGGGGCAAAAGTACTTCAGGAGTAACAGCTGTGGGGTGAACAACACAGGCAGCCAGGATTAGCCAAGAGAGGATTAGTTGGCACCAGTGACATGAAAGCCTTCTCATCTATAAACCTCCTGCCCACTACTTGGACCCCAGGATATGCAGAAGACAGTGGAGAGGGGCAAAGAATGAGAAGCCATATTGACTCCCTCCCTCACTGTAGGTGCTTGAACCACAAGAAAGGCATGGAATAAAGAAGAAAAAGAAGTTGTGGATTGCATCTGAGATCTAAGTTTTTTGTCGTTGTGGTGGTGGTGGTGGTGGTGGTTTTTGGAGACAGGCTTTTGTTGTTACGCAGGCTGGAGTGCAGTGGTTCAGTCATAACTCGCTTCAACCTCGAAGTCCTGGGCTCAAGTGATCCTGTTGCCTCAGCCACCCAAGTAGCTGAAACTACAGGAATGGACCACCACACCTAGCTAATTATTTTTTTTCCTTTCTTTCTTGTAGAGACAAGTTCTCACTTTGTTGCCCAGGCTGGTCTCAAACTCCTGGCTTCAAGCAACCGGGTCTCGGCCTCCCAAAGGCGTGAGTCGTCTCTCCCAGCCTTGAGATCAAAGTCATGTTAGACTAGATCTGACCTTTTAATACCTGAAATGGAGTAATCATTAAATAAATGACCGTATTTATGACCAAAAGTGAACAAGCACTTGAGGAACTGCCTGAGATTCCACAAAGATACAGGAAAGGGGAATCTAGCTGGGCAAGTTTCCTGAATGGCAGACCCCACCCAAGTCGACATGAAAATAACTTCAACATGTCTAGAATTCCTCATATGTTTAAAATAGTTGGATTTTTTTTTTCCAATGTGATTTTATAGCTGAAAAACCTGAGGCATGAACTATGATCTTTTAACCAAATATCTCCTTGGCCTATCGTATATCCTAACAGTGCCGGATTATTTTTCTTTCCAAACACAGTTTTTGTGTGTGGGTGTTTTCTTTTCTATGGCCTTCTTCACTTTCACTGCCATAATATTATTCTAAAATACTAACTCCATAGTAACAACAAAAGTCAGTAAATGTCCTTTCTTCAATAGATACATAGAGAAGGTTTATGACAAAGTAGTAAGAAAAATCTGTCCATAAAAAAGTAATGTTGTATTTTAACCATAGAATTGTTACTTTCAGTGAATTCCTTCATCAGGCATACAAGGAATTTACTGAACAAGAAATGAATATTCTTTACTTAGTTATATTTGTCTAAGACGTGTAGAAGAAAAATCTATACTTTTCAGAGAAATTATTTCATAAAACTGGGCTTGTGGAAAGCTATGTCTTTTGAAGGCAGACTTGGGTTAAATTCCTGACTCTTCTGCTTACTATCTATCTCTGTAACCTCAGGCAAATCATTTAGTCTCCCTAAACTTCGGTTTCCTCATCTGCAAAATGGAACTATTAGTATTTATTTCATCGAATTGTGAATCTGTGAGGATTAAATGAAATCATTTATGTCACAGACTGACTCAAAGTCCATCAATACGTTTAAGTTTCCTGTCTTCCTCCCTCTACTATTTGGTTCTAGACACAAGTTTGCCTAATCTTTATTTATTATATATGTATGTGTGTAGATGTATATATATTTTATTATACCTATTTTACTTGGTGTTTTTTTGTTTTTGCTTTTGTTTGTTCCTTACAGACAGGTTCTCACTGCTGCCCAGGCTGGAGTGCAGTGGCACCATCATAGCCCACTACAACCTCAAAGTGATCCTCCCACCTCAGCCTCCCAAGTAGCTGGGACTATAGGTGCAGGCTACCATGCCTGGCTAATTTTTAATTTTTTTATAGAGACAGAGTCTCTTTATGTTTCCCAGGCTGACCTTGAACTCCTGAACTTCAGTGATCCTCCTGCTTTGGCCTACCAAAGTCCTGGGATTATAGCCATGATATAATCCTGCCTTAATTGGGTTTTAACAATTATAAACATAGTCTATAATACTTGTTACAAAATCAAGAAGTATAATAAAATGTTTAATTACCTCACCTTCTCTGATCCTGAACTCCTAAAATACCCAATATTCACAGTTTTGGTAGAGGGACACTTTTTCATACTTTTGTTTTTGCTCCTACAAACATGTTTTACACATTACTCTGAAGACTGCTTTTTCTTCCATTGAGACAACTTTCCATGTCAGAATGGATGTGGTCAATGACTCAAGGAGAGTATTGCCAATTTAGATTCCAAAGTAGAGTTCTGGTCCCCTGAATAATTACTTGCCTCTGGGTTTTTACGTTTGTGAGAGGGATATGAACTACTTGGTGGGTTGGAAACTGTTCCTGATGTCACCTTGCAAGCTCTTTCTGTTTAGAACAAATCCAGCCTCTGGGTCACTAGAAAGTCACATGTCACATGTCACAAACTGTCAGCCTTTCTCTCCCATCACTCCTTATTACTTAAGGGTATTGGCTGAGATCCCAACATCTTTATCTCTCAGGGGTTGGAAAACTGGGCAGATTCTTTCTCTCTCTCTCTCCTCTATTTCTCATATCCTTCCACCACTGTCATTGTCTTTAAGGAAGGTGTCGCTCATGAATCTCAGAATTATCTGCCTTAGCAAAACCCTTTAGAGACCTTGATTCCAGTACTGATGACATCAGTACCATCGGAATCAATGGAAAAATAAATACAAAAACATCTCTATCTGTATCTGACTCTGAGCAGAGTGTGGCCTTAGCCATGGAAGTTGAGGTGTCATGTTCAAAGGACCATCAAAAACCATTGTCCTAGGCAAGGTACAGTGGCTCACGCCCATAATCCTAGCACTTTTGGCCTAGGTGGACAGATCACTTGAGGTCAGGAGTTCCAGACCAGCCTGGCCAACATGGTGAAACCCTGTCTCTACCAAAAATGGCAATTCTATTGCTGGATAATCAGTTTCAAAGGTGTGTTAGTCCTTTCTCACATTGCTAATAAAGACATACCCGAGACTGGGTAATTTATAAAGAAAAAGTGGTTTAATGGACTCACAGGTCCACATGGCTGGGGAGGCCTCGCAATCATAGTAGAAGGTGAAGGAGGAACAAAATCATGTCTTACATGGTGGCAGGCAAGAGAGCATGTGCAGGGGAACTCCCATTTATAAAACCATCAGATCTCATGAGACTTACTCACAATCCCAAGAACAGCATGGGAAAATTCCACCCCCATGTTGCAATTACCTCCCACTGGGTCCCTCCCAGAACATGTGGGGATTATGGGAGCTACAATTCAAGATGAGATTTGGGTGAGGACATAGCCAAACCATATCAAAAGGCAATAAAAAATAAAAGTATTTTCTACAATAAAACTGTGATAACATTATTTGCCTGATTATTTTCAAGGAAGAGCAGCATCTTTGAGGATCTTGAAGTCAGAGAAATTCAGACACCAAAGAGTGGAAGAGACTTAAAAGAGATCTTTTCTACCTTTTTGTCTGACTCTTAGTTCTCCTATTTCATCTCCTTGAAGTATGTCATTGATCATCTGCTTGGAACCCACTAACAATGGAGAGCTAATTCAACATGAGAGAGGAGGAAGAAGACATGTAAACTAACAATTATGATAAAATGTGATTAATGCTATAAAAGAGCTGCACAAGTTACTATAGGGGTGGCCATGAGGCGTGGCCTGGCTTGGAAGGCTAGGGAATGAAATAAGGCTTCTGAGGGAAAATGACTCTATGCTGGCTCTTGAAAGAAAGAAGCAAGTACGGCAGATAGGGGGAATAATGAGGGAGTGAGTGGAGATCATTCAGAAGTGGGCAAAAATATCAAATATTTAGCAAGCGTGTGAATCGTGTGACAGGTGTCTCATTGAGGCTGGAGCATGGACTATGAGTGGAGGGATGTTGACAGATAAAGCATAGCCCAAACTGAAACTACCCCATGCTGAGGAGTTTGGATTTTATCCTGAAGTTGAAAGGGAGTCATTTAAGGGTTTTACGGGATTGACAGACTCTAATCTGCATTTAAAATTAACTGGAATAAGAATGAAATCTGTGACACCCCGAGGAAGCTAGTGCAGGGCCTGACAAAGAGGGATCAAAGAAGGAGAAGAGACAGCAGTAAAAGTTAACAAAATGTTATGAGAATGTGGTGTGGTATGGATAGAAAGTGGGAGAAGTAGAGGATGATGCCCAGGTTTCTAGTTTGGGTACTTTGGTACCTGAAGAAGTAAGTGAGGGGAAGCAGAGCAAATTGTGTGCCGCCAGTGGCAAACTCACCTAAAGTGAGTCTTCTCGTATTGACCTGAAAATGACTACAACCCTTTAACCTTCTCAGGGCTGGTCTTAGTCTCTCCTCCTTCATTACAAACAGCAATGAACATTATTTTGTGAATGTACTAAGTTGCAAAAAAATATTGTACTGACAGACTGTCTAATAAGCCAGATTTTATCATGTCTTTCTCTCTCTATATATATATATGTATACACACACATATATAAAATTCTGTATAAAATCATATATAATTATATATAAAATATATATAATACTTGTTTTTCTAGGATCTCAAAGACTGCGTGTGTGTGTGTGTGTGTGTATAGAGAGAGAGAGAGAGAGCGCGCTCCTGGAAAAACAAGAGTTATAAAACTCCAAAGGTTCACTCCCATGATTATACTTAATATCTGAAAACAAGCTTGCCTTATGAAATTTTAAAGCCAGGTGTGGTGGCTCACACCTGTAATCTCAGCTCTTTAGGAGGCTGAGGTAGGTGGATGCTTGAGCCCAGGAATTCGAGAGCAGCCTGGGCAATATGGCAAGATGCCGTCTCTACAAAAAATACAAAAATTAGTCATGAGTGGTGGTGTGCACCTGTTGTCCCAGCTACTTGGGAGGCTGATGTGGGAGAATCAATTGAGCCCTGGAGGTTGAGATTGCAGTTAGCTGTGACTGTGCCGCTGCACTTCAGCCTGGGTAACAGAATGAGACAAATTTTTAAAGAAATAAGCAAATAAACATTCAGCAAATGCAAACACTGGGAAGCAGTGGATAAATTGTGAAAAAAGTAATGGTACCCATCCTTCCTCTCCTCCCCCTGGCCTCTTCATTGCTGTGTATTACATGTCTTACCGTTAATTCTACTAACCACAGCTCTGTTCCTGATACAATACTTCTTGTTTCGCAAAAGCCCTTGGGATGAAGGAATCAAATATAGAATTTGCTGAAGGGCACAAATATCAGCAGTATTCAACTCTCCAACCTGATGACATTCAGCTAAATCTGGGATGTCAAAGATGCTATTCACCCTCTGTGACAACTGTTACTACTTTTTCCTTTTCCCATCCAAACTTTTTTCAAAGAAAGGGTATCTTTTGACTAGGCTAGTTACTAAACTTCACTGAAGAAGAAATATGATGAAGTGATTTCATATAGAGACACAGTTTGTGGAGGTCATGCCAATTCCTGCTCAGGCCAACATGTTTCTTGCTTGAGAAGTCAGCGAAACTCAAACTGCACAGCCTTTTCTTCCTTCCCAGCATGTCTTTACCCTTATGGAAAAGTTGCAACATGTCTTATTTTAATAGGAATAAATGTAGATATATCTCATTCTTATATTAAGCCAGTAAGTATCACTTTTTAAATATATAGGGAAACATTGTTTTTAATACAGTCCCATTAAGTTTAAAAAAAATGCAGTAAAACATCATCTGAAGATGCAGATGTAAAGCTGGTTGAGTAGTAGTATTTTCATTTCACTCGCCTTCCTTGAAATTCACTAAGCCATTGAAATTAATTTTTAGGAAACAAAAGAATAAAGAGAAATCTCTCTCTAAAGAAAAAAGAAAATCTCACAAACCCAAGCTGCAACCTATAAAACACATCCACTTGATAATGTTAAGTCTGGGCTGAGATGATAGGCCACAGGAAAGCCGAATACATGACTTCTCAGAACATAAGTACTTTACGTATGTCCCCAAGCCTCCTTGCCAACAAAGCCTTCCTGTGGACTTTGGGTGAAGGAGAGAAGGCAGAAAATGGACAGATTGCAACATGGAATGTCTGTGAATTAAAGCAGAGAATTATCTCCTGTTTTCTTTTAGATAGCCAAGTTTTTTATGGATTTATAAAATTGCTGTGCAAAAGATCTTAACCCTTTGTCTTTCACACAGGTTGAATATTTTCCTCTGAATTTTATATTTAAATTTAAATTTTGCATCTAATTTATTTTGTTTTGGCATTACTTTTGTTTTGTTTGGGGATAGGGTGCTTCTTAGGTAGCCAAATATATTATTTTCCTATCTTTGGTGCTGTGATTAGAAAAAATCTGTAAAATGCCTTATAGCATTTTTAAAAACATAATAAGACTGTATTAAATACAGTGTTTCCCCATATATTTAAAAAGTGATACTTGCTCAATATAAGAATGAGAAATATCTACATTTACTCCTATTAAAATAAGACACAGTTGCAGCTTTGCCAAAAGATGAATTAGAAAGTATTTATCTTAAACTAACATTTATACTAAATGTTAGTTCATCTAAACTAGATCTTGAAATTTAACTTTTCCAACGAATTAATTAACCCAGCATTGAATAAACTAAACTTTTTGCTTTCATCTTTAGCACATATTAACTTCTTATATATATACTAGATTCCTGTTTTGAACATTTTTGTTTTAGTTTTTTTAAGCAATGTTGCAAGATGATTTTTTTTTTTTTTTTACTTTTATTTTGGGTTCGGGTATACATATGCAGGTTTGTTATATGGGTAAACTCCTGTCATGGGGGTTTATTGTACAAATTGTTTTGTCACTCAGGTACTAAACCTAGTACCCAATAGTTATTTTTTCTGCTCCTCTCTCTCCTCCCATCCTCTACCCTCGAGGAGGTCCCAGTTGTTCCTTTCTTTGTGTTCATGAGTTAACATCATTTAGCTCCCACTTATAAGTGAGAACATACAGTATTTGGTTTTCTGTTCCTGTGTTAGTTTGCTAAGGATAATGGCCTCCAGCTCCATTCATGTTATTGCAAAAGACATGATAACATTCTTTTTATGACTACATAGTATTCCATGGTGTATATCTACCATGCTTGCTTTCTTCAGTCTGTCATTGATGAGCATTTAGGTTGTCCATGTCTTTGCTATTGTGAATAGTGCTGCAATGAACATATGCATGCATATGTCTTTATAATAGAATGATTTATATTCCTCTGGGTATATACCCAATAATGGGGTTGCTGGATCAAATAATAGTTCTGTTTTTAACTCTTTGAGGAATCACCATACTTCTTTCCACAATGGTTAAACTAATTTATACTCCGACAAACAGTATATAAGTATTCCCTTTTCTCTGCAACCTCATTAGCATGTTATTCCTTGACTTTTTAAAAATAGTCATTCTGATTGCTGTGAGATGGTACTCATTGTGGTTTTGATTTGCAGTTCTCTAATGATCAGTGATGCTGACCTTTTTTATATATACTTGTTGGCTGCATATATGTCTTCTTTAGAAAAGTGTTCATGTCCTTTGTCCACATGTTAATGTGGTTATTTTTCCTTGTACATTTGTTTAAGTTCCTTATAGATGTTGGATATTAGATCTTTGTCAGATGCATAGTTTGCAAATATTTTCTCCCGTTCTATAGGTTGCCTGTTTACTCTGTTGATAGTTTCTTTTGCTGTGTAGAAGCTTTTAAAGTTTAATTAGATCTCATTTGTCAACTTGTGCTTTTGTTGCAGTTGCTTTTGGAGTCTTTGTCATGAAATCTCTGCCTATTCCTATGTCCAGGATAGTATTGTCTACATTGTCTTCCAGGGTTTTTATAGTTTTGAGTTTTACAGGTAAGTCATTAATTCATCTTGAGTTGATTTTTGTATATGGTGTAAGAAAGGGGTCCAGTTTCACTTTTCTGCATATGGTTAGCCAGTTCTCTCAGCACCGTTTGTTGAATAGGGAATCCCCTCCCCATTGCTTGTTTTTGTTAGCCTTGTCAAAGAACAGTTGGTTGTAGGTGTGGTGGCCTTATTCCTGGGCTCTCTATTCTGTTCCCTTGGTCTATATATCTCTTTTTGTACCAGTACCATGCTGTTTTGACTACTGTAGCTTTGTAGTATAGTTTTAATTTGGGTAATATGATGCCTCCAGCTTGGTTCTTTTTGCTTAGGATTGTCTTGGGTATTTAGGCTCTTTTTTGTTTTCACATATATTTTAAAATAGTTTGTTCTAATTCTGTAAAGAATGTCATTGGTAGTTCGATAGGCGTAGCATTAAATCTGTAAATTGCTTTAGGTAGTATGGCCATTTTAATGATATTAATTCTTCTTATCTGTGAGTATGGAATGTTTTCCATTTGTTTGCATCATATCTGATTTCTTTGATCAGAGTTTTGCAATTTTCATTGTAGAAATCTTTCACTTCCCTGGTTAGCTGTATGCCTAAATATTTAAATAGGATTGTATTTCTTATTCGGCTGTCAGCTTGATTGTTGTTGATGTATAGGAATGCTAGTGACTTTTGTACATTTTTTTTTTTCATCCTAAAACTTTGCTGAAGCTGTTGATTAGCTGAAGGAGTTTTTAGGGTTTTTGATTAGCTGAAGGAGCTTTTGGAATTTTGTAGATCTAGAATTACCTCATCTGCAAACAGGGGTCGTCTGACTTCCTCGCTTCCTATTTGGATGCCCTTTATTTCTTTCTCTTGCCTGATTTCCCTGGCCAGCACTTCCAATACTGTGTTGAATAGGAGTAGTGAGAGAGGGCAACCTTGCATAGTGGTATTGTTAATAAATAATTGTTAAATTTAGTAGAGGAGTTGAAATTGGCATTGTGATTATGTTAAAAAATAAAGTGCATACTGAAGTGTTTAGGAATATCTGCAATCTACTTTAGCAAAATTAAAAGTGGGTAAGAAAAAGAAGCAAGGATGGAGAAAAGGTGATAGCCACTAAAGCTCGGTGACGGGCAATGTCGTACTCTGTACTTGTGAGCATGTTTGGGAATGTTCGTAATGAAAACTTAAAAAAAAAAAGCTTAAGTTGACATCGCATTGCAACCATCTTGGATTCACTGTTCCCTAATACTTGGAACTCTGTTGTCTTATCTCAGTCTGTTCTGTAACCTCTCACCTGAATTTGCCCTTTTTCCCAGCTTTTGTACCCAAGGATCCTCTAGTTTTATTTTTCTGGCTTTCACCTCTTGGCATACTGCTGGTGCTGCCCGCCTGCTTCATTGACTTGGAGCAGCTTGCATGAGGTCAGCTGCTACCCTGATAAACTGTCCTCTTGAGAGAAAGAAGGGGAAATTTCCGGTGGCTGCTGATTGGCTTCTTTCCCCAGTTGCCTTCCACCCATCTCTGTTCCATGGTCCGACAAAGACAAAGTCACCTTTTCCATCAAACATTTCTTATAATTTTTCTACACTTATTTGAAGAATGCAAGCAACTGATTGTCTTTCTTTTTTCTTTTTTTTTTTTTGACAGACTCTCACTTTGTTGCCCAGGCTGTTGTGCAGTGGTGCCATCATAGCTCACTGCAACCTCAACCTCCCAGGCAGTTCTACCTCAGCCTCCCAAGTAGCTGGGACTACAGGCATGCACCACCACATCCAATTAATTTCTGCATTTTCTGTGGAGACAGAGAGTCTCAGTATGTTGCCTAGACTGGTCCCAAAATCTTGGCCTTAAGTGATCCTCTCACCTCTGGTTCCCAAAGTGTACAGGAGTAAACAACCACACCTGGCCTGATTTTCTATTAATAATAATTATATGCCCTATTATTAATATATGTGGTTATCCTCCTGCCATCTCTTTCAAGTTTCTATAAAACAAAATTATGCATCTATAAGCCTTGTATTATTTTCTAAAGAAGTTCCTGAGATAGAACATTCCACTGGAAATATCCGCAAGAGAATAAATTGCTTTTCCCAAGTATTTCTTCCAGCCTGCCAACCGTTGGGTCTCCTCTTCCTTTCTTCCTTTTGGTACCTTCTTATCCTAAATACAGAAAGCAAAACAAAGAATTATCGTAAAGTAGTAAAACTCAAGTGGCAGAAGATCAGAATCCCGCCATAGTAATACCACGAAACTGTCTAATCTTTCTAAAGAGAGCTGCTTTGCACGCATTTTCACTTAATCCTCAAAATACTTCCATATAGTGTTATATTATTACATCACCATTTTACAGATGTAGAAATGAGGACCAGTGATCTTAAATAAAGTTGCCCAGGCCCATCAAGCTAGTAAGTGTAAGTGTAGAGATTCAGATTCAGGCCTGTCTGAATTCAAAGCCTGTGCTGTTGAATGCCATCTAACACTTCCTCACAAATCCTCATTTATTCAGGACTCACATCAATATTAAACACTCTTCCTCCTCACTCAGGCGTCTTCCTTGTTGCTGGGTGAGTGAACTGTGCTGTTAGTCACCACTGTGGAAAGAAACCTTTGTGACAGTTAATGGTCTACATGCATGTAGGAGACTCAAAATAAAGCAAAATAGCCTATTTGCATAAATAGAATCTGCTCAGATGTCAGCAGGCACAAGCTGGCAACAAATGTGAAGACAAGGCAAAGAAGAAGTACCGCCACTTGCCTCACACCCTCCCTTGTCCCTGCAGCCTCTGTCCAGGACCCTGGGACCCGCCAGGGAGCACGTCCTGTCAGATAAGCCCCAGCCAGACAGACGTTGTCATTTGACTTCAGCAAATCGCTCTGATCCAGTTCAGTTCCAGGCCCAAGCTTGACACCCAATCATGAGTGGAATTTGGTTTGACACGTACCTGGCTGTGAAAGCCACGTTCTTGCCCCCACCCTTGCCCACTTGACCCCTACAGCCTCATATGTCAGAATGTGACATCCCAGGTGTCAGCTGTAACACCAAGTGCACAGAGCAAGAGAAAGATGGGCAATGACAGCAGAGGTTCCGGTGCCCAGCCCAAGCCTGGCACCAGGACTGGCCTCCTGCCTGGGAGGAGAGAGCGAGGCACACAGCTGTGGGTCAGGGAGGGAGGGACTGCAAAGCCCCTTTAGCTGGGTGCCATGGGGTCTGGAATACCACCGCCAGAACTGCCAGAATTTTTCCTTTGCTTCAGCATTGTCCTCTCCTCATAAACTCTGAGCAGTTTGGTGTGAATTTGGATATTAACAGCATTTCCTGGCTGGAAGTACCCAGAGATGCAAGAGTGTAAACACGAAGTCACCAAATGCAATATAACTCACAGTTTTGCCTAGGACTGACTCTTGAGGCAAAGTAGGAAAATAACATATGCCAAAAGGAGGCAAAAATGAATGCTTACTGAGCGTTAGTAAGTACCAGTCCTGTGCAGGTGCTTTGTATACAACATATTTTATTGTTGGAGCAACACAGCAAAGCTTATAAAGGAAATCTGCTCAAGATCACACACTTACTAAGTAACGGCCCTAGAATCATGGCTAGTGCACTCCACAGCATTCCTTTCTTCCCATTAAGCTTATTTACCTGGAGCCAAGAGAGCAGTGTTGGGCACACCAGGTAAGTTCTCAGTTCTTTGCATTATCCCTCCTGTCTGACGCCCAGACAGAGATGAGAAGGAATGGTCAAATACGGAATCTCATCCATTTCTCAAGCCCCCAGGCTTCTGTGACAGCTAAGAGGCTCCCCTCCCTCATAGACATCCTATGGAACACTTAGGACTGTGCAGGTTCCTGAGTAATCAGGTGGGAGCTTTGAACCCTATGAAAGCAGAGTCTTTGCCCCGTGGTGCTGAGCCGTTGGTGAGGACTCCCTGACATGATGACGAGTCAAGTGCTCGTAGCAATCTCCTGCTCATCTGGGCGGATGCTGCAGGCTACAACATACATGGCCATAGAGTACTGTGTTCCCAGACTTCAGGATTTTTAATTCTTAAAAGCATTGAGGACTGTCATGTAGTTGACAGTGTTCCATTTTGCCAAGCAAATATATAAACCTCCACTATTTATCATAAGTTCATAAAGAAGAGAGCTTCAAATACCAAAAGTGTAGGAAGGGCATCATCTCATAATAGGCAGGCTTTCCCAAGACAGAAAGTTTGCAAGGTTACATTGATATGTACATATTTCATGTTTGTCATAGATGTATGAAAATATTATCAATAACCTGCATAAGTCTTTAGATTAACATTAAGAGATACTTGATTCAGATGCAAAGGTCTTAGACTGAGAGTCAGGCTACCTGGGGTCAATCTCAGACTCCACTGCTAACCACCTATGTGGCCTTGGGCAAGTCACATAATCTTCATTGAAATGAGGAATCATATCAATTTCCTAATCTGTTGAATAAGGGAATTAGATGAAATGAGTGTTGAGATCCCTCTCAACTCTATCATTTCAGGAAAGCAGCCTAAGCCTCCTGGCCATAAAGCATAGGCCTGAGAGGAAATACTTTCTCAGAGAGAGATTGACTCTCAAAGATAAAGTGTCTCATATAACTTGGGATGGATCCGATTTTGGGTCAACCCTAGCAAATTCTCAACCCTTCTTTCACCTATGCCTATGTCCTTTTCCTGGTCATCTTCATACACAATAGCTGTAAATGCTTTTGTGCTGTGTTTTGGCAAAGGTGGGATCCCAGAGATAGCCATGGTGGGTGGCCCACCCTGGGAAGCTGAGATAAGGTTCAAAGAAGTAAAACACAAGAACATGAAGAGTTAAATAACACAGTGTCAACCTAGGTCACGTAACTGGCTTTGAGTTCACTGGGACCCTGAATCCCATTTCATTTCTGCCACTCTGTGTTCTAGAATGCAACACTCTCAAGAGAATCAAATCTCAGGAAAGGCAGGGAAAGAAGGTGGGCACAGGACATGTGGTGTAGGCAGTATTCACACACGGATGTGAAGGATGAGGCAATGGGATGTCTTCGTTTCTCCCTCCGTCGTTCTTCCATTTCTGCCTCCATTTCTGCCTCATCCACCTGGGACACACAAGGAATGAAAGGCCCGACTCTGCTTAAGTTTGTCAGTGGGGCAGGAATCATTAACTTACACTCGCTTGCTCTGCCTTTCATGCAGAGAGATTTACATGTTAGGTGTATGAGGCCAGAGACAGCTTAGGCAGGAGGAACATTTTGCAAAGCTCCGGGAATGATTTAAAAGCACCACAGGCTTAATGCATGGAGCACTGGGCTGGATGCAGGTGCATTGGTGGCACCTGTCTTTGCCTAACTATTGGATTTCATCCCGTCTCTAGACCCCATTGCCACAAACCTGGACTAAGCCCAGCCCCTTCCATGAAGAGCATAGATAGTCCTGCTAGTGCCAAGAGGTTCTGGAAAGCTGACGACCATGTGAAGAAGGCTGTGAGTGAGTGCGTATGTGTATATGTGCATGCATGTGTGTATGTGTATGAGTTTGTGCGTGTGTGTGTATTTATATTACCTATCAGGAAAGATGAAGGCAATCCAGATGCAGTTTGCTAAGGATCCTAAGTATTGGCATGTTATCAGATAAAGCTGTGAGGGTCATGTTTCCAATGTCAAAGTGCAGCTGAAGGTCAGCATGCCCAAGGTAAGTGGCTTTAGAAGTTCTTACTAGGAGAGGAATATTGAGCCAAACACACTTCAGAACCTCTCCAACTTACCCAAAGCCCATTAACTAGCCTGAGTGAGCTGCATCCAGCCCTACAGATTCCAGTACTTGGAAATACGTAATAAGAAGTTCAAAGATGCATGAGTCTATGGGAGCTGAGAGCGGGCAGTGGTGGAGGTTTGAAACAGGTAACAGACCTAGAGAATGTTTCCTAGCTGCCAATACCCGGTTTCCCAACTGTTCTTTTAAGGTAAAGCTTGAGGTACATCCAAGGTAGGTAGGAGGCAGGTTTCTGAGCTCCCGCCTTACACAGGGTCTCTTTTTAAAAACTAGTTGCACATGTGAACCAAAAGCTTTCAAACAAAACCCTACAAACTCTATTGCCTTTTTCTGAACAGGAGAGAGAGTTTCTGAAAGAGCCATCACAATTAAAATGGCATCAAAAGAGGCATCCGTACCGAAACGGAATATAATAATTAAAAAGATGAAATAGTTCAAGGGGTGCCAAACCATTCATCACCTCCCTTACCTCATGCTCCTAACTTTTTCCCCCAGGAGGAACTGACTTTTAAAATATTGCAGGTGTCAACAGGAAATCTGCTGAAGATGCAAGAGTGAAGTTTAATAGGGTCTGCCCTGTGCTTGATCACCTTACTGCCAGTGGAGACACCTACTGTTGGGAAAAATGACAGGTCATGTAAAAAGAGAAAGGAACAGCCAACAGGGTGAGCATCCTGGGACAGACAGCACTTCAGCAAGTAATCTTCTGCCAGAGCAAGGGAGAAAGATGCCAGAACCTGCCAGAGCTGGACTGTAACAGAGAACTTTACCTCTTCTGAGATGGATGTAGCGGACAGCCCTGGAAGTGGCTTTATGCAGGTTTTCCACAAGCCCCAAGCTCAGAAAAAAACATGTATTACACAGACATTGAACTGGGGCTGATCTATTAGGTATTGGCTAGGACACTACGTTAGTAAGTGTTTTCTAGAAAAACAGAACCAATATTATATAAGATTTATTAAATAAGGTTTATTTATTATTTGACTCACACAATCGTGGAGACTGAGTAATCCCACAATCTGCATCTGCACGCTGGAGTCCTAGAAAAGTCAAGGTGTAGTTCCAGCCTAAGTCCAATGGCCTGAGAACCAGAAGAACCAATGGTTTCAGTTCTGATCCAAGACCAAAGGCCTAAGAATGAGAGCACCAAAGGTGTAAGTTCCAATTCAAGTCTGAACCCTAAGATGCAGGTGTGCTGATGGTGTGAGTTCCTGTTCAAGGGCAGGAGAAGACCAGTGCTTCAGCTCAAGCAATAAGGCATGGAGAGCACATTCTCTCTTGTTCAGACTTTGTTCTGTTTACACCTCTAGTGGTTTGGATGAGGCTCACCCACACCGGGGAGGCCCATCCATTCTACACAGCTCACCAATTCAAGTGTTAATCTCTTCCAGAAACACCCTCACAGACACACCCAAAAATAATGTTTAATCAAATATTTGGACACTCTGTGACCCGGTCAAGTTGATGCATTAAATTGATCATTACAAGCATTGTTCTGTGAGTGGGTCCTAAAGGATCCTGGAAAATGGTATCAGTTAACTTACAGTCTATGTGTAAAATCCTACGCACTGACTCTGGAACTGCTTCTCAATGTGCAGTGGTTATTGCCATTCCTCCTCACCACAAAATAAATGTAATTCACTGGAGCATTACTTGGTAATCTCCTGCTGACTTCTGAGGGTAAATGGACAAGTGCAGCAACTGTATTTGAGAAGGACATGGTGACAATAATCATCTGGCTCCCAAATACATTCTGTCCTTCCCAGACTGGTAACAGCAGCACTACCTCCTAAGGTGAGTGAATTGGCCTTTCCTTGCCTTCCTTGGTGCTCTCTATCAGATGGAGCGCACAGTGCTAAGACAGCAGCCATCGATGGTAGTCCAATGTGGTTTGCTATGTCTCCTGGAGGAAGCATTTCTTCTTTGTGAAGTAGACTTCCAGACCCACAGAGACTAGAGTTATGGGAAAAGGATGTGCAAGTCCCCTAAATAGGTCGTTGGGAGTGATGGAAGTGGGTCACTCTCACTTCTAACCCTTGGCTCCAGATTCATATACTCTCCATATCAGGGATACACCACCATCAAATGGTCACTGATCTAGATGTACACTATGTTCTGGAAGATGGTGCCCTATCATTGCAAGCTATCATCTCTAAGCTTACGCTGTCTTAAAAAAATTTATTTTACGCCACAAAGAAGTTTGTTTGTGGCAAGAAGTCGATGGCAGCAAGTGGAAATTTGGGACATACACCTTTTGCTGATGAGTTGTAGTCCTGAAGCACACATTACAGGAGAGAGCTGAGCATTCTCAGCCCAGAGCAGCAAATACATGAAAGTCAGAAGTCTCTAATATAACATTTGTCTTTTTTCCAGTGAAGTAATAAGGCATAAATGCAGGTAATTATTGCCAGCTGACCCAAAGTCAATAAAACATTCTACTTAAGCGTTAAAAAAAATTTATTTTATAATTCTGTCAAGACAGTAGTATTTGGATGGTGCTGGATATGATAGGAAAGTGAACCGCATGGTCATTTGCTCACTGCTACCCTTCCTTTGCTATAAACTGGGTTCCTCGGTACAATGTGATACGGTGTAGAATCCTGTGTCACTGAATCGTATGCTTTAGAAACCCTCAAAAACTGGTACCAGACAAGGCCTTGAGGCAGGAAAGCCAAACCCAAATGTCAAATATCTGTTGATTTCTGTCAAGATGAATTTTCGCCCTTTATGGGGTAGAAGAGATCCTGTGTTCTCAAGTTACTATCCAATGGTTAGTTTGTCTCCTTGAGGAATGGGGTGCCATATTCACAAAGGGGCTTAGTTTGGTCTATGTTGCTAGCATAGACTTTTTAAATGGCAATAACTAGATTAGCCTTGGTGAGCGGGAGTCCTTGCTATTGGACCTGTTCCCTGCCACTGTAGCCATTTTCTTTAAGTGCCCATTGAGTCAGCACTGGGCAGGGCAATGAGAAAAGCAGGCACTTTCTGACTCATTCTATGTGATTGTTCAACGCCTCGTCAGTGGATACTCTTGGTGAATATTAATTAAATGCTGCAAAAATCTTCATTCTTTTTGCCCACTTTCATAAGTTCATCCACATATGTCCTTCCCAAATCTCCTTGTCTCTGACCTCTAAATATCTCTTCTTCCAAGCTTCCTAGCCATTAGCCTAGACATTTGCCATTGCCATGAGTCCCCATATGTTTTTATCTCAGTCCACTTTTTTTCCCCCACACAAAATATGTGGCCAGTGAATCATCCAAAGCTCTGCCAATTCTAATAATTTCTCTTTATCACTGAATTTCATAGCACTACCCAAGAGTGGGTGTGTTCCTGCTGCCATCCATTTGGGGCTTGTTCCACATACTAAGCTCAGACTTTTCGTCCCCAGCCATCACATCATAAAGGACCCTCCAGGTAACCAAATTTGTGAGCTGAGGGAGAGGCACCAGTGTAACAGTGGGAATAACATGAGCGTCTGGGCCTTGGGCTCATGTAGCTCACTGTGCCCTCTGGGCCTATTTGTATCTGAGCCCGTAAAAAACACTTCCATCCTATGATGGGTAGTTGATAGGTCCACTGTGTCTTAAAATTTGCTGGATCTGATTGAACTCAATTTATGAGAGGATGTCTGGCTATCAAACGGTCATTTGATATTCCAGCTCAGGTACTCATCTCTCCTAGGTCCCAGTAGTACACTGGAGCTCCCCCCTTTTTTTAACTGGTTTCTAATTTTCTGATGCAAAAGACATGATCTTCAGAATTTTATGGGTTTATATTGTGGTACTCTCACTGTGGTTTGCCATAGCTCCACAGCATGGCTTTTCCCACTGTAGATACTTATGACTGCTGGGTCATATAGTCCAAGTTGCAGGGCTGCTTATACTGCAACTGAAACTTCTATAGAGCCCTTTCTTTCTCTAGGCTTCACTTAAAGTTAAAAATTTTCCATGTTACCTGGTAAATGGTCAGAGCAGTATGGTATGTCCAAATGTGGAAGTTCTGTTCCTTCCAGAACCCAAAGAGAAGTATCAGGTATTGTGATTCTTTCTCAGAAGATATAAATTGATATAATCTGCCCTCATTTTTGGAAGGATAATCTTGACATGCCTCATAGCACTGAACTTCTAAAATGTTCACTAATACGGCAGGCCTCTATATGCATAGGTTTTATCTTTTTTTTTTTTTTAGACAGGTCTCTGTCAACCAGGCTGAGTGCAGTGGCATCATCATGGCTCACTGAAGCCCCGACCTTCCACACTCAAGCAATCCTCCCACCTCAGCCTCCCAAGTAGCTGGGACTATAGGCACATGCCACCATGCCCAGCTAATTTTTTATTTTTTGTAGAGATTAGGTTTCCCTATGCTGCCTAGGCTGATCTCGAAATCCTAGATGCAAGTGATCCTCCCACCTTGGCCTCCCAAAGTGCTGGGATTACAGAAATTAACTACCACATACAGTTTTATCTTTTACCGTGTGAACCACATGCATCTTATTCAAGGCTTTCAGAATAGTTACTAGTTCTTGATACTTCTCAACATGACCTCATCCATATAGTAGATAAATGTGATGTTCTTTGGAATAACCAGATAGTCTAAATCCCTTCAGACTCTATGTTGATAGAGGGTAGAAGAATTAACATAGCCCTGGTGCAAGACCACAAATACACTTTTGTTGTTCACCCTATGTGAATAGGAGCTGCTCCTTGCCATCCTTCTTGACAGGGATGGACAATATTCGCCATATCAAAGGCTGCATACCAGATACCTGAGGCTGTGTTAATCTTCTCTAGCAAAGATATCACACCTGGTACAGCAGTTGCAACTGGGGCTACTATTTGTATGAATTTATAGTAATTTAACTGTCATGTTCTAAGATCTTCTAGTTTTAGTAGGAGCTAAACCAGTAAATTAATGGGGAAATGTTGAGGACCACCATCCCTACATACTTTAGGTCTCTAAGCATTGCATTAATCTCTTCCATTCACTCTAGCATGCAATATTTTGGTTTGCTATTTTGGTAGGGATGTGGGGGTTGGAGGAAGAGAAGCTTCAGAAGATTATACTTGGTCTTCCTCATTACAATAGCTCTTACCCCACAGTCCAAGGAACCTTGTGAGCTTTCTATCAACCACCAAGTATATGCATTTCAATTATTCTTTCAGTAACTGAGGAAATTCCCAGATGTGGGTCCAGGGTCTCAGTGGATGCACTGTGCTCGCGGAAGGTTGAGGCTTCAGTGAGCCATGATGACGCCACTGCACTCAGCCTGGGTGACAGAGACCTGCCTCAAAAAAAAAAAAAAAAAAAGATAAAACCTAAAAAAAGATACACTGAGATCCCCCACTCTGACAACAAGACCATGATGGCTATCTGGGTCTCAGATATCAGTGTCAACTTGGGGCCTATGTCTCATGATCCTTAAATTATTTGGATCATCCTCTTCCCCCAGTATATGATCATTTGAGTAAGTGGCCAAGGACCTTTTGGGAAAATGATGATAAAATCATTACCATATACATTTTCTATAAAATTTGAGTGGTCTCATAACCTAGGGACCTAGTTTGTTTGTTTTTTTTTTTCTATCAGTGAATTCTGAGTCTGAAAACTGACTTGAGTCTGGGTATCATAGCTTGACTTTTATTGAGATGGCTGTCCTCAGCCTCTTAATCGTCTATCCTTGATTTCTTTGAGTTTATAGATTCGACAGTACTCTTATTGGTGGTCCATTTGTCTTGTCCCTAGGAATGCCATATTTTGCTAGCCATCTCCATAAGAGCGTGATCTCCCCAGCTGCACTCCAGCCTTGTCACTCCTTACAGTAATTATCCTCAGAGTCAGTGAGATTTAGTTACCCCGCTTCTAGGAGGCCTCTAGAAGTGAGCAACCCGATATCTCCTGAGACAGATTATTCTATCATTACACGTCCAATTATGTTGAAATCCATTCTTGTGCAGCAGAAATATTCTTCCTGAAATTTATATCCATGTGACACACCTTTAGGTATTAGAAGGTAGCAGCCACACAACTCCTCTCTTTTACTTCCTTCACAATGACTAGCTCCACTTGCTTCTAGACTAGTCTCCACAGAATCAAGCCTTCATATTCATTATCTAGGTTAAAGTACTAAACTTGGGTTATCTGGAGAGGAAAGAGAACACATGGCTCCTACTGAGATGAGGCAAAGTTAAAATCAAATGATAACATAAACAGGTAACATGTCTGGAGCATTTACTGTGTACTGGGTCCTGTGCAAAGCACTTTACTCACGTTATACTCACAAAAACATTCATTTATGCAAGAAATATTTATTAATCACCTAAATCATTCCAGAAACTGGGTATACAGCAGTAAACAAAACAAAACAAAACAGAACACCTGCCCTCATAGAGCTTACATTCTAGAGGTGGGAAAGAGGTAATAAATAAGATAATTGAGTGCTATATATAGTTAGGTGTTGAGTGCTAAGGAAAATAATAAAATGAGGAAAGAGGGATAGGAAATGCCAGATGCTTTACAAGTTTAGGTATTGAGTTCAAGAAAGTTCTCACAAAAGGGTAGGTGGAGTGAAGGCCTGAAGGAGGTAAAAGAGTGGCCTTTGTGGATATCTGGGAAAGACTGTCCCCAGGAGAATGAATAATAAGGGCAAAGACCCCGAGGTAGGTATTATCATCTCCATTTTACAGATGGGAAAATGATTTGCCCAAGACTCCACTGCTTGAAGGTGGAGCCAGGATTCAAACTCAGATCTGCTTGATGTTAGTGCTAGTGTACCATACACCTGCCCAGTGATGGAGTGAGTGACATTAGGCAATCCAGAAACAAACAGTCTATACTATGGATGATGACACAAAGCCTAGAAGCAGGAGGCAACTTGCTCAGATGAACACATGTGGATAAAGGCTGAACTGAGACTAGAGTGCTGTCATTTCCACTCCACCATCCCTGCTTCCAGAGAATCCAGGCGTTCATCCTCTGGCTAGAAATATTTCCCAGAAAAGTGAATGGACTTGGTATAACTTTTTCAATGTATTTTGTCAATAGGCATTTTAAAGTCTTGCCTGGCCCCGACTGTACTAAGTGATGTCTTTGAGCTCTGACTTCTCTCATTGGTAGGTGTGGGTTACTTATGGAGCACAGACTACAGAGTTAGACACATTTAAACCCGAAAACAAGCTCCACACTTTTCTAGGTATGTGATTCTTGGGCAGGTTATTAAGTATCTCTAACTCCCACATCATCCACAGAACAAGAATAAAAATGCCTGGCAGGGATTTGGTGGGGATTAAATAAATTAGTGCTTGTACAGCACCTCACACAGTGACTGGTACAGGGGAGATGCACTCAATGGTTTACTGCCTTCTCCCTATGTAGTTAGTTGTCTTTTCACATGCACAACTCTTGCTTTCTTAATTTATTATAATATTTTGAGAATTTAGAGGTTGTCATTATATATATATATATGGCTTCTTATCACATTTTATGTATTTTATGTTATATGGTGGTGTACAGTAAATGCTTAAAAGTGATTATTTGATTGCTGGATTAGTGGGGAAGAGAAAGGGAGATTATTGCTTTGGGGCTCTGTTGATACCATGGTCTTCCAGTTGCAACATCTGCCAACTCACTGCTCACCAGAGTTGTTTGGCTGATGTGACTGGCCAGCAGGTATCCTCTTGCTGCTTCAAAAGTCAATACGTGTCATTCTAGAAGAGAGACCACTTTTCAGATAGGGGAAGACATTTCTTCAGTCAAGAGAAGAGGACTTGCTGTCACCACCAGAGCATCCAAGCCATCAATAGGTTCTCGCAATTTCCTGGTGGGAAGGCAAAATTCCAGTTTAACTCACAATTTTCACACCCGCTATCCACAGATCTTTCATCAGGACTGCTATCAAAGAGTCAAATTGACCGATTTCAGTTTTTATTTCTTTTGCCCACCCTCTGGCAAGATCTCAATGAGCAGCTAACCAGCTGAAAATAGGAGAAGAAGAAAAAGGCCTAGACCTAGATGATTCAGGAAATGGCTCATCAGCCACCAAAAATTGAAGCCACTTTTCATTCATATCATATGGAAAAAAAGCTCCATGATAAATATTAGGAATAGTTCAATGAAGTCACCTGTTTATAATTTCTTTTTAAGAAAAAAATGGGATTCCTTTTTGCAGCACTTTCTCCTATATTAGCTTGTTTAATCTTCCTAACAGCTCTGTGAAATAGTTATTATTACCCATGTTTTACAGATGAAGCAACTGATCCTAATAATATTAAATGACTTGCTCAAGGTTACACAGCTGGTAAGTTGCAAACCCAGGACTTACATCTACATGCTCTTAATGTGACCATTGGTTTTCCCCTCACCCTTATTTATCTGCCTCCACCTAAAAAAGGCTAATGAAAACCATTCTGTGCTGGTCCTATCAAAGGACAATGACAGTTCAGAGGCAGTGTCAGACACCTGTCTCTCTCTCTTTTTTTTTTTGGTAGCAAATCATACATAGAACCCAGTCTTAATATAAAAACATTGTCAGAGAGAGATGGATGTTTTTCAAAAGTTAATAATAAATCTAAGATTAATTTGTATTTGTTTCTGAATAGTTGAGAAGAACTCAAAGACACAAAGCACTACTCCTATTCATTACAGAAGGGGAAGGTGCCTGGTCCTCCCATTTTATGGCCAGGGATAAAGAAGACAGAAAAAAAATGTATAACAGAGGTGAAAAATAGCCAGTACTTCTCATTTCTGAACTCAAATTTGGCAAAATTCAGCTTGACAAACTTAAAAAATATATCAATAAATTTCTAAAATATTAATTATATACATATATGTGAGCAAATATTAGAAGGAAATTATGGAAAATGAGGACTATTGTATTAGGGTGATAGAATTATAAAGATATTTTCCCTGTTTTCACATATTTTGCAATGATTTTATATTATTTTGTGTAGGGAAGATATAAAGAAATAATTATAATTATTTTAGTGGATGCTTTGAAAATATCCATTTGCCCAGGGCTAGGCAATCTCTTTCCACCAAATTTCCAAAATGACAATTGATTGAGTTGACACTAGCTGAAGACAGATTTCTTTATGGGTCAGAGGTGCTAATAACATCTTCTCATATTGGTACATGGAATTGGGTCTCGTGGAATCAGTGTTCTGCACCTGAACACTGATTGACTCAACTTTTTCTAGTCCTTCTTGGAATGAACACTGAAGTGGAGCTTGATGTGTTTAGCTAAGTTCTTTTAGCACAGATTCTCTAGCAAGATTTTGCCTTTTATTTTTACCTTAAGGATTTGAAAGATTTTTAAAGCAATTATTTCAGTAACATGCCTAATTCACTAGGTATATTACTCACATTGTAATTTCTCATTTAGTTCAATAGCTTTTATAATTCCTCATCTAGTTGAGAATGCTAGAGCTTGAGGAAGAGAAAACAGTTAACTTTCTTGTCTGCAGATGAAGAAACTGAGGCTGGAAGAATATGGTTCCAAATTTAAAGTACATAGCATAGCATAGCATGCATCATATTTTCCCAATTATAATTACAGGTGCCCCTCTAAAATAAGTACACCTGTTCCTCTCCTTGATGTTACTGATGTCCTTGATTATAATATACATCTAAGAGCATTGTCTCTCAGATGGGTTTGGTGGCTCATGCCTGTAATCCCAGCATTTTAAGAGGTCAAAATAGGAGGATTGCTTGAGTCCGGGTGTTGGAGACCAGCCTGATCAACATAGCAAGACCCCCATCTCTTTTTATTTAATGTATATATATATTAAAATATTAAAGTAAAAAAATATGCATTAGTTCAGTAGCGAGTACTCTGGCCCTTGGTATTGAGGGCCTAATAGTAAACTTGGGCTATAGACTTTTCACATTTGATAGCGAAAGAGCGACACACACTGTAATGTATGAACTTACATACGGACAATTTTAATTTCACTTGTTTTCTCATGGAAGAACATTACTCCATGACTTAAAAATCTTAAACAGAATCTATGAAATCAAAAAAGAAGAAGCCATGAAAATGAGGGGCAAGATGAGAATTTCCCAGGCTTTCCCATGGACCCTCAGGCACATTTCCCTGAGTTGCCTTCACATTCTCAGAAGATACGTGTTTAATGAGCACCACATTGAGGCAGCACAATCGCATGGAGTTAGAGGCCTGGACTTCAGCCCTGCAGCTGCCAGTGATCATTGGTGTAATTTTGAGAAAATCACTTAATATCTGTGGGTCCCCTATCTCATCTACCAAAGAAAAGGGTTGGACTGAAGATTGTTTAAATCATCTGGATTGCATGAAACTGACTCTGGTTATTTTAAACAGAAAAAAGAGTAAATCAGAAGGATATCAGGTAGTGCACAGAATTTTACCTGGATAATTAGCTTTAGAAAAAAAGATGGAACCAGGACAGCTTTGTGGGAAGTGTGGGGGGTGGGGCCTGAAAGTAGAAAGGTAGTGCAGGTGCAGGTCTCACTGGAGTGAGGACAAAGGACTCTTTGTCCTTGCACCTCCAGTGCTAGATCTTAGGACTCTGGCTAGATGGCCTAGAGTAAGTCGATGTGACCGAATCTCAAGTAGAAGATACAGCCAACGTAACTTACAGCCTCACCAAGACAGCACACAGTAGCCAATGAACAGACACTGGACAGCCAGAAAATGTAGTGTCTTTGGAACTTCCTAGCTCTCTCCCTCCTTCCTCTTTTTCCCCACTTTTTCTCACCTCTTTTCTTCTTTCTTTCCTCCCTCCTTCCCTCCCTTCCTCCCTCCTTCCCTCCCTCCCTCCCTCCCTTCTGCCCTTCCTTTCTTCCTTCCTTCCTTCCTTCCTTCCTTCCTTCCTTCCTTCTTCCTTCCTTCCCTCCTTCCTTCCCTCCTTTCTTCCCTCTCTCCCTCCCTCCTTCCTTCCTCTGGGTTCTTCTTCAAGACTCTGCCAAATATCAGTTGACTTTTATATTATGGGGAGATTACATTTTAGCACTCAAGGGTGAACTGTTATCCACCAGAAAAATCCCCACTTCTCTCCAGACTCCTAGAAGGACTAGGCTCATGGTGGGAGAAAAAGAGGAGGACTGCCATGGCTACAGTTGGGTACCAGAAAGCCAGAGTGAAGCAGTATTCATAAAGACCAGAGCCAGACAGGGCTGGGAGCAGGAGCTTGGAGCAGATGGCTAGGGGAACAGTCCACCAAAAGCACTAGGTCCCACTCCTAGTCAGAGGGGTTTGCTTTCAGAGTGTTCCCATTATCACATTTTCTTGGCCTTCATCTTATGGCTGCTGGGATAAGTGGCTTTTTTCCTTTTCCAAACTGCCGTTATCAGTAATGCAACAATAGCTAATTTAATTAGCTGACCTGAATGGCAGCCAGCTTGAGCTAATTTGGTTTTGCTAGTGCTCTCTGGTACATACAGAACAGATAAGCCTTCTTCCCTCTAGATACACAGTGAGGCTTGGGAGGGGGTAGCGAGAGCGGCAGTGGCCCTTCCAAAGTCAATTCTGCACCTGTGGGATTTAGCACGTGACCAAGGGCAGGTGAGTCTGGAGTCAGTATTCCCCAAGGGCCTGTCAACTTTGTCAGCTGAAAGAGAGAAAATACACAACCAGGAAACTGCAAAGGCAAGGTGCCCAGGATGGGAATGCTGGGGAAAAACATTCCCCTTAGCAGAAAGAACGCTTGGCCAAAAGATCTGGATCTTGGCTGCTGACTGACCTTCCCAAGTCCCTACACCTCTGTGTCTCAGCTCGCAGATGCATCATAATAATCACTGTGAAGAAACACTTCCTTTGCAGACATGTCGTAACATAAGATAATGTAGATGAGAGGGCTTTGACACATAGAAAACTGGCAATGGAGAATGCTTTGATAATTAGGATATCACCGTGAGTATATTTTCTGTTTCTCAAGGGCAGGGACTAAACACCATCCTCTTTGTGTCCCTAGCATCAAATATGAGGTCCAAACACAGAAGGCACCCGACGCGTGATTGTTGACTGAATAATAGAGGAACAGGGGTATGCGGAGATGTGTAGGGATAGTTTAAGGTACAGGCAGGTCAACACATAATTAAAGAAACATTGAAAAACTTCTGGCACATTAAGCAAAGGGTTCAATCATTATTAAGAATAATGCATGACATATAAGGAAGATTTGGATTTTACTTGTTTGGTTTGGGTTATTTTTTTGCCCATCACTGGGTTATAATCCTGAAGTGTAAGGAGGATTTTGATCTGAGTGGGCCAGCCTGGTTCTCTCACCTCCTCCCCCTTGAACCAGTTGCAAGTTACTTGACAAAATTCAGTGTTTCCATCTAAAATGAGAACCATCAGGGCAATAGAGCTTGCTTCACAGGGTTGTCTCAGAATTAAATGAGATAATGTACATAAAGACATTAGTGGAGTATTTGGCACGTGGTACTTCCTCTATCACTACTTGCTGGATATTGTTAAGGTGAAAGAAAGGGCTGAACCAGGCTCTGCCATGCTGGGATGTCCGGGTTGAGTTAGATGCGCGACGGGGGTCCGGAAGGAACAGTGACTGGGTGTGGCCCCAAAGGAAGATGTGACTTTCATCAGACAACTGTGTGTCCCAAAAGGTCTCAGCATTTGGGTGCTGTGATAAATCACTGGGTCAGGCTTTCTCTCATTCCCTGGGGGACTGTCCCCGTCTTCTAGATCTCACTCCAGAATGCAAAGAGGAAAACAGCAGCTACTGCTCTAGGGTCAGGCCTTCTGCTTTTCTACAGAATTCAGTAATGCATTCGGCTTTATTCCACTCCTCTATTACCTTAATGTGCTAGCCTGGAGGACAAATGAGATAATAAACACAGAGCACCAAGCATAGTGTCTGGGTCACAGGAGGCGCTCAGTAAATGTTAATTCCCTGCCCCCGCCCACTTATAGATTAGCCCTGACTTCTCAGAAACGAAGATCCCCATGCACTCACCTAAGTCTCCTTTCAATATCCCTGCGTGGGAGCCTTTTTACTACCCTCTTCAAGCTGGCCAGAATCCCTCTCCTCTGCTAATCGTCCCACAGAGAAATGAGGGGAAGAGAACGCAGCAACTCTGAGCCAGGAGGCCTGGCCTCCCAGCAGAGGAGGCTGTGCTGTTACTGAGCTTTGTGAAGGCGAACCTCATTCATCTTCACAGACACTGCTGTGCCATCCATTTTAAATGACATAGAAGCCGACCTGTTTATCAAGATCAGCATACTACTATATTATTATGATTGTTTAGCATTTACATAACACTCTATTTGCAAAGTGCTTAATAATTATTTATTTATTACCTCATCTAACCACTCACTAATGGAAAATTCAAGGGGTTGTTCTGAGTTCACTGACCTCCACTCTGGAGACACCTTAGGCCATTTCCAAATGCCTGCCGTAAAATATTTTAATAAAAAATTATTTGGTGTATGTGCACATATATATGTATATATATATATGCCAAATATATATGTGTGTACATTTCTTTTTTGGCATTTGCAATGTATCTATTGAGACAATACTTTTTTGCTTTACAATGAATAAAAATAAGCATTACTTTTATTATAAAGTTACTAAAATAATCTCTCTCTAGAACTTATATAGAACCAACACAAGATTACATTCCAGTTCTGTGGCAGACACGGAAATCATGCAAATGTGCCCTTCACATCTCCCTTCAACAAAGGGCTGGTTGCCCAGCTCGAAGCAGTGTGGTTGGCTGCCAGCCTCTGCCTGTTAGCTCTCTTAAAGTCCACCTCAAGCAGTGACTGAGCCTGGCAGTGGCTCAAGGGTTTGGTCATTTTTGCCCAAGGTGAGACTCATCTAAAGGGTGATTTTTGGCCCAGGCATGTTGGTCTGCCCCAGTAATCCCAGTATTTTGGGAAGCCGCAGCAGAAGGATCACTTGAGTCCAGGAGTTTGAGACTAACCTGGGTAACTGAGACCCTGTCTCCATAAAAAAATACAGTAATTAGCTGGGCATGGTGGCACATGCCTGTAGTCCCAGCTACTCGGGAGGCTGAAGTGGGAGGATCTCTTGAGCCCGGGAGGTTGAGGTTGGAGTGAGCTATGATCATGCCACTACACTCTAGCCTGGGCAACAGAGTGAGATCCTGTCTCTCAAAAATAAAACAAAATAATGTAATTTTTGTTCTGGGGCTCCCTCACATCTGTGTCCCTGTTCGACAGCTTCTCTGCCCCGTTGTGCTTCCTTTGCTTTCTTCCTTCACAGGTGTAACTCCCTGATAAACTTTGATTTTCAGTCCCAGCTTCATGTCAGAAGTCTGGCAGCGTGCACTCTGCATTAAGCCCCGTCATGTAAAGCAAGTGTCTCTGGACTGCAGATTTTTCACCAGCACACTGAGAGAAGGCAGCTTTGATTCTTTCAAAAGTCGTTGTGCTTCGTTCATCCTATGATACCATGAATCCATACAGAATGAGACTCCATATGAATTTTATGTCTTTAGTCTCCATGCAAGGGGGTTTTGCAGTGGAGGAAGGTTTTGAGGAAAATGCTCCTTGCTTTTTCCTCAAATGAGCCCCCCATTTTCCTACCTACAGTGATCTGGAACAATTACACCTCTGTTAAAATGTGCAGTACTAAGATGATTGTGAGTGTAGCCTGATGTATAAAAATTATACAGTAAAGTGGGTCATGCCTACAATCCCAGCAATTTGAGAGGCCAAGGCAGGCAGATCACTTGAGGTCAGGAGTTTGAGACCAGCCAGGCTAACATGGCAAAAACCTGTCTCTACTAAAAATACAAAAATTAACTGGGTGTGGTGACGTATGCCTGAATTCCAGCTACTCGGAAGGCTGAGGCATGAGAATCGCTTGAACCGGGGAGGAGATTGTAGTGAGCTGCTACTATACTGTATCCTGGGTGATTCGCAAAAAAAACCCCAAACAAAACAAATCAAAAAAAACCCAAAGACTATACAATAAGAATTCATGTGCATATAAAAATATCTGTACTTAATATTACAGAATATACAACAATGCATATAGTTAAATATCATAATATATGTGATCTAATATATATGCATACATAAAATATCATCTAAGACAGAGGATCTCACCAAAGAGAGAAATGGGGAAGTGAAGTCCCATTGACAGATGGGGAAAACAGAACTGCACACTAAGAGGGCCTAATAATACATGGGTATGATGGTCCTTAAGTTCTTATATCAAGCTATGTTCTACAGGGTGAAGATAAACTCAAGTGAAATACCCCAAAAGAGAACAGAGCCTTAAACCTTGCACACCTGACAACGCTAGAAGATGCAGCCCCCTTATCAGCTGCACCTGTGAAGGTCTTTGTTTTTGAGCCAACAATCAGAACAAAAAGGTGTGTGCCTTCTTCTCTCCTTCATTTTTCTTTTTCTGAAATCCTCAGCAGTCTTGGGTCAAACCTATCTCCACAAAATACACTACCACAAAACTTAATTAGGACTTTTGAAATTAAAGCAAAAATGTACTTCAGTAGTTTTTTTTTTTTTTAAGCTGTCATTGTAAGGCTTTAAAAGGTTGTATAAGGTTGTCATTGGGCACTGGTTGTGAGAGTCACGTATGTAAATGACAGTCTATAGTTTGAGGTCGCACTTGCTAACATTTTGAAGTGTGTTCAATAATACTTTCTGTAAATTCATAGCAGATTGATCTATAATTAACTAGGAAAGACATGGGGTGGTTGAGAGAATATCAAGAAGGATATTGGCTTTCCCTTGCTGCTGTGTTTAGAGGCCTGGTGAAAAAAGGTGTCTCCACCAATCCCTACCCCGGCCCTGTCTCCCAGCTATCAAATAAAAAAACTAAAAAGGCTCAGTAGGCCGGGCGCGGTGGCTCACGCCTGTAATCCCAGCACTTTGGGAGGCCGAGGCGGGCGGATCACGAGATCAAGAGATCAAGACCATCCTGGCCAACACGGTGAAACCCTGTCTTTACAAAAATACAAAAAAATTAGCTGGGCATGTTGGCACGCTCCTGTGGTCCCAGCTACTCGGGAGGCTGAAGCGGAAGAATCGCTTGAACCCAGGAGGCGGAGGTTGCAGTGAGCCGAGATTGTGCCACTGATGACAGAGCAAGACTCCATCTCAAAAAAAAAAAAACCCAAAAAACAAAAGGCTCAGCGATATTCTTGGGCAAGGGTCTGGACTCAATTCTTTAAACAATGGCTTCAGAGCATGTAGTCAGACAGGCTGGGACTTCCAGAAGCCAGCATGAATTGATGAAAAACAAGTCATGCCACATTCACATCATTTACTACTTGGTAAGGGGGTTCATGAAACAGCAGGGAATTGCTATAACTGTGTTTCTTCAAAACAGTGAACAGACACCCTCTTCTTCTTAGGCTAATGGTGAGTAACGTGAAAGTAACATGTCAAACAAAGAGAAGAATCAATGGCCGGGCGTGGTGGCTCAAGCCTGTAATCCCAGCACTCTGGGAGGCAGAGGCGGGTGGATCACGAGGTCAAGAGATCGAGACCATCCTGGTCAACATGGTGAAACCCCGTCTCTACCAAAAATACAAAAAATTAGCTGGGCATGGTGGTGCGTGCCTGTAATCCCAGCTACTCAGGAGGCTGAGGCAGGAGAATTGCCTGAACCCAGGAGGCGGAGGTTGCAGTGAGCCGAGATCGCGCCATTGCACTCCAGCCTGGGTAACAAGAGCGAAACTCCGTCTCAAAAAAAATAAAAATAAAAATAAAAAATAAAAACAAAGAGAAGAATCATATTGAATGAATCAACCTTCTGCCCTGAAGCCCTCAAGTGTTTTGCCACAAGGCTCTGATCCTGTCCTATCCTGATCGAATATGAATGACTTGGATGAAGGCAGCATAGTAGGGTGGTTATGAACATGACCTTCAGAGTGGACAGAGATGGGTTCAAATCCTGTCTCAACTACATACTCGTTGTGTATCCTTGCCTAAGTTACTTAAACTTTCTGAGTCACAGTTTCCATAAATATAAAATGAGGATTATAACACATTCTTCATAGAGCTGGAATGAAAGCACAATGAAATATTCTGTGCAAAGCCCAATGTCTGTTGGAGAAATCCTGCAAAAGTGGTAGCTCTTTGTTCCATATTAAACACATTGCGAGTAATGAGGTAATATGTTAGATGACAAAATCAGGATCCAGAAAGGTCTCACCAGGCTGGACTCAAGGACCAAATCTAATAGGATGGCACTTAACAAGGATAAATGTAAAAGTACTGCAATTAGATCTGAACAGAGAGCTGCACAAATGCCCAGTGGGGAGATAGGGCTTATCAACAGCACACCTGAAAAAAGCCTTGGGAGCGTTATATGACTCCTGCCCATTATAGGCCAACGGTGTGCGGTGGCTGCCAAAAAGCAAATGCAGTCTTAGGCAGCATAAAGGCAAGTACATTGTCTGGAACAAAGAGGAAAATAATGCTCATCTCCTCTGCCACTCTCTGGGTACCACACCTTAGTAGGGGTGTTCATAACCCACGCTTTTACCCTGAATACACAGAGTCAGGATAGCGAGAAGACACAAACCCCATCCGAGCAAAAAAACAGCAGAGGCAAGAGAAGCCCAAGGAGGCTCAGGACATGTGTCTATAAACATTTGTGCATGATGGATGAGATCCCTTGTGATGGCAAATTTCCAGCTCCTTTCTGTTTAAGGAGAGAACAGTGACTAGAGATGTGGGGTACAGAAAGGAGGTTGCTATCCAACATACAAAGACGATACCTCTAACCACGAATGCTGTCCACACGTGGAGAGGGAGTGAACTCCCCATCACTGGAATGATCTAGGCCAACGCTGCAGGATTGCCTATGAAGAATGTTGTAGAGTGATTACTATGCCCTTAAGAGTAGGGCGCAATCTGTAGTCTAAGTACCCCACAAATCATTTGTAAAATCTTGTAAGTATATGAATAAGTGCATTTTTCACTGGGGAGAAGGTTCATAGCCTTCTTCAGATCCTTTATGGGACCTGAAATTCTACCCTCAAAGGTTAAGATGAATCGAGCTCAAGTGTTATTTATTTCAATATTTATTGAACATATGCTATCTGCTAGTAGGGAACACAGAGATGAGGAAGATGCTGTATTGCTGTAAAGGGAACCTTTGAGTTTGGTGTGTTCTTTTAAACAAACAAGCGTAAAACTCTCCTTCTGTGTGCTATGATATAGAATGATGTGTGGTAGAGCAGCAAGAAGGAAGGTGGTCCATTCTTCCTGAGAGCAGGTTCCTTCCAACTCTGAGGCTGACAGACGACAGTGGAAGGTACTTTGTCCACCTTCACCACTCTTTGGGTGCAAGTTATCCTCACATGCTTCCCACAGGTTCCCAGGGGATGCAGATTTGGCAAAACAGCAGATATCCTGCGAGCTCCAAGCAAGGCTCTGGGAAATGCTAATCTCCAGACCTGACCTTTCCTCCAAGACTCCATCCCACCTGTCCATGCTGGGGCAAGGTGACTACGATGTCCTAAAATGAGGTGCCATGAAATCTGTAGAAAAATGATTTTGACCGGTTCATGAAAACCCAAATCAGCAGCTGCTTGAGCCTGTGTGCATATGCACATTAAACTGCCAACCTGCTTTACATTTATTTTCCCACCATGTAATGCCTGCTTTATTGGGCCAATAAATTGGAGGCAGTAATATACACCCATTAAAATCCTACCTAGCTTGCAAGGCCTGACTCTCTCCCTACATCCCTCAGAGGTCTTCCCGGTCCCTCTGCCCACTAAAAGCACCCTATTCTCTGAACCCCTGCAGCACGCACTGTGTGTGCCTCTCATTGAGCACCTGCTGTTTGCCATTTTTGTACTCTTACTTAGGCGAATCCTATGAGTACATTCTTCTAGTGTTAGACTAAACAAGATCATACCTGACAAGATAATCAACTCTGGAAGGACGTGGAATCTGTCTGATCCTTCTCCTCTGTCTTTGGTTGACTTTTTAATAAGGCAGGGTATGTCATAGGGGCTCAATTAAATAGGATGAAATAATGATTATAAAACTAGAGTGTTTTAGGTAATCAGCTTGATCTCGTTGACAGGTGTGAAAAGGGAGTGGGGGTGGGATTGAAGACTCCCAGAGAGGAGTAGATGAGTTTCATACCTCTGATCTTACCCCCGACTCTGAGCAAAATAGGAGATGGGGAGTGACGCCCCATGGCCTCCCACTGGGACCCTGTCCAGAAGAACTCTGAACAAGGAAGGATGTGGAAATGTGTCCTTTTGACACTAACAAATGATTTCTTTGATTTACTTTTAGATTTGTTTGGCTAGAATAATAGAATGTTAGAGCTAGAGAAATGTTAGAATTCAAAAGCCCAAGCTCCTTATGTTAAAGGTGATGAAACTAAAGTCAGTAGAGGCCAGGTGCAGTGGCTCATGCCTGTAATGTCAGCACTTTGGGAGGCTGAGGCAGGTGGATCACCTGAGGTCAGGAGTTCAAGACCAGTCTGGCCAACCCCATCTCTACTAAAAGTACAAAAATTAGCTGGGCATGGTGGTGTGTGCCTGTAATCCCAGCTGCTCTGGGAGGCTGAGACAAGAGAATTGCTTGAACCCAGGAGGCAGGGAATGCCATGAGCCGAGATTGTGCCAGTGTACTCCAGCCTGAGTGACAGGGCAAGACTTCATCTCAAAATAAATAAATAAATACAGTCAATAGAGAGAAGTGATTTTAGAAGGAGAATAATTAAAATCACTTGATCATAGACCTCGTAAAGAGCAAAAGAGATCAGGGTCTAGGTCTCCCGGGTCCTAAATAAATGGTCCTCTACTTCAACCCTCCAGAGTTTCCCTCAGATCTTTCTGAGTAGAGTTTGTAGCCCTGGTGGTGACCTAAGGGACCCCTTAGTTACTGTACCAGCTGTCTCCCCTCCTGTTCTCTCTGCTCCAGCCGTGCTGGCCTCCATGCCACTCCCTGAAATGCCAGGCATGCTCCCACCCCAGGACCTTTGAATGTGCTGTATACTCTGCCCGGCCGCTTCTGCCCCAAATTCCATGGCCTCCCCTCCTTTAGGTCTTGTTCAAATGTCACCTTCTTAGTGAGGGCAATCTGACTAAAATTACATCCCCTACTGCCTGCTCTCGCCAAACATTCGCCTCTTTCTCTGAGTGCAGGCACTACTTGGTCTGTTTGAGTTCTCTACCCCTGATACTTAGAATCGGGCCTGGCACATAGAAGGTGCTCAGCAAACTCTCATTAAATGAGTGACAGCAGTGCTGGCTAGGATGAAACCCACAGCCCAGGAGCTTCAGTGTGAGATTCAGGGACATGTGAACCAATGGCTAGATACGTAGCCCTATTTTGTCCTCAAGTCTCTTCTCTCTCCACTGCCAGAGCCACATGGAGCCCAATGTGGGAAGTTAACCTGCCTTACCCTGGCCTGGGAGCTTATCCAGGCTTCCTGACTAGCAGAGCAGAAACAGGCAGATAGATCTCCTGAGGTTTTAACTATGGAGTTAGAATTGTGGCCTTCAGGTTTTTCAGTGGAGTGAAGTCATCATGACCACCATTGTCACCGTTGCACAGTGGTCTGTTGAGATCAGGCATGTTCAGGGTGGCATGGCCATAGACCATGGCACAGTGTTCTAAATAAACCTTAGCAACTGAACGGAAAGTCCTGGGCTGATTGCAGCATGGCAGCATTGACATGCTGCTTAGGTTTTGTTAAAATAAAAGCTCATTATTAATTCATGCCAGAGACAGAAAAAACACAATTGAAACTGTCAGAGGCGCATCTGCCAAAGGCCGGGAGACTGCCACCAACAGGCCTCGAACCTGCTTGGAGAACCACTGACTCAGATGAGGAAACAAAGCCCAGGCTCAGGACAGTTAGAATCAGCAGCTGCTCTAGTTGTGAAATGTCTCGCCATCCCAGAGCCCTCGGAGTCACAATGGTTATAACTGGCTTTTAGAAGTACTTAAAGAATCTGAGCCATATCCCACCAGAGCATTACCTGGTGGAAGACGCCTGGTTCACAGACTGCTGGGAGCCTCTGTGGACAAGCCCAGGTCTTCCATTAAAGCTTCTCATTGAGTCCTCCCCACTGTGTATGTTTCAAGGAAACTAGAGCTCTTTAAGGGCCAGAGAGACCGAGGACAAAGATTTTCTTCATGCTTATTATCCAAATCCAAGCATTTCCCAAGCCAAGATGGCAGAGGATTCTTTCTTTGGTCTCACCCATCCGTTGGACCATGCTATTTGCAAGTGAACCAGGTTTCAGAGTTCATGGGAGACCTTGCCCTCTCTCCATTTCCTGTACTTCATGTAGGGTTCTTGTAGAGGAGGTAGCCATCTGGACTCAGATCCAAACACAGGGAGACGCCCCAATGAAAGCCCGGACTCTTAACTGTCAGCTCACCCTGCCCCTCCAGGCCCCCTAGCTGCCTAGATGGTCAGGGGTTCTCAAATTCCTTCCCACTGTGTGGAGCTGCACCAAGGGAAGAGAGGGTGTCTCAAGGCGGACACTGGCTAAAAACAGTGGCCCCTCTCAGAAGTCACCTCTGGCTGTGGCTCAACTGGAAAACATTAGCCATTTCCTTAGACTGGTATTGTGCACGGATGGAAATGTAAAGCTAGCAGTGAGCCGCTCTATTCTTTCTCTTTCTCCATATTCTCTTCTTTCTCCCATATGAAATGCTGGGGGCCCACCTGAGACCTAACATTTGTCTGTTTTGAGAATAGATGAGTATTTATTAGAATTAAACAGCTGGGAGCTCTGTGATATTTAGACGGGTATTAGGAGGAGTGTATGAAAAGAAGATAATGCTGGGTCTTTTTTTCCGTAAACCAGTCTGGGCTGTTACTGAGGGGATTTCTTGGGTCTCCTGTGAGAGCCAGATACAGTTAATTTCCTGCAAAAGCTGCGGGCTGGGCCTCGCTGATATTGCAGTGTTATTTAGAATAGAAAGGTCAGGCCTGAGATTGAATAATCATTGACAAGAAATCCATGGGGGATATGAAGCAGTTGGTAAGCAGTGACTGAAACCTTGTCTGACTCCTCCCCACTTCCCTTTCTTGCTGGGTATCTGGCTGATTCTGGGGTTTATTTATTATTCTTTCTGCAAATGTTTCCTGAACCCTCCGAGCTAGGGGGAAAGGTGTGTTGAGACAGAGAGGGCCAGCTTTCAGGCCACCTTTCGCATTGGGATGCTCAACCTTATGGACTGGATAGGCCCACTTCGGCTCTGGGGCCATTTGCCTGGGGCACCTGCGTGTGAATTTTCAAACTGCAAATGGTGGCTTTCTCCTCAATACCGAAGGCACTTTGTCCCCAACAGGGCTGTCTTTTTTCCCCTTCTTTTTTCTGTTGTCTGCGCTGCAATCTGCATAGCCCAAGTTTATAGCATGTCCTGAGTGTGGAGCCAAATGTAGAATGCTGGAAAGCACAAAGGGAAAAGAGATGGATGGGACACCTGCCGTGTGTCAGGCATGTGCTATGTCTTTTGAATATAGTATCTCATGAATCTTGGCAACCCGGAAATCCCCACTCTGCAGATGAAGAAGAAGCCTCAGAAGGCTCAGAGAGGTTTGAATAACTTGCTCAAGACCTCCCAGTTCCTAAGCAGCAGAACAAAGATTTAAAACCTAGAGCTCTCTGGGTACCGAGTTCATGCCCTTTCTCTGTGCCACATTGTCTATTAAATTTTCTAATCTCCACTGTGGACTCTTTTTCTGATGCTATCCTTCTTTTCTTTAATCCAGTCTCTCTAGAGGGTTTCTTAGAAATCCTTGTTTTCAATAAAAGAGTTTATCTTGCTGAAAAGCATCAGTAGCCACCATATCAGGAGTCAGGTCCCAAAGATTGGGTGGCATAGGGTTGTGCCCAGCTTAGAAAGAGGAGAAATGGGCCAGGGGACTTTAAAGATCTCTTCTGAATCTCAGATGCTACATAATTTATTTTAAAATTAGATTTATTTCTTAAAGACTTAGTCATGGGATGATTCTTCAAAGCATAGTTATCTGGCTTAATTTAAAAACATTAAAGTACACAAATAATAAAATAATCAACAACTCATCCATCAGCCACCAATTGTGAATTAGCATCTAGGTCATGGTTGCAGTTATTCTGACTGGAGCCAGGTAGGGGTTAGTGCCTACACTTCCGGATAGAATAAGGGAAGGTCTATAATTATAAAGTCTGGATCAGCATGATGTCTCTAAACAGCTCATAAACCAGGTAAGATGATCAATAGGGAAAGTCATTTGAGGACTTCTTGGCACATTGGCTTTGGGCCACAGGTTGTCTGTTGCCGTGCTATGTTATCACAGAGTATTCTGGCATCTGGTGACATTTCTTGTGCTCCCTGTGACTCCATGGCTGGGTAACATGGAGAGATCCTAGGTAATAGGCTGGTCTGGGACCACAGCCTCTTCTCTAGGTTACCCACTGGCAGATGAGGAACTACAAGTTTGAAGACCTGCAGTGTGAGTAGATTACTGCGTCATCTGCTTCACCCGTTCATGTAAATCCAACTCCTTCACTGAGATGCAATTTGATCATTGCTGCCAAATCAGTTGCAGAATAATGAATAGGAATATATTTTTGGCTTTATTGGTTTTAAAATACAGACTTAAAACAACAGTACAAGTTGTGAAGCACCATGATCTGGTGGCCGGTGTATGAACTGGAAGCTTAGAGTCTGAGTTTTATCTCCAGACTGCACGCCCCTTTCTCCTGAAAGAATTGACGTAACTGTGTGCCTTGAGTCCATTTCCTGAGGCTACAGAAAGGGCAAGGACTTGCCACAGCATTGACAGCTTATTCCTTTGAATGTCTGAGTACTTTAGTGCAGCATAGCTGTCTTCTACTGCCCCTTTCCCCATCCTTTCCTGAGCCCCGATTTCCACACTGAGGCAAGAATTCTTAATGTCATTTCACCTGTACCTGGGTTCTGGCAGTGCAATGTTTAGGACCATAGATAGTTAGAGCAGGAATGTGCACATTCTGGGAAAAAATTAAGTATGAGGTGGCATGGCAAAGCAATCAACAGCTCCGACCCTGAAGCCAGACTCCCAGCCCCTCTGCTTTGTATCTTTACACCTTTTGGAAAGTGGTCAGCCTCTCTGTGCTTCAATTTCTTTATTTGTAATGAATATAATAATGGCACCTACTTAGGGTTGTTGAGAAAACCAGTGAGTATGTGCAAAACTCGCAGAGCTGTGCCTGGTCCATGGTAAGCATGATAACATGGAGACGTAACTTTTCCTGCCTACTCTGCATCCATACCTTCAAAGCACCTTTTCCAGTGTCAAGCACTCTGGCATGCACACAAATTAGTTAAGAGGAAATTGGTGGTGATTTCTTGCCCAGTTGGTTCAGGTGGAAGCTGCAGGCTCCCAGGATCTCAATCCTGAACTTTTCTCTGAACGTGATTCTAGAAGCAAATCTTGAGATGTTCCTTTGAACATGCTTGAGGGCAGCATAAACGGATCCATTCATTCGACACACATGAATGAGAACCAGTTATGAGCCAGGTACTTCCTTGGGCAATTTACTCCTTAGTCACCTCGTCTCAGTTTCATCACCTGCCGAATGGGAATCATGACACCTGCCCTTTTGTGACCATAGAATTGTTCCGAAGCCCCAAAGGAATGTGTCAGCATACCTTATAAAATGCTAGACAAATTGTTGGTGCCAATATTATAACCATGATGACTGTCACTGTCTGTAGGGTTGTGACCCTGCCATCAGATGGCAATCCCCCCGGTGCAGAGCAGCACTAGATCAGACGGATGACCTCCATGGCACCATCTGGCATCCTCTTTGCCTTTGATTTATCAATGCAGATCTCTCCCCATGCAACACTATAAAGGCAGGTTGTGTGACACCTTTACTGCCTGACACAATGTGGAGCAGGGATGATCTTATGCATGCAGGGACAAGGTGCAGGGGCTCACTTCTGCCTCCTGAGCGTAGGTTTCTCAGGCGGCAAAAGGCCGCTGGTACTGCCAAGGAGAACTTGGCCATTCTAGCTGCCCTGGGATAGGTCAGGCTGAGCCAGGGCAGTAGCAGGACAGCCAAGGTCCAGCCAGGTGGAAGATGTTTTTGCAACTGCTCACCCTTTCCCTCCCCCAGTTTGCTCTGGTGGCTGCCATCCCTGAAGTTTATAGGTGTCATTACCTATGAAAAATCTGTTCCATCTGAAGACAGCCGGGGCTGGGGATGGGTGGCAGATTGCAATTTAATGATCAGATTAAAATATGCTAAAGCAAACAAATAAATAAATAAAAAGCCCAGCAGCCTGGAGCGCCACAATTCATTCTGTGGGCAACAGAGGCTGGGGCTCCAGGGACCAGCTCGTAATTCACCCCACAGGCAGGTTTAGTAGCCTGTTACTGTATGACCACAAGGAGAAAGAACTCTCCAAGAAAGATTTACATGGAATGGCACTGGAGGCTGAAGGGCTAGGGCCTGGGAGGGGAGGGAGATGTAGGAGACTTACAGGTCCTGGGGCTAATAATGGAGAAAGGATGGATTCTAAACTTAGTCCTGCCAGAGACAGTGGCCCATGTCTTCCCTGCCCTTCCGAGTTTCCCCGGCCCCTCCACAACTTACCACACTTGAGTCACCCTGCCCGTGGCAATTAAACATAACTTGATAATACTACTTAGGGTCATTTTTCTATTTCACAGCTTACCAGACTGTGGTAAGCTTACCAGACTGTGGTAAGCTCATTTTCTATTTCACAGCTTACCAGAGTTCACCAGGGAAGAGCCTGTGAACTATTCCTCTAACTATCCCTGCTTTTAAACACAAATATGCTACTCAGTAAGTAAATGCTGGGAAGATGAATGAATGAAACCACTATTCTATCAGAGCTTGCACTCCTTGCTGAGAACTATTTTGTGCAGGTGCTTTGGGGCATGAAAGATGGGTGAAAACATGCCAGTCCATGCAGTCCTCCCTTCTCGACCTCCCTGTCTTTCTTGGGGACCATTCCTTGCTCTCTCTGATCTGCATTCAGGTACTGGTATCTGCCAGGTTTCCTCCTCCAGCACAACCTTTGTACCTACTCTGCCTTCTGCCTAGGACTCCCTTTCTGTCCATACTTAACTAATTTGTCAGTTTATAGATCGAAAGGCAGTTTCTCAAGAAGACATTGTCGACCCCGTTGATGAATTCAATTCCCTTTATTATAGACTCTTATAGAATCACGTATCTTTTATTCATATTACGTATCAGAGTTGCAGATTTACAATTACCTGAGTGAATATTGGATTGATATTAAATACCCCACTAGACAGTAAACACCCTGAGCGTAGGAACTGGGTATTTTTGTTTTTGCTTGTCTTCCCTGGCACTCAGAACCATGCTGGTTCACAGTAGGTTCTCAGGAAGTATTTGTTGATTAGAGGAACAGTACCTTTCCCTAGGGATTAAGAAATGAACATCACTGAGACCCCACTTCAGCACGTCCTATGAATCCATGACCTGTCATCCCTGGCCCTCCTCTAACACATCTACAATTATTACAACAGATCTCCATGAAGCTACAATGTAAAAGTGATTAGGGCAGCTCCCTGCCAGGGCCCAGCATGGCTATGGATTGCTGTTGTGTCTGAAGGAAGAGAAGAAGGGTGAGGAGATCTGAGATAATCATTCATTTCTCCCCTTTGGGGAAACTTTTTTTTGATCACACTCAGCAAATGATGCTCTTCTACCAATAACAAATGTCAAATGCTCTGCCTGGGACTTGGGGGAGACAGAACATTAGCAAAAGAGGAGCGATTCAATGAAAAGGACAGAATTTCTGTTTAAGAACTGGAAAGTCAAGTAACAAATGTCACTAGAGACTCCAGGGAGACAGCTTTGCATCAGCAACCACCACTACAAAAAAAAAAAAATACATCCACAACTACCTTTAATCATCTTGCACTCCCTGCTTCCTTGAATCTTCCACAGGGTCTCCCTCTCTCACTTTGACAAGATCCTTAGCTCTGAACACTGTAGCATCTATTGGCAACTGTGTTGGCTGGACTGAGTGCTAGGGAAGTAGCCAAGGGGAGCCATGAGAACAGCAGATGAAGCCCTATAGTATGACACATAAAACAGCATTGCAAATAAGGACACCATATCTCCAGTCTATGGTGGCTTGGCTTCTGGCAAATCTCTGTTCACGTATTAATCAGACAACTGTGAATCAAATGTGGGGGCAGTTGTTCAGTCTTCTCCTATACGAGACAGTAATTGGGATAACATCTTATTCCTGTTATTCCCACTGAGCATCAATGTTTGAACTGAGCTGAAATCAAGGTGTTCTTGGTTCAGAAGAGAGCCAGAAAAGTAAATGAGTAATTGCAACACAACAGGATGAGTGCTACAAGAGAGGGATAGACAGGGTGCTGTGGGAGCAATAGTCCTTGGTGGGAACTCAGGAATGGGTGGCATTGGCACTGACCCCTGAAACCCAGGAAGGTGTTCTAGCAGGAAGAGAGTGGAATCGGCAGGAGAAATCGTGTGTGCACAGGCAGGCCTAGTGAAGGCAAATGGATTTGGCTTATTCCAGGATTTTCTCTGGGTCCTCACACCATCAACTTCTGCCCCAAATATTGCAGCTGCCTCCTCACTGGTCTTATTTCCAAACCTGCTTCCCTGTGGCCTACTCACAACACCGCTGCCAAAATCACACTGTTAAAACTCAAGTCATGTCACGCCACTCCTCCATCCCAAACAATCCAAGGTGTCCGGGTTCACTCAAAAGAATAGCGAGGCCGGGCATGGTGGCTCAAGCCTGTAATCCCAGCACTTTGGGAGGTCAAGGCGGGTGGATCACGAGGTCAAGAGATCGAGACCATCCTGGTCAACATGGTGAAACCCCGTCTCTACTAAAAATACAAAAAATTAGCTGGGCATGATGGCGCGTGCCTGTAGTCCCAGCTACTCAGGAGGCTGAGGCAGGAGA
>NW_022436965.1:24061877-24147539 GCF_009761245.1 Sapajus apella
AAAAAAAAAAAAAAAAAAAAGGAATAGCGAAAGTTGTTACTAGGCCCGACAAGAGGCCCTGTGGAGTCTGCTCCTCGCTTTCATTATTAATTTCCTAACCACTTCACCTGATAGTCTTTCCCTCAGTTTCTCTGATCCAGCCACCTTGGGCTACTTGCAATTCTTCAAATCCACCAAATGTGTTTCTGCCCCAGGGCCTTTGCATGGGCTGTTCTCTGCCTGGAACACTCTTCTCAGATAACCTAATGGTTTACTCCCTTACCTCTTTAGCAGTTGCTCAAAATCACCCTTTTTTTTTTTTTTTTTTTTTTTGTGAGATGGAGTCTCACTCTGTTGCCCAGGCTGGAGTGCAATGGCGCAATCTCAGTTCACTGCAACCTCTGCCCCGCAGGTTCAAGCGATTCTCTTGCCTCAGCCTCCTGAGCAGCTGGGATTACAGGCATGTGCCACCACACCAGGCTAATTTTTGTATTCTTAGTAGAGTTGGGGTTTTGCCATGTTGGCCAGGCTGGTCTCTAACTGCTGACCTTGTGATCCGTCCACTTCGGCCTCCCAAAGCGCTAAGATAACAGGCGTGAGCCACCATGCCCAGCCTCAAAATCACCTTCTTAGTCAATCCTGTGAACCACCCTATCTTGATTTGCTCCATAACTTCTACCCTTCTTTCTTCCCTCTTTCCCTTAGCACTTGTCACTTCTAACACGCAGTTTGGTTTACTTGTTTATTTTGTTTAGTATTGGTTTCCTCTTCTGTTGGAACCTAAGATCCCTGACAACAGAGAATTTGGTCAAAGTTGTTTCCTTATTACCTAGTTTAGTGCCTGGCACACGGTGGAGTGGTGGGGAGGTATTTGTTCAGTATTTGCTAAGTGGAGGCATAAATGAATGCATAGTTTAAAATAACCATATGTTCAAACCAAACACTGGTGGGAATATTCAGGTTTGTTAGATAACCCAGGCCACCGTCTCAAGAAGAATTAGGATTCTTTAAATAAATCACAAACTTGACATTTAGAAGCGAGGTAAGCAGAGCTGCTCTTAAACAAAACTGCGAGGCCACGCTGTGGAAGTTTGTCGGCGTACCTGCTGCATACTCACTCTGAGACCTCGTTGTCTATTAGTGCCCCTTTTTTGACTTCTTACTACCGAGATGCTGAGATCTCACTTTAAGGAGGAAGGAGGTGATATGTCTCTAGTGCCTCGTATGTCTTACTTGAACGGCTTCAATCTCTCCCTCGCTTCCCTCCTCTCTTTCAACATTTCTACTTTAAACCTTTTCCTCATCTCCGTATTCCTTTTCCTCTTTTTTGTTCCTTCCGTTTTTCTCTCCTCTGTTGCCCTTTTTACCTCCTCCTACATCCTGCTGCTCCTCTATCCCAAACCTCCCACCCCTTCTCTCCGTATTTGCCTGCCTTTTCCCCGTCTGTGCTCTCCTTCACTGTTTTCTTCCCCTTTTCCCTCTTCTTTTTTGCCTTCCTTCCTCCCTCTCTTGTCTGAGCAAGTACTAAGTGTGTTACGTGGTGCTTTGTTCTGTGTGTGAGGGAGAGCTGATCCTTGAGGTCTAACAATTTATGTGGGGAACCAAGATATCGAAAGGGACAATTCAAGGCAGGACCAAAGACACACCAGAGGAGCTCGGGGGAAAGGTGGATAACTTCAGGAAGTAGAAAGGCTTCACAGAAGACAGGGACACCTGCATGAAGGAGGAGTGTGTGAGCGGGTCAGCCATCATTCTAGGTGGCGGACATCATGACATCATGAGCAGGCAAAAAGAAAGAAATAAACTTGGAATTTCTAGGGGTGCTATAAGAAGGCCAGTCTGGCTGGAGCCAACAATTTTTATTTGAGCCTAGTAAAAAGGAGAAAAGATCAATGAAGCCCTCTTAGAATTCAGAATGTTCATTTTCTATCATTTTAACAATATTTCCTTCCTCCATAGAGGAACCTAAATCTACGTACATGTTTTTAAAGAAAGCAATTGCCAACTCAACTTAGAGATCAGGCACAAGTGTACTCCCAGCATTCAGCTGCCAATAAGTATTGATATTTGTTTGGAATTATATCCCTGCATGACTTGGGGGAAGGTAGAGTAACTATAATCCAGGCTTGAGAATGTTTTAAATCAACATAATCATTGCTTCTGGGTGTGAGGGATTCCTGCTTAGCATCTTTCTATCTCTCCTTGAGGCTAGATGATTTGAAATAATTGGGTCATAACATTTCTTGAGCAGATTTCTTGGACTTCCTATAGTTCCATCCCTTGACGGGATTAGCTACTCCAAGTCATACGATTGTAAGAACTTTTAAAATTTTAATCCAGGCCTGCTCCCATAGGCCTAGCCTAATTCTCCTTCTTCCTGGCTTTGTTAATGGACATCATAACTTTAAATTCTTGTCCAAGCTTGTAAATTGATGAATACAATTGTATCCCTTAGCAAGGACCCAGAGATTTGGGTTGTCTTTTGTTTAATCTTGCATTTTATTGAGCTAGTCTTTCCAGTGGCGGTTCCAGCAGAAGATTTGTCTGGGGTACAGAGCAGTGCCTGGCACATAGGAGGTGGCCAGTGCATGCTTGCTTGTTGAAGAAATGCAAGGCTGCTCTACAGAGAGCTTGTCACTCTACATGATGTCCCAAGTAACTCCCAGAGAAAGGAGTCAAGAGGACTCACAAACTTTTCAGCAGAGATTTTGCGCTTTGCCTAGAGCAGGTAATGGCAATGCAAAGAAAGTCCCAAGGAGGCAGTGCAGACAATCTGAATAAAGCAGTGATGTGTGGAGTGCTGGGACTGCGGACCTGCAAGTGAAATAGCTGGTTTTATGTCACTGAAGGTCCAGATGCAGTGACTCGGCTGGAATAAACTTGGGTGCAGAGGGTAAATGGTTAATGTGATTGACACAGTCACAGTCTCTTGTTCTCTGAAACCAAATGCAGAGGGCCTTGCCTGAGCTCCCAGTCCATACGGCTATGCAGGAATTCAGGCCTCTCCAGGAGTCACTGGTCTATCCCCACAGATGTATCTGGAGAATGATCCAGGCCAGCCTATACAGAAGGCCCTTTTTCTTAGATTTGAGGTAAGGGGTGGGGAACTGGCTTCATTCCCTGAGAAAGTTGACCAGAGTTCTGCATTTGGGGAGCACCCGGGTATCTCTTCTGTCATTAATAAAAGTGGTTTATTGATTTCCATTCAGCTATTGCTTCTTGTATTGATTGGTAAGAAGCTGGAAACCCCTAGTCTTCAACTGAGGTAAGGTCAGCCTGGCAGACTTGCAAATAACCCAAAGATTAGCATGAGAAGATTTTACACATTCAAGTATTTTATACATCCTTTCTCCCTAAGGTAGAATCTACAGCGCCTTGGCCATTGGAAATCTATGAGAGAACAAGGATTCAAAGAAAGTACGCGGCATGTATGAAGACAAACTTCAATAGCAGCATAGCTTTGTCGAAAACCAACTTTGCCTGCCCCACTTCTAAGCATCATGTTTGTGATTCGGTTGAAGAATTCTAAATTTTCATAAGATGAGAGCCTGGGATGTCTAGCAGGCCTGAATATCCCTTCTAGTGTTTGCTTTACAGTTCTGCATTCATTTATTCATATGAGCCTTTAGATTGTCTGTATGAGGCATAAGTGGGCCACACTGCACAGTCACCCCCAAGTTCTCCCTGCCTCTTCCTTTAATTAAAATACAAGACCTATAAAGGAAACATTAGTGGGGCTTGAGACCCCTACCACAGGATTGCAAGCTGGTTCTTGTGAGAGTTGTGGTTTCAGAAACTCATATTTGCAGGCAGCCACATTGTGTGTGTGTGTGTGTGCGTGTGTGTGTGTGTGTGTGTGTGTGTGCACGTACGTGTGTGTTGGCTCTGGGGTGGTGACAGAGCATTTTATCAGTGAACTGACACAAAGGAATGGGGGCCGTTATTTATTGGAGGTATTCATCTACTCTTGGGTTGAGACACAAATATTTTAGTGACATTTTTTACAAACCTGAGGCTAAAAAAGACATTTACAAGTCACATACTTGGACTCTTTGTCCCTAGCAATCAGGTTTGGTCAGATTTTCTAGGACAAAGGAAATCAGTATATATATTTTTTAAGTTTGTGATTTTTGTAAACAAAATAGGAGCAGTGGAAAAGTGAATGGGAAATGATAGCAAGCACACTGACTGAACTGGGAGATGACAGGCACTTCCTCAGGAAGAGTAAGATCTTAGCGGCCAGTCTAGCTTGATATAAAAGAGAAAATATACTCATGGCTAACAGTTCTTTATAATGGAACTAGGAAACAGGGCAGTATTTTAATTATTCTTAGTTCAGGTTTGAAGATGCACCCAGAGAGCTATATTAGAGAAATCACACTAATAACAAATGTATGTTTAGCATGTACTGTGTGTCAGGCATTGTTCTAAGTGCTTTACATATATTAATGCATTTAATCCTCCTAGAGATTCTAAGTAGATACTAGAATTGTCTTCATTTTATTGATGAGAAAACTGAGGCACAGAGTGATTAAGCAACATATCCAAGGTCACATGGCTGGTAATTCGTTATGTGGGAAATATATATTCGTAAAATTCGTAAAATTCGTAAAATTCGTAAAATGGGAAATATATATTTGGTCTTTGTCCCCAGTTCCTGGAACAGAACAACTGAAACATTTGGAATTTTCTCAGTGATAGGGTGATAGGAGAGTCTTTTGTTCTAACGAGGTGACTCTTGGCAGGCCACTAGACAGTGTAAGTATGGGGGCTGGTCACCAGAAAAACCAAGACTTGATTCAAAGGTTAGAGCTTTCAGCCCCATCCCACAATTCCTGGGTATAAGAGGCTATAGACTGGGTCACCAATGTGTATGGCCAGTGATTTAATCATTCATATATGTTTAATGAAATCTACATGAGATCCCTAAACAATGGGGTTCCAGGAGCTTCGGAGTTAGTAAACACATGGGCATGCCAGGAGGGTGGCACATTCCAACTCCATGGGGTCAGAGGCTCCTGTGCTGAGGACCCTTCCAGACCTCTCCCTATTTGCCTCTGTTTGGCTGTTTATTTGTATCCTTTACAATAAACTGTTAAATGAAAGAAAGTGGCTTCCTGAGTCCTATGAGCCATTCCAGCAAATGACTGAATTTGAGGAGGGAGTCATGAGAACTCTCAAATTTTAGCCAGTCATCAGAAGTAGGGGTGACACAATACTTGTGGCTGATATCTGAAGTGAGGGCAGTCTTGTGGGACTGAGCCCTTAAACTTTAGGAGTCCGACGCTAATTCTGGGCAGTTGGTGGCAGAATTGAATTGAATTGTAGGCCACCTAGTTGGTTCTGGGGAATTGGAAGAAAACATCTCATTTGTTGTCAGAAGTGGTGTCAGGAAGAACCTGGCAGTAGCAGAACTGGGATTCAAGTATGTGTGGTCTTGCTTTTAGGATCTCAGAGAAAACCAATGTGTTCCTCAACTCCAAAGGATCCGTAAAGAGCCCAAAGCAGCAGATAGGGGGTCAGTCATAACAGCCATTGGAGGTGTTCTCATTGGTGACTCAGAAGGGTTCACTAGGTGGAAACAGAAAAGGTGGACACATTTGAGAGGGGAAAATCTAGAATATCAGAGGAAAACACTTCAAGGATTATTAGTGAATTCCAACATAGCAGTTAAGTGCATAGAAAAACAGACATGTCATGTGATCTGAAGTGTAGCGGAGGAGATGGGCTGTAAGGGAGGGCTTCTGGGAGGCAGAAACACACTACTGCCATGTGCTGGCTGAGCCTGGGTGTATGCTCCTGGGAAGACCTCGCCTGGGAAGCATTACTCAACCCAAGGAATTAAAGCTGAACAGTGGAAGTGTTGGACAGATTTAGAGATATTGAAAAAAAATTAAAAATATAATTTAGAAAAGTATGTTAGGAAAATAAATGGACCCAACAGCAGAGAGTGAGCCCTATGCAAGACAGAGAAGGGATGGAACCAGGGAAAGGTGCAGGTTAGAACATTTTGAACTTTGCAGGCTCTGCTTTAAAAAGAGCTGCGGAAGAATAGGAGAGGAACATCAGAGGCAAATATTAAGGGGAGGGCAGAAAGGAATGTTTCTGCCAATGCTGAAGCGGCACCAGTTACTCAAAGCCTGGGACCCCAAGGCGGAGGGAAGGGGAGACTTTGTGGGGAGCGGTGCCCAGGGAAGAAGCCTTGCCCTCTGCACCACCACCAACAGTCAGCTTCAGGATTTGAAGTTAACTCCAACTGAGACAAAGGAAAACACAAAGGAGGTCATGAGCTGGAGGAATTCCAGAGAAGGAAGCAGCAGAAGACACAGTGGTACAGGGGTAAACATATCTGGGATTAGGAATGCAGGGTTTAAAGGGAAATGGAAGGCAAGATAAATCTCAAATGTGTATAAGAATACTAAGGGAAGGCGGGAGCCTCAAGTGAGCCTGTGGACTGGAGAGGACCCATTTTACATTTTTTAATTTTTCACAAAGACATGAATATTTCAAAGGTCATTCTAAGAGAAAGAAGGCAGAACGCATAGATTGGATTGTTTCCCTCAGGATGTGGGAAGCGGAGTACAAAATTAACCTCTTGTTGGTGGCTGTTTTTCAACATTACATTTGATAGTACTCAACTGGTGTTGTAAAGACGGATATAAAGATTTTATTTCTGTTTTTTCAAGTGCTCTCTGTCTTTCCTGCTTCCTTACCAAGTTTTCAAATCTCTGCTATGGTCATTCGTTACCACTGGTCATGTTCTAGGCTCTGAGTTCTGGAAACTTAATTTTGCAGTAGAAGTCTGAACTTTTCTGTGTTTTCTGAATTCTGTGCGTCAGGCCAATACTGGGATATGGTTCATATGCCTCATATGCTAACCTAGTGACTTTCTAGGAAAAAAAGGGGGGGATACTAGAGAGATTCAAGACTGGATTAATTGAATTTTGGAGGGATCGAACAGTTATGCTCATTTCTGTAGAAGAGGTCTGCTGCTGCTATAGAAGGAAGGCCTTAAACTTTACTTCTGTCAATGGAGTGAGGGTATACTCGCTGGGAATGAGCACAGAAGGAAGAAATTGAAGACAGTGGAGTTGTAGACAAATATTTCTTTGAATTTTAACTTAAAGAGAGGAAGCCAGGCATGGTGGCTCACACCTTTAATCCTAGCACTTTGGGAGGCCAAGATAGGCAGATTGCTTGAGCCCAAGAGTTTGAGACCAGCCTGAACAACGTGGTAAGACCTCATCTCTCCAGAAAATACAAACATTAGCCGGATGTGATGGCACATGGCTGTAGTCTCAGCTACTTGGGTAGCTGAGGTGGGAGGATCATTTGAGCCCAGGGAGGCCAAAAGTGCAGTGAGCCATGTTGGTGCCACTGCACTCCAGCCTGGTGAAACAGCAAGACCCTGTCTCTCAAAAAAAATAAAAGAGAGAGAGAGAAGAGGGTTTTATTTTGAACTTCAACTTCTCTCTGAATATTAGAATGAGAGATCTGTATTCAAATAAACACAATCACTTGGAGCCTTTAATGCTATCATGGAGTGCATGTTAACTCTGGTGAGCTATGCCGTGAGGCTGGGCATGGTGGGAGAGAGTGAATTTTGGCTAAGGGTACAGGAGAACCTGGATATTAATGAATGTATCCTTCTGATCTACCCAGAAGCATCCTGAAATAAGAGCTGCACTGTCTCTTGCATGGGTCCTGGAAGGGTATACAAGGGTAATGATTCTTCAAAGAATGTGGCCCTGGGCAGTGCCACGGCTATAACCCTTTACAACCTTGCTTATCTCACCCCTACAATGTCCAGGGTGCCCTCGGAAATCTGCCTAAGGCTAGAAGAAATCTGCCTAAGGCCACAGGTTGAATCTCACTGGACTCGGTGGTCAGCAAAACCACTTATTCCTTTGCACACTATAGTAGCTTTGCTGCAGGAATGAGAGGGAACTCCCCAAAGCAGAGCATCCTTCCTGGCTCTGCCCATCTGGTTCAGGGATCCAGATGAAAACAATCTCCTTAAACTCACCCGCTGAATGATTTGATAAGACTAGGTTCTTGAGCCTCTCTCCACACGGGATGTTTCCAGAAGGAAGGCTATATTCTGCATACTAAATGGTGATCAGTAAAATTGACATTTTGTTGCATTAATTGTTTTTCTTTGTTAATTTTAAAGCCTTATCAAAGTAAGCAGTGGGAATGAAGAAAGAACAAAGGAATCTGTAATTGGTTGCAATCAGTTACTTGCAAACACTACTGCACTTGAACATGACTGGGGATAACGGGGATTTAAATGGGGATTTGGCCAGATGTGGTGGCTCATGCCTGTAATTCCAACACTTTGGGAGGCTGAGGCAGGCGGATCACTTGAGGCCAGGAGTTCGAGACCAGCCTGGTCAATGTGATGAGACCTCGTCTCTACTAAAAATACAATAATTCATTGGGTGCGGTGGTGCATGCCTATAATCTCAGCTACCTGGGAGGCTGAGGCAGAAGAATTGCTTGAACCTGAGAGGCAGAGGCTGCAGTGAGCAGAGATCATACAAAACTCTGTCTCTAAATAAAATAAAATAAAATAGGGATTTGGTGGAAGTCTAGTCTATAAGGATAGCCACATACAAGTCTATGGTATGGGAGAAGGGGAGAGGATATGAGATTTTGCGATTTTAAGGGTTGAACCCTACACTTTTCCATACTCTCTAAGACGACTGCTGGCTGCCCGACTTGATTCTTTCAGCTAGCAGTAAACATGTCAGTGTGATCTGAAGATGGGAGCAAGGAGGCCTTAACGTGCTGCAGTTCCCCCTTCCTGGTGACTATAGGCTTGGTGCTAAGGCAAGCTAGAAAACAAAATTTGGAGAATGTTGGGTAGAGGGGGTGTGTCTCCCGCATTCTTACATTTCCATAGAGGCGGAGATTTCTGCTTTCTCTACTTTGAGGGGGCAATATTGGATTGCACATCTCTGGCCTCTGTTAAATCCCTCTTTTGATGTTCTCTGTGAAGAGTAATGAAGCCAAGTGTGGAATGCTGACATGGAAATGTCTCTACTGAAAGTGTGTCCAGTCAACAAAACAGCTATATAGGGGCTTGTCTTTTGTTCTTCCTTATCCTTATGGTTACTAGATGTGATGGAGATAGTCAGCTGTCCACAAAGTTACTGTGTGCAATTATCCCCAGGAAGTGGCTGCCTTGCCAGGGACTACTTTTCTAATCCCCACGCCCACCCCTAGCCCCTGCATTTAGGAATGTGAATAGAAGGGAAGTCTTGGTCAAGGCTTTGAAGAAGTGGGTGGGCCTTCTTCATACTCTTTCCCTTCTGCGGGCTAGATGTGAAAAGCTACAGATTCTTGGAGGATGGATGAGCCACAACGTAGAAGCACCTGGATCTGTGAATCATTTCATGGAGAGGAAGCACTCTGACCAGGACAGTTGCCTTGGGTTGTTCCATAAGTGAGAAATAGCTTGTACTGCATTTAAAGCAGTATACATTTTTGGTTTATTTGTTACATCGATTTAGAAACACTCTAAGTAATACACTTGGTGGGTGAGTTAGACTCCAATTCTCCATGCAATTGGAAAAGGAAGTAATTGGAGCCTGTTTGCTCCCATAAGTATATTCCAATGTTTAGATTTGAAGAGGGAGCCCAGGCACGGTGGCTTACACCTGTAATCACAGCACTTTGGGAGGCTGAGGTGGGCGGATCACCTGAGGTTGGGAGTTCAAGACCAGCCTGACCAAAATGGAGAAACCCCGTCTCTACTAAAAATACAAAAAATTAGCCAGGCGTGGTGGTGCATGCCTGTAATCCCAGCTACTCGGGAGACTGAGGCAGGAGAATCGCTTGAACCCAGGAGGCAGAGCGGTTGCAGTGAGCACTCTAACCTGGGCAACAAGAGCAAAACTCCCTCTCAAAAAAAGAAAAAAAAAAAAACAAACATGATTTGAAGGGAACACGAGTCCTCCATTTTGGCTTCTGGTGGTGCTCACCACCTCAACATTGGCAGATAGCTGTAAGCTTTTGAAGCCATTGGGAACTTAGCTTGTTCATTAATAAAAATGATAAGTTGATTCCCATAGGCTGGAGATGCTTTGATCTAGTTTCTATTCTTTAGAATTGTGACTGGGATAAGTGATTGTTAACTTAGCTTTCAATACATACTCGTCTCACAGAGGATCTGGTCAGAGCCTCACAGGAGAGCTACAACACGAAAATGAGAATGCAATGCATGTGATGGCCCCCGAGTAACCTGCCAAAAGCCAGACAAGGAGTTCCATCCCACTCTGAGGATGGAAAGATGGTGTTAAAGGCAGGGGCACAGACTTACACATGGAGGCCTGGTGTAAGTCTCGGGACACCACACTCTGTAACACATCAAAACCTCAAGGTCAGGGGTTCAATATGAGTGCAGACGATTGAAAGACATGCTTATTTGGGATGGTAGATATAACAGAGTAGAGATACACATCCACTGGGAGTAACATCTAGCATACTTCTGAAAGCCTACAACTGGGTATTATTTATAACCTAGATTCCTTCCCCTGAAACATCTTTTGGGAACCACAGATTTTCTTATGACCAGATCACAGCAGACAAAGAGAAGAAAAGGAGAATCACTGGGCATACAGCCATGACTTAGAATTTATTATGGAAAATACCCCTGGCATTTCTTTGAACTGGTGCTTGGTGGATGGCTGTCAGTTGCAAGCAGACAGGACGGGACGCTCTATCCCTCTGAAATACAGCTGTTGTTTACTCACAAATGACCCTTTCTTCCTTCCTTCTTATTTCCTGAGTGAAGAAGGTGGCCCATGAGGTCTCTGCCCCACTACCATGGTATGCAGACCTTTCAGTGATTAGGGCAACAGTTTAAACCATAATCTACACTAATACAGGCCGAGTTTGGGGAAAGAGACGTTGCCAGTAAGTAAAGAAATGTGCACAAAATACAAGGTTTTTTTTTTTTTTTCAACAAAAGAAACTATTTATTTGGAATATGCATTACCAGTACAAATTAGGAGACTGTAAAACCTACACCGTGTTAGTATCATTAGAGAACACAAAAGTTCAGTTGGAATCAAAAGGGACAGAAGCCTGTGCTCTCACAGAAGCATAAAAGCTTAAACGTTCAAAACCAAAACAGAGCAGAGCTTTGCAGGTTTATACTCTGAATAATAAGAAAAGGGGAGGGGTGGGGGAGAATAAACCAACAACCAAAGGAAAGCATTTCAAAATGAAAATGCTAAAGAAAAGAATAAGAGAGAAAAGGAGAAAAACATTGAATGTTTTATTTATTTTAACAAAAGAAAAAAAAAGGTTACAAAAAAATAAAAGATTCCAGAAAGCTTTGAGCTAGGGATTGAAACCATAAAGGTGATGTGAAAAGCTCGCCATTATATTGTTACGACTTCGAGAGTGCAAGTTTCCGGGTAGAAATACTTCCTAAGGTGTTACCCCTCAATTCTGCATTCTTTCTTCACTTTTCTTGCCTAAGTTCTGACCACTTTCTGAACATAATTTGTTGAATAAGGGATATTTAAAATTAAGCTTTTTCGGATAATATGGCTTTCTTTTTTCCGCTAATAAAAGCCTTCCAAATCAAGCCGGTTTTGCGATTTGCTTCAAGCAGCTGCCTAAGTCAGAGATTACTAAGAGGTGTACTGTCTGTGAAGTAAACTCAACCTCTTAGCATTAAAATTACAGCACTGAGCCTGGCCCAATATCTCACCAACTCTTTATCCAGAACCAGGACTCTGCTGGCAGACTGGCCCCAAGGACCGCTTCCTGCATCTAGTTTACTTAGCCAATGGTGCCCATCATACCAGCATCTCCTGTGGGATTTCTCTGGAAGAAAAAGCCTCTCTACTTGGAAGAGGACTCATGGAATTAGGGAGAAAGAAAACAAAGTACTTGGCTGTGACAATCAGAATCAAAAATGGCCAAAACTTTTCCTGATAGCATAAAACGTTCCCTTGGGCTAATTTCTTAAATTTTTAAAGGGCTAAAAGGAGAAGCATGTCCCTGATTTTATTTTTCTCTGGGTCTGCATGAGTGCCACACTCTGGAAATGCAGGTGAGCCATGAGATATCAACATGAACTTGATCTTCACTTTTGGCATTAACTAAATCCTGAAACAAAGTAGAAGAACAAGCCTACTTGTTCTTACTACTATGCTAATGTCATCTTTTCACATCACCTTGTATACATATCGAAGAAAAACAGCAAGATCATAATCCTGACAATTAAAAAAAGCCCCCCCCATAAACAAACCAAAAAATAACACAAAACGAAACTTTTTTTTTTTTTTTTTTGTATTTTTAAGAGCAAGAATAAAGAAAAGAAAAGAATTTATTTCTGGGTCTCAAAGTTAATAAACATAATAATGTGTTAGGTTGTACCTATTATGATCACTATTCCAACCTTTTTTTTTAGTTTACAAAATGAATTACTGTCACTTTTAAACATTGTGAAACAAGAAATGAATGTGCACAACTCGACACTTTTCTAGCATTCTTGAACTAATTCACAAATGCAAGAAAATAAAAGAAAAATGAGGGAAATGATGAATGTAGGTAGTTTGGTGTTAAAAACTAATGCAGGAATGATACGCATTGTCACAGAAGGAAGAGGGGGAATTCCCCATCCTGTTTTGCGTGCTATGAGGGTCATTTTTAAAATTTTTATTATAAACACTATTAAATTCAGACCGCTTTTTTGGTTTTTTTTTCTTTATCTGAATATACAAGAACATTCATTATCAAATGTTCATCATCAATACTACAAAGAACGAGACACAAGTCGCAAGAAACAATGGAAAATGTTAATAAAGCTGAAAGAATTGTTGAGTATTTTTTGTTTTTTTTTTTTAAAGTTTTTTTTAAATTTGAGTTTCTGTAGTTTCATCTTTTTTGGTATCGAAGTCAGGTTTTTCTGGGCAGAAAAACAAAAAGCAGAAGGAAAGGAGAGAAAAAGATGTGTGAGAAAAGGCAACCAGCAAATAAAGAACCACCACCACGGCAAAAGAAAACATAAATTGAAAGAAGGTGCCACTTGGCAAATGTACTGCATGGGTATCAATTCCACGCCGGCGGGAGGAGCAGTTAGGGATGAAAAGGAGGAGATAATGAAGAGTTACAAGGTGGGCAAACCCAGGGTCTAGTATCATTTATCAGGGGAAATTTACTTGGGGGGTCGGGGTGGGGGAATGGAGCACTCCCAGTTCCATTAGAAAATGAAGGAATCCTGGGGTGCCTCTTGGTATCCGTAGGACTGACCTAATGTGAATTCTCAGGAAGCTGTGTTTGCAGAGGCACACTTTTTCCAAACCCATCCCGCTGCTCTGTGTTCTCCTACTTCGCTTAATGTGGACAGATCCCACGGCTGCCACGTTGGAAGCAGGAAGTGACAGTGGGCTTGCAGGGGGTGCCAGGGAGAGGTGCTGAATATAGAGAGGACTAAGTGAAGTGCTGGGTGGGGAAATGCCATGAAAGCTGATCATCAGTGCAAACTACTGCCCGGAGAGAAACTGCCTGTGCAAATGTAGCACTGCTCTGACCTTTTGCATTGACTTCACATGGCAATCATTCAAGCCACATCTGGAGTCACTCTTCCTGTTTCCAAGAGCACACTTTTGTGTCTCTTTTGCACTTTGCGCTAAGTCAAGCAAAGGTGATTCAACCATGTTCTGGTGTGGGCAGTTTCATTATACTCCTGCCACTAAGACGGAGTTCTCCACTGGTTCTAATTACTATGAAGTTGTCACCAAGATGCTCCTTCTGGCATCTGTTCTGATTAGGGCAGAAGTTAGCAGACACAACCTTTCTAGTGTCTTTTAGTCATCAAGGCATAATCTCATTTTGCTAAATATTTAGCTTTTGCATTTCCTTCAAACACACGTACCCTCCAGTTTCTTCGGTGGCATCCCTGTTCCTCTGAGCACACAGAGTGTTTTCTACTCATGACTGTAGTGCCATGGAGAATTTCCATGTCCTTGTTAGCTGGACATTCTCACCCCTCAGGGTCTTCTACTCCCTGGAAGCCTCCCAAGCACAGTCAATGTGACAGGGACCAAGGATGTACAAGGCAACATATTGGGTTCAAGTGCAAACTAAGAGAACCAGGGCCTATTTTTCTAGTTTGGAAGCTTTTCTTTCTCCCAAGGAATCAGACAGACCAAAACCAAGAAAATCAACAACGCTTCTCTTTGTCATCATGGTGATGACATCAAGGTTCTGATATTAATCAGGAGTTAGAACAAGAAAACCATTTACCGCCCCTAGACAGCATGAACCCGTTTATTTCAGGGACATTACTTCCCCTGACTTCACATTTACAGGTTGGATACGAGTAAAACCAACTTCTCCAGTCTCTCACAAGCCTCTTATAACGCAGGCATAGCAGTTCTCATCTCACAGATGAAGAAAATGAGGCACCAAAAGATTTGACCACCTCCCACTTAATCAAGTGATAGAGCTGCCATCTTTATTGCTGGTTGGGTTGGCTATGAAGATGGTGAGCTCAGGTGACATCTGAGAATAGCTTTCAAGTACAAGCTACTTTCTCATATATTTTTAGTACACACTGTGTTCCCAGGGAATAAAAATCACTGTGATGATTTCAATGAAAACATTACCTCCCCTTTCCCCATGATTCTCAGGTCCTCAAATGCAGCTAGCAAAAGTTCACATGAGCCACGTTCTGAAACAACTCTTTCCTCCAGAGCGATAGGTCGGCATCAAGAACATGGTGTGGTGTAACATTTTGGAAAAGTAATACAGTGTGCCTAATACAAAACAAAAAATGAAACAGAACCGAATCCATGAAAGACATTGTAAGTACTGTGTGTGGCTCCCTGAGCACTCCAGAGGTGGTGAGAACAGGAGTTAGTTCACACTGGAAACCTGGCCTTCCTCAAGATCAGGTCCTGCGTATGCCATTCCGGTAAGTGCATGCTAGCGGCCCTGCAGGTCCTGGAAGCCCCAGACACATACTGCTTCTCTGTGTCAGTGACCTTCACTCAGTGTCACTAATTCCCTCTCTCGGGCTCATAAAGTATAGTGCTATGGTTATTAACACAGGTAATTGTACATGGCACCTTGGGAAAGTGAAGGTGTGAACTGGTGCATGTGCCAACATGTACATGTATGTGTGTAAGTATGAAGGCATGGCTGAGGTTGAAGGGTTTCATGATAAGAGCTTTCTATTCCTTACTGATGCATTCATCACTATGCCTAACCCAGGCCCAGTTTTGCAATAGGTTCTAAACATTGCTTGCTGAGTGTTGAATGGTCTGCAAAGACTGTGCCTCTGAAACTGAGAGCCGTTGCTCACAGGATTAGAAAGCCTGTAGGAATTCTGCACCTGCTGTTCCCGTGTCCTTCCCTACTGCCTGACTTCCTGCCTGGGAACCAACCTAGTGGAGATGAAATTGAAAAATGTGGCACCTTAGGAATCCCAGCTATGACAGTCCCCAGTGAATAGCTGGGGCTGGGAAGAAGAGGAGGAAAGTGTTCCAATCAGTACTGTCCCCAGGGAGGAAGAGCAAGAGGAGGCAGGGAGGCCTGGAATGAGTAGGGCAATGTGGCGTATTCCTGCTAAGAGGTAGTGAGAGTAGTAAGAGAGACAGAGGAAGATTGGCTGTTAACATAGGAGTTAGGGATCCGAGTGAGGTAAATTTGGCTCCTCAAACCACCAGCATGAAAACGTACAAACACTTTTATTATTTTCTTTGTCATTATTTTCCTCTTTAAATTCCTCTAATTGTTGAAAATATCCTTCCGTGATATGAGAGAGGACAGGGACCCCGGGAGTCTAGGACAGAGGCACAGGGGCAGGGAAGATAACGAAAACCAGGCTGACAGCTGGAGGCAGGGAAGGGTGGCTTCTACCCAGAAAAAAAAGGGAAGAGAGTATAAAGAAGTGTCCAGATTGGCTGAAATAGCATCCCAAAGAAGAGAAGAGAAGGAGACTCTTATTGTGTTTGCTGATTGCTTCGACCTCCAGTCTGACCGCTTCAGCGTTGGGAGAGAAACCCTCCCTCCTGCCCCTGCCCCAACCGGGGCACAGGGTCAGCCGGGATGCGATTGCTGGGAGATCAGTTGGAGGTATCAGAGTGAACACTGCCAGGGCCTTCTGTAGGGGAGGTCACTGATGAAGGGGTAGTAGCATCCTGCCAACCTCCATTAGCCTAGAAGGGAAAAAGGGAGAGAAGTCAGTCCTCTGAGTGGCTGTTTTCAGCAGACAATGACAATGAGGCAACTTGTGTAAAGGACCTAGCACAGTGCCTGGCACAGAGTGATACTCATCAACAGGAAACTATTACTGTGGGTGACAATATTCCCCCCACCCTCAAATAAGTTTGGGTCATCCGAGTGAGCCTTTGGATACGATGTTAACACCTCCCACTAATAGGATGTGTTTAAACTTCTCAAAGACTCTATAATTCAGTCCCAGCCAGCAGTGAAACGACAGCTGTCTTGCAGGTCAAGAGACTCAAGGTTTTGGTTCTGACTCTGGCAACAACTAGCTATTGTTGATGGTAAAGCACCTTCACCTATTTGATCTTAGTCTTCCCTTTTGAAAAAGAAGGTTGGCTCAAACGCTTTCTAAGGCTCTTTCCGGCTCTGGATGTCCCATATATTTATGGGATTCCAGGTACCTGTTCTATGCAAGGTTCTCTACTAGATGCTCATGGGTATATAATGATGAGTGAGATATCGTTCATGTGCTCATACAGGGAGATAAGCCCATGAATGAACTATAAATCAAGGCAGAACCTAATACATGATAGAGTCCCATTGTTATGAAGTTTCAAATAAAAACGTTACCACGTTTTGTTGCAACATCAGGAAACACTTCATAGAGGGAGCACTCTTTGAGGTGAGTTTTGAAAAGTACAGGGGGTAATTCAGGTGACTATTACAGATACAACAGTGGTGCCAAGGCCATAGGACTGGTCTGTGTGAATATACCCAGAGAGGTGGTGAGATGGGAAGGTACAGGCTTGATCTATATTTGGAGATCATTTTTATAAGACTCCAGATCCAGGAGCATCCCAACAATAAAACTGTTAAAATCGTTATTTAAAAAATCTGTTGAGTAACCACCCCTTTCAAAAAAAAATCCCAGCACTAAAATAGTTCAAGAATGATTTGCTATAGTGGTTAATTCGTGATGCATAATTCATGATTGTTTAGATGTTTTAAAGCATTGAAATATAAGTGTGCTAAAATGCCTTTGCCCTCTTCAATTACCGTGTTCCTTTGGAGTTCATGTTGAACAGACCAGGTCTGAGATGTCCCTGGTAAAATATTTTCTATTGTACTCTCCTCTCATTCTCTGAAAAATCTAGGGGAGATGGGGCAGGTATTATTGTTGCTGTTTGGGAGGGACCGCCACTTCAACTCTTGCAAAGTCTATGGCACTGGGGGAGTGTCTGGCACTTGATAGGTGCTGGAAATGTCCGTTCACATTTTATTCCTAAGAGAGCAGAGGTGCAAGAGAAAAGCAGGTGTCCTGGTTCATGCCTGAGAACACAGGCTTCAAGACCTTTGTATGAGGCTCCATTTTCTCTGCCCTTTTCATCCACTTGGCTTTCTTTATCATTGGCTTATACCAGTGATGCGCCAATTTTCCCAGGAAAGCCAGGCTTTTAATTCAAAGCAGTTTCTACCAGTTACTTCAGCATCAGGGTAGGTTTTGTTCACACCTCACTGAAAAGAAGATCTGCATACCAAGAGGGCATCCTGAGCAATGCCAAGAACACCGTTCCCAAATCCTGGGTCAGCAAATAACTGCTCTCAAGTTCCAATCTCCCATCTCCTAACCCAGTCAGGTCACTCCTCTCCTCCTTTTCTCTGTTGGAGGACATTTCCTCCTGCTGTTTGTGATAAAGAGATTAGACGGAGAACAAAAAGGAGGAAAAGAATGCTTTCTGTCATAACAGAAGGCTTTTCCAACTTTTGGGGGCAAACACTGTGTAGTATACTCAGAATCAAGAACAGAATTAATTCAAATTTCTAAGGCAGGTCTGCCACAGGGGTGACAACATTATAGCCTCCCTTCCCAACCAAGAATAGAGACTCTGGCGCCATTTTAGGCTGACGAAGAATGGTGGCTATGTTTATTTTTCCCAAAAACAATCCTTTAATATCATGTTTTAAAAATAAAAATAAGATATATTTACTCTATAATATCTGGGAAATAAAAAAACATAAAAAACAAAATGCACAGGACCCATAATCCTGCTACTTGGGGAAAATGAGTCAGCTTTGATTACAGATATAATTGCTTTGGTATCTGTTTCTCCTACTCATTTATATATGTGAATGTTTACCAGATAGATATCTAGATAGATACATGTGTGTGTGTGTGTATGTATGTATGTATGTATGTACATATGTATGTAGGTAGGTAGACAGACAGACAGACAGACAGACAGGTGTGTATCTGTGGGGATGGGAGGTAGGGGTTGGGTGCTGACTCAGCAGTACAGAAATTTAAGAAAACATGACAGAAGTTTTTAAGTACAATATCATGAAGTAGAGTAAAATTCTGGTAAAAAAAAAGAAAAAAAGTCACGTATCTTAGAATCTACTGGTATAAAATAAGCAGATAAGGAAGCTCTACGAAAACGGTGAGCATACATGTCACAGCACAGGGAACAAAGGAGTTCTATTGCATTGCTCACAAATCACTTCTCTCCCTATCATTTAGCCATGCCATAATTCCATTAAGATAACAATAAGTGGTTCAAAAAATGAAGCCATTAGTAAAGAAAATTAGTTCTCTGGTGTTTCATTAAGAAGGAACTGACGAGGCATTCTTATATTGCCCAGAAGGTTCTGGGTGACTTCTTTTTGAGTCATCCCAGATCTGAAATAACTCAAACAGTAAAAATTTGATCTCTTTTCTTTAAAAAGTTCTGTTTTTTCAGACCAGTATGTAAGATGGGTACAGAGAACCCACAGAAGGTAGAGACAGGAATTAGTTGAAGCTAATATCAAAACCAGCATTATATTATTCTAGGTGGCCTAGCGAGGAGTATATAAAATCTTCTGTCTAAAAGAAATATGTTAAACAGGGCCAGGCAAGGTGGCTCACGCCTGTAATCCCAGCACTTTAGGAGGCCGAGGCAGGTGGATCACGAGGTCAAGAGATCAGGACAATTCTGCCCAACATGGTGAAACCCAGTCTCTACTAAAAATATAAAAATTAGCTTGGTGTGGTGGCAGGCACCTGTAGTCCCAGCTACTGGAGAGGCTGAGGCAGGAGAATCGCTTGAACCCGGGAGGTGGAGGTTGAAGTGAGCCAAGATTGCGCCACTGCACTTCAGCCTGGAGACAAAGCGAGACTTCGTCTCAAAAAAAAAAAAATAAATAAAAAAAAAAAAAGAAATACACTAAACAAAGTCTTTTTCACTCCCTTTTTTTTTTAACTCTCTCTCCTCCACAAACATGCACATACACACACACACACACACACACACACACACACTCTCTCTCACTCTCACTCTCTCTCCCCCCCTCCCCCCTCCCCCCACCTCCTCAGATTTGGTGACCATTGATCTGGGTTTGCCCAGGAATTTCCCATGTTAATACCTAAAGTCTCAGATCCCAGCAGACTCCTATGGCCTGGGCAAAATAAGACTGTCGGCCACCCTATTCCAGGATATGCCAGCTATGACCTCCCACTTCTCACCAAATTTAGGACATTATAGCCTATAGGGTTTAAATCAGAGAAGCACAGATACTTTTTAGATGAAGCATGTCACACTGGGGAGTGTGGAAGAATTCTTTTCTCTAGAGGTGCTTTATAGAACGGTATATTATCTGCTGCTGTTACTGCTAAAACCGTCATAAGATAGAAACTGTGAGCAAACTCAACTTAACCGGGTTTCCTGTAAATCACTTTGGCTGCTTCAGCTGTATCATTCCAGCTTTAATGTAAGATGCTCAGAGGCTGCACCGTCTTGGGAAACAGCTGACCTCGCTTACTGCCACGTTAACCCTGGGGAGCAATTTCTTCCCTCTTCCTCGACTGTGGGTGAATATTAAGTAGGAAACTCCGCCTTTGTGTATTTATCTCTGGGCACAGTGAGAGGAGAGGATGCTTTCATTAACAACCATGCAGGGGTGAGGGGTGGTGGAAAATAAGACTTTTATTTTTATTTTTCTTCTGCACCTCAGCTTCCCTCTCTACTTTCTGATGCAAACTATCCTTTATAAGGGACACATTCCTGGAAACGCTAATGTCATAAACCACACTGAGGGGTCACAGGGTAGGAGGCAAAATCTGCGAAACCAAAGGTACCCTTTTAATTGCTAAAAACATTTTAATGGAAGAGTGTTTATATTTGCACTCAGTTTATATAGGTAATTCTGTGGCCTGTGATGCAACACCTGGGAAGTGTGACCCAACGTAACTTTTAATTCTTGCAGATGAAGCCTAAGCCAGCCAGAGCAGGCTCAACCTGGGCTCACAAAGAGAGAAGCTCATAGAATATAAAATTAGGACAAAACGCAGCAGGTTCCTGAGATAAGAAAATCTGGATTTCCCAAACACAAAGATATTTGGAAATAAAGTGTTTCAGGAATAAAAATGACTATTTACTCCATAGTCTACCCTAAAGAATTTGGCGTATAATTTGATATACACCAAATTTTGCTAGAACTTCATCTAAAAGGTAATGCAAAACATGCCTGCCTGAGAAAGTAGAGGAAGCTAGCTCTTGCACCAAGGATGGGGCAATGGCAGATGGGAAACCCACGTGGTTTCTCCTGACAGGACACACAGCACAGAACTGCAACCCAGGCCCTGACTTTACCACCCTCCTTGAACCAGAACGGGGACCATAGGCAGTTGCCTCTTTCTCCCTGTTGTGGATCCAGTACTGCTTTTAGCCCACAGCAGTGGCTGCTGGGCTAAGAACCACCTGCCCCATCTCCTCCTTTTCCCACTCTTCCTCTGTGCTTACCTTAGCAGCACACCATTGATGCAGAGAATTCATCACCTGATGTGACAGCCCAAGCAAGCCTGGCACTAAGAAACTCTCATTTGCAACCCAGAAATACGCTGAGGTGCCACAAACCGGCTGATGTCAGCACAGAGCGGAGCTAGATCTGCATATGGGCCAGATGCCATTACTAGAGATGCCTTCAGCGTGGGTGAGGAGCTGTACGTGCTCCAGGCCCTCAATCACCCAGGCACTGTTGGGGTCGGCCAGGAAGGAAAACAAAGAGACATGGAGGCATCCTCTTTCCCTCTCTATGCAAACACACACACAGCCACTATATGTCAGGGAGACATCAGCTCACACAGTAGAGGTCACATCCTAGATTCATCATTCTTCTATCCAGCTAGAAGAAACATGTCTTCCTGATATGCTTAACACTTTCCCAAGATTACACAGATAGCACTCATCAAGCTATGGTCGGGGATGAAAAGATGCTACTGGAAAGCCCCATTAGGGACGTCAAAAGATTCAAAATTTCCTGGGGAATTTTACAGTGGAAAATAGATCCAGGCCCGGTCTGGGTACTCCTCCAGTCCTGTCTCTAGCTGCCACCACAGCGATCTTTCAAAAGTGTCATTCTGTGCATGTCATCTCCCTGTTGAAGCCTTCAATGGCTTCCCACTGGCCTCAAGATGAGGTTCAAGGTCCTCAGCAGGTCTGCAACAGCCTTGATCTTGCTCGCTTCCCATATCAACACAAGTATTTACATTCCTATGAATTTCCCATGACAGAGCAGGCACCTCATGACTGCTTCTTTCTCCTTGAATGCCATGCCCTCACTCCTTCAATTCCATCCCACTCACACTTTGGCTGCTGTTTAAGACTGAATTTGAGTATCTTTGCACATCCATCTGTGCCCTGGCCATGTTTGTTTCTTCTTCCTGCAGGCCCCCAGTTCTATGTGTGTGCCTCTATCACAGCACATGTGCTGCTGTATTGCGTGTGTTCCTTCACATGTCTGTTTCACCCACCTGACCAGAAAAGCAGGGCTGTGGAATTTATCTTTTATTCCCAAGTGCCCACCACAGTGCCTGACACATCACAGATTTTGATAAATGTTTCTTGGAGAGGCACAGGACGAAATAAAGAAACACTTAGTGGCATGGTGACATCCATTCTCTGACATGGGCATGGAGAGACATATGGCCTCAGATCCCTGACCTCCATAATTCACTCCAACTACACGTAAATAGCCGTGTACATCTAGAAAACATTCAAAAGGCAGAGGAGAAGCACTGCCAAGTTTCTGGGTAACTTTTATCTTCAGGCAGTGAACGTTTCTGTTACTAACTTGGCATCAGGGAGTTTCGGTACTTCATGGCTTATCTCAAACAAGCCACAATAATTAATATTGATGCTGTTTTGTTTTGCTTTTAGGGAAAGCAATTGAGAAAGACACTGGAACCTGACTGTTGCAGTGGCACAGCGTAGGACACCGTCTTGACAAGGAGTGTTCTCCAGAAAGGCACAAGGAGAAGGAGGCCATCCCACCCTGCATCTGTATCCAAGTCACCACCTCGAGCACAGTGGGAATTGCAAAAGTACAGAACAGACATAGTCTCCTAACAGCCTGCTGCATCCTTGAGCCCCTATCTTTTCTCTTTCTGGTGTGAGACCCATATACAGATTCAGCTTCCCTCTTAGGATCTAGGAATGATGTTGACAGATAAAATAGGGGATGCCCCGTTACACTGTAATTTGATAAGGATATCCCATGCAATATTTCCATTTGCTAAATCTGGCAACCCTATCTGGGGATAACATGCGCTCTCAGACAGAAGAAATTCTATTCTGGTCTAGTTTGGTACCATAGGTAACTCAGAATCAGTTTTGCCGCTTGTCTTACTTGGACATTTGGCATCGGTGTCCTCATACAGAAACTTCTTTCTTCTGGTTGAGACCATCTCTACCAAGCTTATGCCTAGCTCTGTTTAATTTCCTGCTCTTTATTACAGTTCCTTAAAGACCAAGATAGTGACTTGCTCTTGCTATTGGAATGGTGCTCGGGAGCCTCGGCTCATCAGCTACTACCTGCCATCACAATTCCCAGAAACATTCCTCTGCTTGTATCTCCTCAGGCTGCTGGCTCTAGGATTCCTGTTTCCATGACCCTTTGACTGCTAGGGTAACCTCTCTAATTGCCACCTACCACTAGGTCAGTCCCTGGTGGCTTCACATCAATGCCACACCACCACACCCCTCTCTAGTCTGGCTCCCATCAAGCCTCTTGAACCCTGAGATCTTGTTTATAGGTCTCTATGTTCAGAAGGATTAGCACTGCCATCAGCCATTCCTGGTAAAGAACAGAAATCCTTGCTACAAAGACTTTTGTAGCTTATGCTGCTGCAAGGAAGTAATAATTTTTCATTGTCAAAGCGAGAATCCTTCCTTTCCTGTACAGAGAAGTCAAGTGAGAGGATTTTTTGCCTCTGCCTGTCCATTTCCTCTGGTCTCTAGAAATCCAGGTCACCTCTCAAGACCCAGCTTCAGAGTCATCTCCTTCTTGTAGGTTTCTTCAAGGCACGCATCACTCACGTCTCCAGCCTCCCATACCACTGACTTACTGATCCTTCATTTTGACGTTTAAAGCCACATGCATCTTTTATTTATCATTTAAAATCTCCGTGTGAGCACCATATGTTTTTGGCGGTAATCACTTTGTTTTTAATTCTGTAAATACATATTCAGTGCCTATTTGTGCTATATACTGGGCATACAGTAGTTGATAAAATAAGTTTAAAAAATCTTGTTTCTGCTATTACTGTTTTGCAGGAAACAGACATTCTCAATGCCATCAAAATAATGTATATAGATTCTAGATAGCACTAAGTGCTAGGAGAGAGTACAAAATAGGGACCTCACTTGGGCTTATGGAAAATCAGTTTGAAGGTGAACAGAAAACAGACAAGCCAAGAGTGGGGCAAAGAGAAGCCTTTCCAGAATTTCCAAGGGACTCAAAGAAGGCAAGAAAGAATGAAATAGAGGAGCACAGTGGTGAGTGAAGCAAGATGGGACCAGAGAGGAGAGGACTTAGTCATGTCCAGACTTGTAGGCTACATAAAAGGCTTTGATATTTATCCTCAATGAGACGGTAAATCATTCAATAACAAGCCATTAGATGACAAGGCTCATGTTTGACATAGTAGCTGCTCAATTAAACACTTGAGTTGAATGGATGGAGAAATGATGGCTTTGAAGGCGTCCCTTGGTGTCTCTTCCCTGTGAGTACTGGATAGCCTGGCTGCAGGTGTCCACCATAACTGCACAGTTATAAGGAATTGTTATAGGTATGCCTCTTGCTCCGGATCACAAACATATAACGGTGCATAAATCTAGTGTGAACTCTTACCCCTACTTCTCAGGAGAGGAAACTAGATCTCAGAACCCAGGATTTGCCAGACTTAGTCCCCACTGTCTGCTACTGCTTTTTGGACGTTTCAATTTTCAAAAGCTGGGGCTGTGGGACAATGTGTGGGCCCCACATGCAGAGCACGGCTACTTCAGAAGCTCATGACTAAAGGCAGGTGATTCGTGGTCTTCAGTTCACCTTTGGGAATCCCTGTGTTGTTTATTAAGATACTAGAGCATATGAACCACAAGACTGGCCTCAGAAAAGTCAGGGGATGCTAACATCTCCTTCTACTAAGCAACAATCCACCTCACCAAACTTGGTTTTAAACAAAACAAGCTCTGCTCCTCCAGGCTGTGCTTCTGAGGCACTAACGTGGGTGGCACCATCTTGCCAGTGACGATGGCTTAACTTATACTGGCAATGCAGAGTTCCGGTCTAAGACCTAAGAGTAAGATGGTATATCTGATCTATGTTCACATGGTACGAAAACAAACTCTCTTGTTACAAGTTACTACCCTGAATTTTATCTTGCATGCACCCTAACTGCTAAGGGGTGCTCAGTCACCAACTGGAAGATTCCATCAACTGCAGCACCATCATAGTGTGCCCTCCTGCCAACATCCTGATGCCACATTATCAAAGGGCACTTACATAATAGATCAACTCTGAGGTCAAGATCTACTCTGGCTCCTTCTTAGCTTTATTCTTTTCTAAAGAATCTGTTGTGAAGATCCAGGGTTAATACTTCCATAGAAGGCATCTGAGACACAGGGAGTGGTTTTAGTTGAGCCTCTCCATAACCCACACGGTACAGGAGATAGTGTGCATTTTCAGGTTTTGGACAGTTGCTTTCCCATTTCACGAGTACAAATAGCACAGTTACATATAACATGCTCATGTCTTACAGACTTAGGGGGGTCCTTAGGCTAACTGTACCTACAAGAGGCTAAAGCTTGACGTTTGATTTTATTTAATTTTCCAAAGGCTATCCTGATCTCCTGGCAAAGAAAAGTAAGCTCAGCTTGATTTTAGCTAAACAAAGGTGTCTTAGTGCAGAGAACTCTATTTGTATCTGAATAAATAACCTCTACCCTCACAACTGCACAAACCAAAACATAAACACACTTCTTTGCATCAACAAACAGCATTCAACAACGTGCATAATTTCCACATTTACTATATTCACGTAGAGCTGATATACATTTCGAATGTACTCATAGCACCTAAAGAATATACACAGACACAGAAGCTACTTACACTAGAAAAGAGGAGCAGCATAAGACAAGACAATTATGCTTCCTCATAAAGCTAAACCCAGACAAGTCAACCAAGTGTATTCTTTTTCTTTTTTAAACTTTCAATATGAATTATCTGATTGGCTGACTCTATATAGCCCTGAATTCTTCATTTCATTTTTGTAACCTTTGACTTTGCTTTGGCTTTGTTGACAAGGCTATGATTTACTAAGGGTACACACAGAGAGTATATATACATCTTAACGGTGAACAGTGGCCACACATGGAACACACACACTCACAGCCAGTATGTGTGAACATGCCCTCGTGGGGTAAATCTTGAGGCTATTTACCAACGCACAGGAAGCTAAACCCCTTACACTTTTCTGACCATCCAAGAGACAGCAATTACCCCAGATTATCAGACCAACAATGACATGCCGTGTAAAGAGAGACACTGAGCCAACTCCACATCCCAAAGACTGGCATATTCAAGTACACTTAGGACATTAATAGCAATTTACGTGCCATCACTGAGACAAAGGCACAAAGGCTCCATTGGCAGCCTCTTATTTTGAAGCCTATTATTTGTGGGAGTTACAGGCTATAATCACAACAGAAACTTTCAAAACCCTTATCTTCCGTGACGCACCAAATCTATTTCAGAGCCATAATTGCTATGTCACCAGAGAGTTTGCTGCTTAATGCACTCAAATGCCATTTAGTGTTTGCAGGGTCATTACAGCTAACAGAAGGGCTTGGGGGGTGGTGGGGGGAGATACGGTGGGAAGCAGGCCCGGTCTGGGGGGTGGGGGATACACATAGAAAATGTTGACAAGAATGTACTAGAACGGGGAGCTAGCATCCATTGTGCCAGATTTACTGATGGGAGGATACTGTTGTTTTTAAAATTCTACTTACTGATGAAACGAAAACAAGAGCTTGAAAACAATCTCTGTGCTCAAGAATTCTGAATTCACTTGACACCACCCTAGAAATACTCAGTGGATGCTGGGGGACAGTCACCCTCTTTTATTCTGGAATTCTCACCCAAGTATACGGGGGTTTGATTTTTTGAAATTTTTATTTTTTCCTTTTAAAGAGTCCCAGAATTTCTGCAGATAAATCTTTCAGCTGTACTGTGGGCTCAGGAGCCTGATTTGGCTTCTCTGTATATATGCTGTTATGGAATAAGATGCGCAGAGCAGATGATGGTGAGATGTCAAAGTTCAACAACCTAGAAGAATGTGTTATCTTACAGATAGTAAAAGAAGCAAGAAGGCTGACCGAGCATCCACAATAAAACGTCAAGTCACTCAAAATACCATTTTCTTGACCTAAGTGTAGCTAAGGTCTTAAGAAAGCTTTTTTAATAGATGTAGCTTTGATCTCTTCAACCTGGCTATAAACAAGCCAAGGGCTTATTTACTTGGCTTAGGGTAATACTAGGCCTAGGGCAGATCTACCCCCAGATATTTCACTAATGTGTCTCTGGGTTCTTTTAGAAAATTCTTGGGTACTATTTTACAACCTGAGAATTTTCATAGATCAGAAAGATAGAAAATGTCAAGTTAATTTAGATTGTAGGGTTAATTACTTTATTTACTTGAGGATCAACACCAGTATCACTTACAGATAGTTTTCCTAGGGTAAGCAGCCAGCTTTCCCTCTGAAGAATTTTACACAGAAATAGGATGAGACCTGGATCCTTACTCCACAGGAGTCCTCCTCCAGTCAGAAACAGAATTTCCTCTGTTTACTAAGTGCTGGCCAAGTGCAGAAGAATTAATATCCTTATTGTGCAAGAGTTCTTAGAAATCAATAGGAAAAGAGATGAACATTTCAAGAGTACATACAAAAGGCCAATAAACATATAAAAAAGTTCAATCGCACTAGTAACCCAAGAGATACAAATTAAACTCACAATGAGATGCCATTTAATGATTTGATAATTGACAAAGGCTGAAAAACAGTTGAGGGTGTGAAGCAATGGAAACCACCAGAAACTGTTAGTGAGAACCATCAACAGAAGTTCCTAGAAGAAAAGTTGACAATACATCCCAAAGACTGTAAACTTATTCACACCCTTTCATCTAACAATTCTATTTTTAGAAATTTATCCAAAGGAAATAACAGAAAATGTACATTAAATTTTCTGTGCTATAAAGCTTACCACCATGTTATTAATAATAGTAAAAAAAAAACAAAAAGCAAAAAACAAATCAAAACACAGCTTAAATGTTCTACGGTATAAATTGATTAAATATATTGTGGACTTTCCCTATAACCATTTCCTGGGCAGTTATTTAAAGTTATGTTTGAGAAGAATGTTTAATGATATGGAAAATATTCATATTTTTAGTAACAGAGGTAGCTAAAATGAAATGTAACTTGCCTACACCCACACAAAAAAACACACTTATACATAAAATGCGAGAAGGCTATAAGCACAAAGAGTAAATTTTCTTCTTTGTGGTTTTCCTGCATTCTCCAAATTTTCTACATTAAATATTGATTTGCAATCAGAAAAAAAAATTTCAATTTAAACAAAGTGTCCGAAGAAGAGTCCACATATACCTTATGTCTTTGTTTTGTGCGGTGGCCAATCTCCAGAGCTCATTAAAGAAGGGCAACCAGTGCAATCTGTAGCCAACTACAGGTCTTAGGAAGAAAGGCTGAGGGAACTGACTCTTTTCTCCAGAGACGAGAGTTAGCAAGTGATTTCATAACTCTTTCCAAAATACAACAATTACCTGCGAAGAATGTTAATCTTCACAGGTAATTGTTTTTTCCTTTACATGAAAATAGGGCCGCTGGGCACCGTGGCTCATGCCTGTAATCTCAGAACTTTGGGAGGCCAAGGTAGGTGGATCGCCTGAAGTCAGGAGTTTGAGACCAGCCTGGCACCAAGGTGAAATTCCATCTCTACTAAAAACACAAAACTTAGCCAGGTGTGGTGGTGCGCACCTGTAATCCCAGCTACTCAGGAGGCTGAGGCACGAGAATCACTTGAACCTGGGAGGTGGAGGTTGCAGTGAGCAGAGATTGGGTGACTCCAGCCTGGGTGACAGAGTGAGACTCTCTCTCTCAAAAAAGAGAAAGAAAAACAGTGCCAAGGAATAGGCTAAACATGAACAGCAAGATCTTCTGAGACAAGATGGAGAGCTGCTCGGTCTCCTTTTCATTTTCTTTGCCTTAATGCCCAACAGACTTCTAGTTAATGATAAGTCCCAAGAAAATGTCTGCTGAACAAATGAGTGAATGAATGAATGATGGATCACGCTAAAGGCCACAGAGATAATACCTCCCCCAAAAGAAAAGTATGGGAAAGAGAAAAAACAGTAACAGATGCCTGGGCTCTGAATATAAACATACATGTATATATATTCACCTCCCTCAAGCGCTCAATTGCCATGTGTTGCTAATGGCTAACTTATTGGACAGTGCTAAAATAGAACATTTCTATCAATGCAAAAAAGTTATATTGGACAGCATGGTTCTAGAAGGAAAGAACAGCTTTTGCTAGTCACCCTCAAAATCTATATAAGAATAGCAAACGTCAAATGTGTGTATATATACACACACACACACACACACACACACACACACACACAAATACACACATACACACACATGTATATATGCCCATACCCAGAGTATATATACACCCATGAAGTATTTCTGGCATGAAAATTATAGGGTACACAATATAAATAAATTGGAGGTAAAAGTTGGGTCCCAGGCTGTGGTAAACAGAAAAAAAAAGAAAACAAAAAGCCATTTTCTTGTGGGAGAAATGCTCTGCATAATCTAAATGCAAAAATACATGTTTTGGGGGGGAGGGGTTCCAAGCAGGTAGAAAATTCAGTCGGAATAGACTGGTTTTGGGTTAAAAAAACATACACACAAAACCCATTGACAACAGGTCCCACTAGGCTCACTTTGAAAAGCATTCATTGAGGACCTACTGTATACCAGGTCTGAGTTGAAGAACAGGATATAAAACTATGATCATTCTCTTCAGAATTCTGTGGTCTAGACACGAATGAAAGGCAAGTGTCAGAAAAGAAATCCCATTCCAACTCCTGTGTCCTAAGTAGTATGTAGGCACAGTTTGAAGGAACTAGGGAGTACTTTCAGAAGATAGGCCTGAGCTAGGTCCCATAAGATGAGTGGGATTATGAAACGTCTGCTCACTGCCATAGATTTTGGGCTATGGATTCTACTGATTGGGAACTTTGTTGCCCCTAACAAAGGTCAATCTTACCTATGACAAGAGGGAAAACGAATGCACATTTGTAATGCTAGGCACTTCAGGAACCTGTGATCTAGAAAGAAAGTAAAAGAAAAGTACCAGGGCAGATACTGGGTGTGTTTCAACTGCAAAAGTCACCACATTAGACAAAAAATGAAAATTGATTCTTCAGGTCTATTTTGCTTACCTTCAGATTTTTTTTTTTCTTTTGCAGGGAAAGGGTTATTGCCCTGATGCCTGGCTTTCCCTTCTCTGAACTTTTTTTTTCCTTACCCCAAAAATAAATTCCTATTTTAATACACTTGAATTAAATAAGTTAATGCATGTAAAATGTCTACCACATAGAAAGAAGTCAATAAATGTTAGCTATTAATACAATTATTAAGTGTCATTTTGGCCTGCTAATTTCTTTCCTTATTGTCTTTTAATTGTTCTTTAATTTACTGCCTTAAACCACTTCCTTATTTTATTACTACTTGATCTGTTTTTTAATCTTGGTAAGTATCTTCTTAGCTGGTGTTATTTATTTTAACTACTCATCCTAGCTTATTTTATGTTTTTATTATTCTCTTCAGTACTTGTGTGTATCTTAATTGCTTTTAACCTTCGTTTTGCAATTTCCATGCGATTTTATCACTCTCCAGTCAGTTTTATTCTTCCAATGCTTTGTAGTTGATTAGTAAATTCTTTCTTCCTACTTTTCTTTATCTTAGTTCCTAGCTATTCTAAATTTTAAAATTATATTTTCTATTTAATTTTCTAGTTTTATTCATATTACCCTTGCAGGCTATCACATTTATTTTTTAACTTACTTTAAAAATCCACCTCTACTGATCTTTCACACCTAAATTCTAGAACAGTCTTGCCTTCTGTTATGATGAGCACCACACACCTCCCGGTGAAGTGACGATCTAAAACCCTGTTCTCATGTATGATCACTGCGTCACTATCTAGGATGGTTAACCAAATATGACACAATAAAGGTGTAGAGTAGCCTAGATCTAGCAAAGAGCTTTCTAAATAATTTTTCAAATTTAATTTTAATAAAGAAATGAACTCGTCTTAAGCCTTCCATATGCCACCCTGAGAGGACACACAACAGAACAGTCGCAACTGCGTTCTTAAGAGTTCTTTTCCATATCATTCAGCCTCCAAAATGTTCATCATCAGGCAACATAAATTCTTTTACTATAAGGTTCTTGCCAATTCCCTTCACTTGGCATAAAGACTAGTGGTCAAGAGTCTATCTGGAAAAAGGGAAAGAAGAAGAGGAGAAATGGCAAAAGGCAAAAGAGGAAAAATGTAATAGGGAGGAAATGACACTATAATTTAACTTTTTAATATCTTTAGAAAGTTTCTATTTTTATACATCTCAAAAACTTTTCTCATTGAAATGTGAATGTAAGTTGAATACAAGCCTTTAAAAGCAGGCTCACCATATCAGAACCTGAGGCAACTGTAGAATAAATCATCTCATTGGATTTAAATTGGCCTTTCCAGCAATGCTTGGCTATAAGATAGAATGAGGGGCTGAGGGTAGGAGGTGGAGGGGAGGGAGCCCTTGGCTGCTTGGAAAAGAACAGACTATTCTGTGGACAACTATGTGCCCTGTCCTTCCATTTCCTTCTTATTTTGTTTTGTAAACTTTAAGAATGGGGTAGACACAAGAAAACAAAGGGTAGCAAACTTATATACAAGTGTATTACATTTGTCAAAACTCAGAGGATGGATACTTATGACTTGCACATTTAATTGTATACAATTTTGTTCCAGAAGAGAAAAAAACTGCAAATAAATATTGAACTCTAGTTAATGATACATGTGCCAGGATATTTACTTAGGAGAAAATGCACTGTTGTCTGCAATTTACTTTGAAATGAATGAAAAAAAAATCAAGATGAGTTGACGGATGCAGAGAAGGATAAAAGGGTGCCGATATGACAAGGCCAGTAGAGTTATATATTAATGATAGAATCTAGGCGGTGAGAATACTGATTTCGCTGCAAAATTCTATCCAGTTTTCCATATGTTTGAAACATTTTAAAATAAAACGTTGGAAACAGCTTAAAAGGTATCCTTAACGCAAATAAAGCTAGGTAATTCCTTCTCTTCAGTAAGCCCCAGAGAGCATGTAGACTTTACACACTAGAGCACAGCTTCTCAAACTTAATGTGCTTAACAATTGCCAGGGGATCTGGTTAAATTGTAGCATCTGATTTAATAGGTCTGGGAGGGGCCTGGGATTCTGCACGGCTCACAAGCTCCCAGGTGATGTTGTTGATCTGCAGACCACCCTTGGAATAGACTAGCAAGGCAGGAAGGAAGAAACCACGAAGCAGAGGCTGCTAGCAAAAGCTTAGGTCACCTGGGAGACTTGAAACAGAGCCTCTATCTTACGGAAGCCCCATAGGGTTTAGACTTACAGAGTTCAAGATGAGTTCAAAAACATGTCCTGCTTAGAATTGAGGAATTATTAGGTTAGATGAATTAGTGCCTGACACAGTTAAAAACCATTAAAAAAAAAACCATAACAAATGTAGGTATTTCTATATTTATATTTTAAATCTTCCTTCATATTATTTCATAGTTGAAAGCAAATTATTATGCTATCTGGAGTTAACTTCTTGTATATAATAAATTTTTAATAAAGAGCTCTATTTCAGGAAAGGCTGATTTCAGCAGAAAGCACGCTTTTCTGTTTTGTGGTAGGAAGTCTACTGTCTGCACAGAGTGCTCACACCTCTAAGACCATCAACCCATCTTTGGTGGCTTCATTTTAACCTTCATTTTGCAATTTACATGTGATTTTATCACCCTCCTGCCAATTTTATTCTTCCAATGCTTTATAATTGATTAGTACATTCTTTCTTCCTACTTTTCTTTTTCTTAGTTCTTAGCTATTCTAATTTTTAAATTATATTTTCTATCTAATTTTCTAGTTTTATTTATATTATATTACTCTTGCATGCCATCACATTTATTCTTTTGACTTACTTTACCAAGTTACAGTTACCAAATAACCAGCAGAGCATCTAGAACTTCACTAGCCAACATGATAGCCGCTGACCCGAAGTGGCTACTGAAAATTTAAATTACTTTAAATTAAATAAAATTAAAAATGTATTTTCTTTTTCAAACTTGCCGTATTTCTTTCTTTTTTTTAAGCTTTAAGATGTTTACTTTGAAAAACGTGCTTGTTTATATATGCATCTTTATATCTAACAGCTGATCTGTATTAATTCTTTATTGTCATATCTTGTATGTTAACAGTACTTAGTTGATACCAATTTTCTTTTGGACCTCATGCCCAACACTTCTCTTTTTTTTTATTTCCAACTTTTAAGTTCCGGGGTACATGTGGAGGATGTGCAGGTTTGTTACATAGGTAAATGTGTGCCATGCTGGTTTGCTCCACCCATCACCTAGGTATTAAGCCTAGCATTCATTAGCTATTTTTCCTGATGCTCTCCCTCCCCTCACCCCCTCAACAGGTCCCTGTGTGTGCTGTCCCACCCATGTGTCTATGTGTTCTCATCTTTAGCTCCTATGGTTTTCTGTTCCTGTGTTAGTTTGCTGAGGATAACGAGCCAGCCATATTTCAAGCCCTCAAGAGCCACGTGTTGCTAATGGCTAACTTATCGGACAGTGCTAAAACAGAACATTTCTATCAAGGCAGAAAAAGTTACATTGGACAGCACGGTTCTAGAAGGAAAGAACTGCTTTTGCTAGTCACTCACAAAATCTATATAAGAATATCAAATGTCAGTCATGCTTATAAGCAATTCATATATTTATAGTTGGTAGGAATATGATTACATGTGTGTAAATACCCCTTACAATGGCCACTCACCAAATTTTTAAAAATAATATTGACTATCCTGGCTGGTGTATTTCTTCCCTTTCAGAGAACCAGATAACTGAACCAGATAGCTCCCAGTTCTTTTTGCTTTCTATGACTTTATGAAGTACAAGAACCATGTCCTATTGATGTGTATATTTATTCCTGGTGCTGGATATTAGAAGGATCTCAATAAACATTTGTGGAATAAAGCATTTTTATTTATTTATTTACTAATACTGTCAAACTGAAGCATATTTAGAGATGTGAAAAAGTATTGCCTCAAACTCAAATGTAGCCAGCAATTGGGATTTTAAAAAATTACCAATTTTAAAACAAAGGGATTTTTCTGTGAAAGAAGTCTAATATTTTATCTAAAACCAAGCTTGTGTAAGAACATGGACCTCTTTCCCAAAAGGCAAGAAGGGGTAAGGCTAGACTCAGCAAGAAGAAGACCATCTTCAGAAATCAATGGTAATGTTTCCCACAATTAAACTCAGCTTATTTAATTGCCTTAATATTTGCTGATGTCTAGAGGGACCATGCCACTTTCAGGAGCAACCATAAAAACAAACTATCCCTTTGAGGTTGTGATTTTTCTTCACAGAGCAGAAGGAAGGACCAACTTGAGTCTGGAACAACTAACCAGATCCTAGCCTGAGGACAGCATGGCTAGAGGGCCAAATGCGGGCCAGGCTGGGCAGGACGCTATAAAACACCAATTCCAATGAAAGGAACGCGGCATACACTGTCCTTTCGCAGTTGAGAATCTTTCCAGAACCACAACCTTGCATTTTCTTGGGAATGGAAAAACAATAATTTGTTTATAAATGGAAGCGGCACTGGAAGATGTTTTAGACAAAATCCAGCTCTACCGTCCTCTTTAGAATTCAGAAAACTGAGTCCTGTCAAGAAAAACTGACCTGTTCACAGTCACACAGTCACAGTGGAACATACATGTACATACACACACATACACACACAAACAGCATAAATGTGATCATGTTTAGTGTGATCACATCACTAGGTTTAAGATCGTTAAGTCATTGCAACTAACTCTACAAAGAGAGAAGGAGTTTCTACAAAAGAATGCTTATTATTATATTATTAAGTCCATGGTTTATGTGGTTGGGGTTGGTACTTTTCTCAAACTGTTGCTGGTTGGTCCTAAATTCCCCCCTTCTGCCACATAATTTAATTTCAAATTCCTTCCTGGGCTACAAAGTTGGTCAGTTCCCTTGGTCTCATCTTCTAGGAACAGGAAATTCAGTCCTGGACAAAGCGCTGAATAAGACTAAAAGGGAAAATGCACCCTGACTGACATCAGGGTTTCTCCAACTTGATCTGGATGTAACACGATGTAGCTTCATTCCCCAAGGTAAAAAATGCTTATGTTTATTGAATGAATGAATAAATGAATGCATTAATAACCCAATGATCTGGCCTCATTTGTTTTCTGTACTTCATTTTATTTTTATTTTTGAGATGGAGTATCAGTCTATCACCAGGCTGGAGTGCAGTGGCACAATTGTGGCTCACTGTAACCTCCCCGTCTCCTGGGTTCAAGAGATTTTCCTGCCTCAGCCTCCCGAACAGCTGGGACTACAGGTGCGTGCCACCATATCCAGCTAATTTTGTATTTTTAGTAGAGACGGGGTTTCACCATGCTGGCCAGGGTGGTCTCAATCTCTTGACCTCATCCACGATCTGCCCACCTCGGCCTCCCAAAGTGCTGGGATTACAGGTGTGAACCACCACACCAGGCCTGTTTTCTGTACTTTTAAGGGCTTTCACTTGGCAGCTGAGGAAAAACTTATTGGATTGCATATGAAATCACAATACAGGGACATTTTTTGCTTCTTCAACCATTGTGGGCTGAAATAAAATGCTTTTCTGGTCTCAGGGTTGTTATGGTGTTAGGTTTAAAGGCCCTATTAAAAGCAAAGGCACTTACTTACTCCGTTTCCCATTGGTTTTGTTACAAAGGAAAGTGAGGCTCTTAGCTTCCTGAAGGCATGGGTCTATCTACTCCATCCCTGCTGGCTTCAAACCCTTTAGGGTCTGTTCTGCCACATTCAGACCCCTCGATTTTCCTTGGTTTCTTTACCCCTCAGTTTTGAGGCTGTTCACTAGTTTCTGGTCATAGCACCAGAAGGTACCCAAAGACAACCAGCATGGGGGCACATCTGGGTGTGTTTTCATCCCTTTGAAATTCAAATGCAGCTTGGTAAAATAGAAGAATTAAAACTGTGTATAATTAAAATGAGTTTTCCAAGATTTACACGTGAATTTTAATTATTACCCTCAGTTCTCAGCCTTACGATTCCACATGCAGCAACATCTTACTAACATATACTTTAAGTGGAAAGAGGTCTCTTAGAAATAGTTAAGAAAAAATTAACATTATGGCATGCATCAAAAACGATGAGTTTGTGTTCTTTGTAGGGACATGGATGAACCTGGAAACCATCATTCTCAGCAACCTGACAGAAGAGCAGAAAATCAAACACTGCATGTTCTCACTCATAGGCGGGTGTTGAACAATGAGAACACATGGACACAGGGAGGGGAGCATCACACACTGGGGTCTGTCGAGGGGAAATAGGGGAGGGACAATGGGGGGTGGGGAGTTGGGGAGAGACAGCATGGGGAGAAATGCCAGATATAGGTGACGGGGAAGAAGGCAGCAAATCACACTGCCATGTGTGTACCTATGCAACAATCTTGCATGTTCTTTACATGTACCCCCAAACCTAACATGCAATTAAAAAAAAAAACATTACGGCATGTAGCCAAGTATTACTAAGTAACCCTGTGGTATCCAAATGTCTGAAATATGTACATTTAAATAGAAGGCGATTTTTTTTCCTAATGATTTATATTCTATTTATTTACTTGGTAAATGTTCCTTTTTTTCCCCTTACCTAACATGGGAGAAAATAAAAACAAAACAAAAGCACCTATATTATAGTTTACAATGATAGAAGCTTCCTCTCTATTTTTCTATTACTATAATGACAAAGCAAGATTATTTCTGTCATAAATTGACGTTAATGGCATGTTACCTTTGTAGAGATAGTGCTAACATTTATTTCCATTTCCATCAAACCTTTTGAATAAGAAAAATCCATAGGGGTATCTATTTATATCAAAGACTGGCTACAGTAAATTCATTCCTATAACCCACATTTTCAAACAAACGTAGTGGCCAGGTGCAGTGGGTCACATCTGTAATCCCAGCACTTTGGGAGGCTGAGGTGGGAGGATCACTTGAGGTCAGGAGTTTGAGGCCAGCCTGGCCAACATGGTGAAAACCCATCCCTACTAAAAACACAAAAATTAGCTGGGCGTGGTGGCACACACCTGTAATCCCAGCTACTTAGGAGGCTGAGGCACAAGAATCGCTTGAACTCAGGAGGCAGAGATTGCAGTGAGCCGAAATCATGCCAATGCACTCCAGCCTGGGTGACAGAGCGAGACTCACGTCTGTAATCCCAGCACTTTGGGAGGCCAAGGTGGGTGGATCACTTGAGGTCAGGAGTTCGAGACCAGCCTGACCAAGATGGTGAAACCCAATCTCTACTAAAAACACAAAAATTAGCCAGGCATGGTGGTGTCCACCTGTAGTCCCAGCTACTGGGGAGGCTGAGACAGGAGAATTGCTTGCACCTGGGAGGTGGAGGTTACAGTGAGCCAAGATTGTGCACTGCAATCCAGCCTGGGCGACAGAGTGAGACTCTGTCTCCAAAATAATAATAATAATAATAATAGTAATAATGCTTTCTGCTATCACAAATATCCAAGGAATTCAAAGGGAAAAGTTTGTGTAATGAGAGCACTTCTTCCTTCCCATTTGGGTTCCAAGATATAATTCGAACACTGGGGTTGGCTAGAAAGAATAGAAGTTACTAACTCTAATGAAAGAGTTTTCTGGAGGGATGATCTACAGTTTAGTCTGGTGTCCCTTGAGCTAACAGTAAGAATCAAAGAACCTAACTGCAGAATACTAGAGTTGTTGAGCTGAAAGAGAGCTCTGAGTTTGCTTATCTAATACACTTTACAGATGAAGCAACAACACAGAGGTGAAGTAACGCCTTAAAAGAAAAGTCACCAGAAGGATCTAAGTTTCCCAATTTCAAGTTGCTTCTCCCTCCCTCCAGTTTGTCCTTGGAGGTTCCAGTAACACATCTAGTAGGGAGTGCAATGAGAATCCAATTACAACAATGTTATGTTGCTACATGCATGGCTATCCCACAAACAGGTGTATATATATATATATATATATATATATATATATATATACACATACAGGGATTCCTTAAGTAGAGAAACACAGGGACTCTATAAGGATAGGAGGAGTGAAAGGAATTTTAAAAATTCATAATAAGAATGATTCCACTGCTGAGGATAATTCTCTCTGCAATATCATCACCATATAAATTCACATACTTACTGCAGATTTGAATCTTATTCTCAGAGAATATGCATCAGCCAGAAAGCTTGGAAAATTTTTTCAAAAAAGAAAGACTTAAGGACATTTTGGGATCTTAAAGGCAATCTATTTGTGGATAAGCATTTAAAATGATAATTCTCACTAAATACTTCATAGCTGATACACTGGACATGGTTATTGGTCATTAAAAAGCATTTTTAATTTAGTGGCATCTTCTCCTCCCTGATTTATTCATTCAACGAACATGTTTTGAGCAACTAATATACGCATGTTAGGATCATACACATATGCAGGAGTGAAAGACACAGCGATAATTTCTGTGCACATATGTACAGTGCAAAGGAACTATGTGTCAATGGTAAAGTAGAGAGAAGAGAGGAAGAAGGACTAAGAAGAAAGACACCAAGGAGGAGCCGGGCTTGAGAGTTAAGTGTGATTTGGATGGTGCAGTGGGGTGGAGAGGCGCTGTAGGAGTGCAAGGACATCTGTGTAGATGGCACACGTGAGCGAACGTAACGGGGACATGGGTAACGAGGTAAAGGTGAGCTGACCAAACTGAATAGCATGCAGAGTTTATTGTGATGATCGGAGGACGAGGCAGAAGGCCAGGAAGACTGGGCGCAGATGCAAAAGACCCTGAATGTTGGACTCAGGGTTTGAGCTTGCTTGGGTAGGCAACAGATTTCCGAGCAAGGAATGACAAACTTCAGAGGATGTGTGTGGGAGAGAGGAGGAACTAGAGACAGCAACAGTGATTAGGAAGTTATGGCAACAGTCTAGTTAATGAACTATTTCTAGAACTAGGATGGTGGCAGTGAGAATGGATAGGAAAGAATGTGATCGCTAAGTAATCTTTAAGTATGTCTGATTGACAGAGAAGTGGAATAATCTCCCTCCATTACTTAAGAGTCACTCTAAGCTTAGTACGCATTGGCCCTTGTCACATGAGAACACAAAGTACTTAAAGAGGTATAATTTAACTCTCACCGTGGCTAAGGAAGGGGGTCTTTAGGCCTTGCATAACACTATATCCATCTCAAAAGCATACCTTTCCATCAGAAGAGAAAGTGACAACTGCGTCCTAACGTATCCTCACTACGAACTACCTACTGAGAAAACCGCTCACGTCAAAGGAGAAAAAAGGTCAAATTAGAAAGTTATCAGTTATAAAATTTCATGCTGCATTCATGTGGAATAATGTCTGCTTTGTCAAGCCCTTTCCTACTTATTTTCTCATTTTCCCGAAGGCAGCCCTTGAGGTATAAAGGGTGAGGATTACTGGCCCTAGTTTACAGAAGAGAGATTCAATATTTGCCCATGGGCACACGAGTTACTAGGACTAGCAGTCCCTTTATGGGACTCTTACCACTGCACCTTGCAATCCTATTGCTGTGTGGTCAGTTAAAGGCAAGGCCTGAACTTTACAGGGCTTAAAATAGATGCTGCTTGGATAAGATATGGGTGCTGTGAAAGCCCAGCCAGGAGAGCAGATAAAGGCTGCCCAGAAAATGTCCTCCACGGAATCAAACACAATCCAGAGCCCAGCTGGGAATTCCATTGCAGCTTTGGGGTTAGGAACTGTTTATTTTTATTTCTTGGCTCAAAGCTTTCATTCCTGTCCTTGTCTCTTGTCTCCCCTCCTCTCTCTCTCCTGCTGGCAGTCATGGCCCTGCTCTATACACACGCGTCTCAGCATCTAAACCACCATCTAAAAATATATCTCACTATAACAAGCTGAGCCTCCTGCAGGTGGCACAATTTAAAACTGATATCAAAAGAACATATCATGATCCGCCTTTGATTCATTTACCCCGCATATTAAAGGCCCAGAAATAAAATAACTACAGTTCACGGAAAAAAAATTAATGCATAACGAGAGACTCTTTCAAGTGGCATTTTCAAGCCTAGTTTTTGTGGTGGGCTTATGTAATCAGACATAATTGTCTGCACATGTTTGGTTACACTATTTCAGAAATTATTCCCAGTCCACCAGATGATGTCAGAGAGGGCAGTGTTGACACCCCCCCCCCAACTCCAGAGTCTGTCTGCTCTCTCTCTTCTATGCTGCCCAATTAGGAAAGAAAGATGCCAAATAACAGAAGTGTCAGCCCCATTTCCTGCCCAGTCACGTGGACTTCCTTCAGTTCCCTTTTTGAGTATGCCCAGATTCTTGTCTCTATACTCTGTACTTTCCTCATGTTCTTCTCTTCTGCTTATGCACAGAGCAAAGCTTTCTCTGGAAAAGTTTATCTTATATTCCCAAAAGATTCAGGAAACACGTAAATGCATGTGTGTGTAAAGCTGCACTCAGAGACAAACCCAAACAATTTCATTCATTTGGAATTCTTTTGGAAAATACACTTTCCCACAATGGCTTCTTGTGTTTTTTCAAGCAGTCTTCCCAGCAAGTAAGCCATCAATGCAGTACTAATAAGGTAGTTAGAACAAGCACAAAATGGGAAGAATCTCTTTGCTCTAAAAATCCTTCCTAGAAAGTAACATGACTGTCTAGAATTTGTTTAACAGCGTTAACTTTGACTTCTCTCCTTCCCTTCCAGAGGAGGCTTGACAAATATTGTATAAACTCAGAGGGGATTCTGCCTGAAAAATGTAGAAAATAAAGACTCCCTAATGTAAGTGGCCTTGAAAGTCACCAAGACAATCACAATCTGGTGCTTGACTTCCTTCTGCAACATCCTTACCAAGTAGCTAGCCAAGCCATGTTTGAATTTTCCAATGATGGGGAACTCCTCAAGATAGCCAACCCCTTCTTTGGAGGACTCCTTCTGTGAGAAAGGTCCATCAGATGTTGAAGTGACACCTGTTTCTCTGAATCCGCCACTCACTAGTCTTATCCTATCCTAACCCCTTTAGATCATTCGTGATGAATCTAATAGTGTTAGCATGCCTTACACTATTATGTACCACCCAAATTTTCTCTTTTATGAGGTAAGAATTCCTAATGTATTCAACCATTCCTCACCTTATCTCCGAAATAACTGATATTCTCTTAATCCTCCCAAGCCAGACAGAATCATGTATGACTTGACCAATGCAGAGTTGAAGGGGCCATCACCTCCTTCTCTGCAGACATGACATCTCCATTAGTACAGATTACATTAATAAATCACCCCTAGCTCTTCTTCCTTCCATCCCTCATTTACTTTAATCAGAGCAACAAAAACAAACAACAAGAAATGATCACCACCCACCACCCATACCTTTCTTCAACAGCTAAGAGCCAATAGTTCTACTTGAGCCTCTTGTGACCTCTAAAAGCCCAGGAATCATCCCTGATCTAAAGAACAGCCTCCTTTTCCAGGCTGCCCTCTTGTCCCAGCTTGCTGTCACCGCTGCTGAGAAAGCAGACGATTGATCTGAGAAATCAAGTTGGATTGCTGTCCCAAATCCACACTCGGTTCTCCTTGTGTCTGTCTGATCGATTTCACTCTGTGCGATATAGCTTGTCGCTATGAATTTTCATGCTAGTCAGGAGCCGCCAGCACACCCAAGAACAAGTAGAAGATGGTCTGCACCCCTCCCCATCCCTTCCACACACCGAGCTTCTGTGTTAATTTTCTTTTTAATCGTCCATAGACAGATTGGAAAAATATACATATTTTTTCAGACCACAGACGTGGATGCAATGGATTTTGGCTACTGGTTTCACTTCCCAGGTTCCCAGGCCCCAGCTTGTGGTCACATTTCCTACCACTGTTGTACTAGGTGTCACCTGTTTAGCAGCTCCTCTAGCTGAACGCATGTGGCCGCAGGTGCCATGCAAACACTGATTGCGTCTGACAGCCCTAGACGCCAGCTGCCTGCATGAAGCCTGCCTAGTCGCCACTTTTTTTTGTGGGTAGGATGCTGCCGATGGCATGACCGATACAGAAACAAGAAACTGGGTGACCGTAAAGCTAAGATAAGCCCTACTAAGTGGCATTCTGGGCCCTACGGCTTTGAAATAATTGGCAGTGAGAGAATAAAAACAAAGCAGGGGCAGGGGAGGGGGTTGTTTCCTTACACTGATGCCCTGCGGACTGTACATCTGACTGGCTGCGAGTCCATCACTGTATCCTCCTGTCTGGCTGATAACATGGCGAAGGGTATCCACCTAAACAGATGAACAACAACAGAGAGAAATTAGTAAGAGAGGTGCAGGGAAAGGGAGGCAGATGATCATCGGGCAGGGCACCATTTGGGCATGCCACGTTAATGTAATCATTTTGGAGACAGTCGTCCTGGGAGAGTCCATTAGACAGAGGCTAGCCTCCTCTGTATGCCAAATCCATAATGAGTTCTGAGTTCAGTAAGTAAGACAGTAAAACGGTAAAAGAAAACTGGGATCCCCACATTGAAACTAGTTCAACGTGTCTGCATGAGACGGTAGGGATCAGGATGATAGAGGGGGCTGGAGGGGAGAGCATGAAGGAATTTTCTCTTCTCCCCACTTTTCTTCCCTACGGATCATCCTATATAGCTGCTTCTTTGCTGGGTATCCTATAAAAACAAAGGTTCTGTTTAGAGGAGGTTTGGGCAGCCATCTCAGAGAGAGAGCAGTACTTGATTGAGACCTTGTATTTTTTGAGGACTTAAGTGAGGGCTGGTTGTTTAGTCACTTGACCAAAGCCTGACCATATCACTTCAAACTTGTTTCCAGGCAGTGTTTCCCAAGAAAGGGGTGAATCGCTGACCAGTTGGTCTGTTCCGGGCTGTCATGCTTCCTGCTCCACATGGAGGGTGGGAAACTGGACTGACAAGCTCAGAACTTCCCTAATAATTCTGACCCACAGCCTACTACTTTACCCTCTCACATCACGTTTCATGCTGAGATAGGAGGATGGCTCTCTGAAGCATCATGAAGGAAATCTGTTTACTGTGGAGCACTAAGATTTGACATCACACGGCTTGATTTTGCCTCCCACTGTGGACTTCTACTCATCACCAGAAACTCAAGTCCCTTGACCTCAAGGATGACTAAGAAGATGAATTTAGTCAACCTGGCTGGGTGTTTTTAAAACTTAAAATAAAAATATCAGATAGTAATCTATTTGCCTGCTTGTTAATTACCTCTTCATTTGATAAATATTGAGCACGGGAAACCAACACACGAAAGGGAGACCTGGAAACTGAGATAACATTCTGAATACCACCTGCTTTTTCTTTTGGTGAATAAAGTATGTGCTGGTACCACTTGCCTGATGTGCCTCTGTCACCTTGCCCTGTGCTTACTGTTCTTCTCCTGCCTTCCTGGTACAACTGAAAAGCCAGAGCCAAATGCATTCACAAAGTGTGGACGAGATTCCCCATGACAATGGTTGTCTTGGTTTTGGTTTGGTCGTCGGTAAGCTTTTGGTTCTGATCTCTCTAGCTTTCTCTCTCTCTCTGGACAGAAGCGGGAAGTCCAATACGACTGAGGGCTCTTGGACTCTAAGGCATTCACCTGGCGGCATATTGGCTGGGTCCCTACCTGTGATTGCACGTTGGCTCCAACCTGGGCCCCTTGGTAAGAATCCCCATTGAGTGACTGCACGCTCATGAACAAATCTCCAGAGTTTGACATGTTAAAAGAACTGGAAGAACCTGGAAAGGAAAGAGTGAGGCACCTGAATCACAGAAAGGAAAAGGCTCAAACCCCACAACTAACAGCCAAGAGGAAGAATGACATGCAAAGCAACCCCCACAAATAAAAACTAAAATAAAAATAACACCAACAGAGTCTGGTTAGTAGCATGAAGAACAGAGCAAGCAATAAAGGGTGCATATTGTTTATGTTATGTGAAGCCATACCTCACTGCAAGTTGTCAATAGAACTGCTTCCCCTTAGCAACTTCAAGCTGAGAAAGGGAACATTTATTCTTCCCAACTTAGTCTATGTGGAGTGCAGTCTCTAGACCTAGGATCTCTCTTTGATGCCTCTAAAATTCTAGGGTTGGCCAGGGGACCACAAGATAGAGACAATGGGCTGGTCAACGGTACTTCTGCCACCATGATAGAGCACATCAACTATTCACCTGGATTCCAAATATGCTATTGCTAAACCACCCCTCCCCTGTGAGGAGCAGCACCTGGGCATAAGGCAATGTCACACACCAGGCTGGCTCTGTGATATGGGGCCACTGACATTCTTAATTTCTAAAATGAAGATGAAATTTCCTGCAGGGTGGCAACAGCCCAAGGAACCTTGAGGACTCTAAGAATATGTGGGAGTGATCTACCCTTCTCTGCCACCTACGACTGTGGTGAAAACAATATAATGGGTCAGGAATTCTCAAGCATGCATGAAATATGAAATATTGCTGCTGCTGCTAATAACAATGATGGCAATAAGTGGGCCACAAGAAGGGCCATTAGCCATCTGCTTTCACCTCACAGAGACAGAGGCATCATCCAGAGTTAGCCTTATGGTCCACCCTGGCACCACCCAGGTTCCACTGGTTCCACTGGGGTAAACCTAGCCCAACTTCAACCTAAGCATAAGGGCTTGCTTGCAAAAGCTTAATATTAAACTGAAGTCATCGTGCAGCTCAGCGCATTAGGAAAGAAAGCTCAACGTGCAAGGTTTGGTTAAAACATGACGTTAGCCTGGAAAAGGAGAGACCTTAGGGACCCAGGTCAGTTTCGCTCTATTATTTCCAACCCTATATTGCTCAAATTGTGCTCTTGCCCTCACATCCTGAGACAGCCATCATCAGTGTGGAATCGCCCAACAATGATTCATGCCTCAGCTCTGACACTTTCTCTTCTGCTAAGGTACGGATTTAAGCTCTGAGAGCTCTCCTGCCCCACAGGAAGAGGAGCAGCTAAGTGAAAGGCCTTTTTCCCCACACAGAAGGACCACTTAACAAATGACGAATTCTAAACTCTGACACGATGCACTATTTATCTATGGTATCTATCTATACTATTCATGGTGTTTTCATACTTTAAAAGCAAGAGCCATTTAGGGAAACCAGATGATTTATAAACCTGGGGACAACTCCACATTAAAAGAAAAAAACTCAAATTTTCTTTGTCCTGTGGGATGTTCATTCACATGCAAAAAACTAAATAAAGCAATCCTCCAACTAACTCCCTTCTCCTTCCTTCTTTCCCAGGAAAAAAAAGTAAATGCTTTCTTTGAGGGTTGGAGGAGAACTCAAGCATCAACCACAGGACTGTGCCATCTTCATCTCTTTGAGACTAGTCCTGTCTCATCTGGCCCACATTTCTCTGTTTAGCTTATCTGAAAGGAATTAGAAAGGTAGGGCTTTAGCAAAACAGGTATTAAGATCTGATCAGGTGTGGCTTATAGCCAGTCAGTGGGACAAAGCCTTGGGTCTGTAACTTCCTTCCATTAATATGGGACATATCTTTGGAACTGTCTCCTGAACATATGAACGAAACAACGTGTGGCACAGAACACATTCTCACATGTAGTTATATAATGTCTCTATATACTAGTTCTATCCCTCTCAAATAATTTTGTAATCACAGACAAAACCTAAATTAAAAAAGCCATTTTGTAATGTGTTACAATACATGCTCACATTTAGATGTCATCAGAACCAAGAAGAATCAGCTCCAAGAACCCAAATTATAATTTGTTATATGTCATCAGACTCCCCCACCCAACTCCCCAGTTGAGGCCCAGGTATTTTACTTCTCTCCCATCATCTCTAGATGATATCTCATCATCCAGAGTCAGCCTTAAGGTCCATCTTGGCACCACCCAGATTCCACTGGTTCTACTGTGGTAAATCTAGCCCCCTCAGCCTAAATATAAGGACTATAACCTTGACCGACTTGTTTTTAGAAATTAGTACACAAGCTTAGAAATGGGAGAAACCCCCTAAAGGGCTACGTGATGCCCAATGACATGGCATCCACAGAACCATGAAAGCATGGAATGTGCCATTTACAAGACACACACTGCAACTGACACAGGTGATTTAAAAAATACGTGTGCATAGATGCATTATAAATATGTCTAGCTGCCTAATGTACACAGAGATAAATATGCACATATAAATGTCCTTCATGTACAAGCGCATTTGTATTGGAGCAGTAATTGCAGAAACATTCCCTTGCGATCTTGGCTGTGCTGTTTCAGCATTTCATTGTGTCTGTACACCCATGTACAATATTGCCATGGTTTCTTACTTTCTGATAAGTATCTAGAAGCAGTGATTGTGCTGAGGGAAGAGACAAGGTGTCTCTAACGCCACAATAAAGCAGACAGAAGTCCACACAAACATCTAAACGACAAGGGGAGGACATGTTCTTTACCCAGCACAGCAAGTTGGAAAGAATTTATCATGGAATGGATAACCTCCTGGGAAGCTCAAGATCCACAGACAAATAGTGAATGAGCTCTCCTGGAGGTGCTATGGCATTTTCAAAGAGCTGAAACAGAATGACTTGGCTTGCTGAGAAGATCATTCAGAAACCTTACCTGCAGGCTGTTTTGAAGCCATCAGCTACTATTAGAAGCACATTTTAAAGCGCGCTTGCCGCTTAAAAGGTTCTGAATTTGGTTTGGGAAGGAAGGCGAGCGGCTCATTTAAACTGCTACCCGGACATTTGGGGCATGTACAGAACTAAATCTGCACTCAACTAGGCAGAGAAAAAATAATGGGTCACCTAAGATTCTAATTCATTTGCTTGGGCAAGCATCATGATGTGGTAATGTGTTCATATCCATTTTCATTAGACAATTTCCTGAAAATTGCATTTCTACTCTAAAGAATCTTCAGGAGACTTAAATTTGTTAAAGAAAAACAACAACAACAACAAATTAAAACCACAGAACAACCAAAAAAAAAAATCAGTTAACTTCATAATCTAAAAAAAAGAAATAATGATAAAGCTTAAACCTAGAACAGGACCTCTCGACCTTGGTACTACTGACATTTTGGGCTACTGACGTTTTGGGAATTATTTTATGCATTATAGAGTGGTTAGCCACATGCCTGGCTTCTAACTAATAGATGCCAGTAACATCCTCCCTTCAAAACTGTGGCAACCAAAGATGTGTCCAGATATTACCAAATGTCCCTGTGGGTACAAATTTGCCCCAGATGAGAATTAAAGGCCTAGAACAAGAATGGATTTACCCGTTCCTCTTAAGAAACTCAGTGTTTAAATGTATTCACTCAATTTTCTTACAGTATTTTAATGAAGTAATTGCCATTTTCTGTAGTTTAGAAATCAAGACTTCAGACAGATTATGTAGCCAGCCTGATTCAGCTTGATTAGATTGGACTCTCACATCATTTGGGAGCTCAAAGGATAGACCCTTTTTACTAGATGTAAGCTTAATTATGTCCCATGCTTGCTTTTCCATTTCCCCTCGTGAATTCCAAAATTCCCTGTTTCTTTCTACTTGGGACAAAGTGAAACAGTAAAGTGTTATCTGGTTCACTGTGAAACCCTTCAATAGGTATGTATGTCAAGGTTGTGGAGTTACAATTCCAGGAGAAATTGTTTTCACTTTCACTTAAAAATAAAGAGGAGAATCATACTAAGAAAGAACCTGAGATATAACATCAGTGGGATAAATATTTTCTCTCTGTGGGTACTATACAAAAACTTCTCATAGGACATGAAGGCTTTGAGATTTAATAGGTTAACCTTTCATCAATCCTGAAAAACACCAAACCTCTTTTTAGGGATTGATATGGTTATGCTTTGTGTCCCCACCCAAATCTATCTTGAATTGTAATCCCCATAATCTCCATGATCCCCACGTGTCAAAGGAGAGACCAAGTGAACTTAATTGAATCATGGGGGCAGTTTCCCTCAATCCGTTGTGATAGTGAGTGAATTCTCACAAGATCTGATGGTTTTATAAGGGGCTCTTCCCCGCTTAACTCGGCATTTCTCCTTCCTGCTGACTTATAAAGGTGCCTTGCTTCTCCTTCACCTTCTGCCATGATTGTAAGTTTCCTGATGCCTCTCCAGCCATGCTGAACTGTGAGTCAATTAAACTTCTTTCCTTTATAAATTACCCAGTCTCAGGCATTTCCTTATAGCAGCATGAGAACAGACTAATACAGGGGTATTATAAGATTATGTATATGAGCTTGCCATTGACTAAAATAGTGCTAGAGGAAGAACTTTCATGGCTGAATTTGCTGTTGTCCTTGACACAAACACACAGCTAAGTAAAATAATTCAAATCTTGGGGTTCTGAGCTTTAATAAGCCCACCACTACTTATCTAATCACAGGACATGATATAATATCAATGCTGATGGCATACCACAGTGAACATCTGTAATGCACAAGTCAATTTCTTTCTTTTTGGATGTTAAAATCTTCTCCAGAAGATAATCCAAGCTTCCCAAAAGGGCCTCATTTTTTCTGAGGTTTTGTAATCTCATCAAAATTAAGAAACTGAGAATGCATTATTCTAGGCCACTACAAAAGAATTATAGACCCCAGGTGTTAACCATTGCTTCAATTGGTCCCTATTTTTGCTTTCTGTTTTCAAAATTTAATTTTCTCTCCTTCCATTTTTCCTCTTTGTTCCAGCCATTTTGTCAAACTCTGCTGGTATAAACTATGAAGCATGCTAAATGTCTCTAAAGGCTTGCTAATCCCCCCTGGGTTTTAGTCTTAAGTGATTTTTAAAAAATAAATTATGCTTAAGAAAATAGGAGACATGAAACATATCAACAAATAGAAATATTTAGAAGTAATCTAAGATACTGAAGTGCTGTTCTCCATACAGAAGCCTCTAGCAGGAAGAGGATTTACCTGCAAAAAAATATATTTCTTTACAATAGAAATGAATACTTATATTTTGTAAAACTCTGGAAAAGACTTTTGCTTCAATACAGAGGCTATGAAAAGTTCCTAGGTTCCAGAACTCTAGACTGCAAACTCTGCCAAAATGTATTTTCACATATTAACCTCTTATTTAAAATTTATTTCAACTGTCATGTATCCTTTGAAATTATTGAGGAGCAAGTACATAACATGATAAACACCCTATGTGAAAAGCTTGAACATTTTAAAGTTCTACTTTATCTGTGTGGATGATTTGGGTTGGTTAAGAGTAAAAGAAAATACAGAATAGCCCATTTATAACCTTTCCTGTTAAAATGTTTATCTTTTAAAATTCCATGCTGTTGCACACATACAATAGTATTTTCTTTTATCTCTACTTTAGAAAAAGCACTACAAAGGGGTTCCTGTGCGGATTATTTCCAACAACTTGGGCACAACTGGAAGGCTTAGCTCAAATTTTCCATAATAATTTACCTTGTGCTCAGAATAGTCACATGACGTTTAAGCCACCAGAAAAATTCCTTAGAAAACTGTAAAACTGAAATCATAGACTGACGTTCCGTAAGAGTCAACCATAATTCTTAAACACAGAGGAGAGGGTTAAAATGCTTACTTTTCTCTTTTTAAGGGCTTTAGGAAAGAATAAATAGTTACAGATTTAGTAATGAAGAAAGTCCACCGGGTCTTACTGAGGACTAGTCATAAATCATGCTAAGCCATCTGCGATGCAGATATATCAGGGACAGGAAAAAGTCATTTTGATATCTGTTTTGCATTATGATAACCTTTGCAGGAGTGTTGAGTGCATTTTTGCTAATGTTGACAGAATTGTACTTCTTCCAAAGAGACAAGTGGAAATGTCTGCCTAGCAGCACAATTCAGCTTGTGTTGCTGGGTCAGAAATGCTTAATAATTGACCAGATGGAGACAATGGGAACTCTCTGGTTATTGAACCTGTTAGCCTTGATCCCTTGTCAATCACATCATGAGAGAGGAAGAAAAGAACAAAATATTCCTCAAAAAGTAAATATGCTCCTCATAGGAATCTAACCTGCAGTGCTGGCAAAATTAAAACTGGCTTGAATTCTATGTTGTTTTATTATATTCATGTTGAAAAAGCCCAGGCCACTCTTCATGCATGATTCCATTTAGATAAAAGAAGGCCATAAAAGAAGTGCTGTGTATAGCCCAGTGACTTGGAGAACCTCATCATAACAAATTTGTGCTTCTGAAAGCTCATAGAAGACAGTCTGTGGACCCCTACATGTCTCCAGTAGCCAGCCACTGTAAGAAAACTTATTTTAGTGGACAGACAGGCTTTGTGGTCAAAGATACCACATACTCTTAAAAAATGTTAGACATTAGGTTTATAATCATATTATGGTCAAACATATTTAAATTGGTAACCTTTTAAAGTTAGAAGCATCAATTTTCTTAGCTGTGCACCCTAGTCAAAATCAAACCAAACTTATTTAATGAGAAAATACTTGTTTTTCCTTTACCAAAGGAAAAAAAATTACCACATGCCTTCCGTAACATATAAACACAAAGGTTATTTTTTTGCATTATTAATTATATATATTTTTTACATGTGGAAATTCTGAACTGATGACATAAGACACACCCCAAAATATGGTATTTTGGCTTAAACTCTTAAATTAGTGATATAATGTATATTTCCTGAAATAAAACCTATTACATAGCACATGACTGATAATTATAAAGAAGGCCAACAAAAACCAATAAAGAACAAGAACTATAAACAATGTATAGAAATATGCATAGCCTGGTTTTACATACCAAAAAATTCGAATGAGATATTTGCTAGAAGAGTAAATATTTCTGCATAGAATGCATGCTAACAGGCGACCCAGACATCATGTTGTTGGAACAGCGATATTGACAAGGAGAGATGCTTTATATAAAACAGATCAAATGACAGAATCCCAATAGCCTATCTCTAAGCACTATGTCTAACTTACTTATTGATATTCCTGAGAGGAGAATTTAGAGGTCTCATCAAGCCAACCAATTTACTTTGGTCTTAACTTAATAGACACATTAATGCAAACCTCCAGACAACCCACCTTATAAACAGTAGAACAGACTGCTCTTTGGAAATGAAAGGAAGTGCCCAAAGTGACATTAACATCCAAAAATACAATCAAATACAGAAATTAACCAATCAAAAGTCTGACAAATTAAAAGAAAATCCCAATGTAGGAAAAGCAAGTATAAAAATGAAGAACAATTCCTCCCCTCACCCCCAAATCAAAGAAACAACTAACCAGCTGAGTTGGGAGTTGAGGGCGAGTTAGCTTGGCTTCCATGGGCTGACACATTGGTAGCAGTGACAGCTGTTTTGGCAGCATAAATATTGGCTTCCTCTTGAAATTTACCTATGTTCTTCTTGTACCGGATTCGCTTATTTCCAAACCAGTTTGATACCTAGAGTAGTTTAAGAGAAGATGAGAAAGTTCACATTTCACCCTTCAGAAACATTGCAGAGGAAAAAGAAGGGTTTATGAGAGAGGTGAAGAGGTAAGCTAATTGGTCTTATCCTACTTATATTAATAATTTGGCAACATCAGTAAAAAGCTCTGAAGTAACAGCTTCAAGAGGACAACTAGATTCAATGCGATTCTCTTGTTTAATATAACTAAAATTTAGCAAAACCACTGTGATAAAAATCTTCCTATAAAGGAGCTGTTCACGTAAACTAGAACACTTTTAAGTTAGAGCAAGCATTTTACATTTGCTTACGTCTTCAGTTATGCCACTAAAATATAACTAACATTTCAGGAGAAATGCCTCTAGCGTTTATCAATGCGAAAGCTGGCTTTGTGCCATCAAAATACACAGACCTTTAAATATCCATATAGGTACTTTCGTGTGATACATTAATTGCCAATTTTTAGAAGTTACATAACCTGAATGTGGACTGAGATTCTTAGCTGTATTTCACTATAGTCCTTAGGATCAGTGTAATTCAGTCTACCAGATTTCACTGGCTATTTTGTGTAAAGCTTGGTATTATCTACATAAGAAAAAAACTGCAGCATACAAATGATTATCCCTTTGAATTCTAGGATTTAAATGTTAAAGCCAGCAAACACAATAAACCTAATTTACTTTCATTTGTTAATTTATTTCCTTCATGTGGTTCACAGCAGGTGTCTTGGCTCCATTTGGTGCCTCTGCTCCCTTCATACCAAGACCTCTGCCAGAGGCAAGTGGAGACACAGTTAAATTCAAGTTTTACCCCCATAATTCCTGCCCTGGGAAGGAAAGTTTATATCCCGCATTCCAGATATGACTGTGAACTAAAATGTTGAGGTTTTTATTAATTATAAAACAAACTTTGAATCTGGTGAGGGAAGGGGTTGTTGATCCCACATGTACCACAGCTTACATATCATTTATATTTAATTCCCAACAATGGCAGATAAAGAAAACTGTTGCAAAAGTATACTTATTTTTTAAATGCATTAGCAAACTTAAAACAGCTTATAAGGATTGCGCTGAAAGGCCTACACAACTATAGGCCTATACAACTGTTATGCTATAGCAGAAATGCCAAGCCTTAAAAAATAAAAAACAAAAAAACAGAAAAACAAAATGCAATATTAGTAAACAAAAAGTGAAAGAATTCAAAGAAAATGCTTTATTTATTGTAAATGCTGATGTCTACAGAAAATGAGGTAAACTAGAGGAAAAGACACTTCTGGGTATATTTCAGGATCACTGCATATCTAATTTCACTTTGAAATTTATGTTTTTCTTCATACAACTTTCACTATTCACAGGAATCGGTCATAATTATGGTTGCTTTTTGATTTATGGGATAGGAAAAGAAGAAAAAAGGTAAGGAGATTTTTTTTCCCTCAGATAACTGCACAATCTGGAAAAAGGGAAAAAGATGAAGATAGTTTGGGAGGATATTTGAAGAAGAAACATCTGAGGTCCAATTATATGTGAAAAAAACATGAGATGAAGCTGGGAAAGAAGGGTAATGTGGGAATGAGTCCATTCTAAATGAGAAGAATGAACTGGTAGGAAGGTGCTAGGTCAGTTCAGATACTTCCTACATTGTCCAACAGACAATGATCTGGACAATGCATACAATCAGCATTTTCATGAATGAACTAATTATTCAACAGTCATGAACTAAGGACCTGATATGCTTTAGGCACTAGGGATGTATAGATAAGAGACATAGAATGAGACATGAAATACAGAAAGAACAGGTTTTATAGGAAGAGCTTGATACACATTTTGAACAAGTTAATTTTGAAGAACCTCTGGGCAGAGCCATGACGAAGTCTAGTGGGAAGTAAAATACATGAGTTTGGTGCTACAGGAAAGAAGTTCCATCAGGTATTCAAATGAAGGTATTATTTGTAGCTGTGAGCATGGAAGAGATCACTGAGATACAGTGTGTAGTAGAGCATTGCTTTTCAAAGTTAAGTGTTCTTGGGGAAGCTGTTAAAATAAATTTTTATTATAGATTTCACCCTCAAAGATTCTGATTCAGAATGAGGGTGACACTCAAGAATTTACACTTCTAACAGGCTCCCAGGGGATGCTGATCCTGCCTTCTGTGGATCACACTTCAAGTAGCTCTGGTGTAGAAAAAGGGTTCTTTAGGGATCTGGGGAGATACCGTCAATAGGCGGATTTCAGATGGATTTGGGTGTATGAGCAGCATATCTTTGTTTTGGGTCATCAATAGCTTTTAGTAGATTTCAAAAGAACTTGCGATTTCAAAAAAAGACAATAATGATACAGCCCAAGAGGTATTCCCTGGCTTTGGGAACTAGGAGAAAGGTTTAATAAATCATGTGATCCAACGAATCATGATGAGTAGATGGATCAACTAAGATAAAAAAAAAAAAAAAAGAGTGAGTTCCCTAGAATCCCACAGTTGACTCTGGTCAAAAACATGCCCCTTCTATGACATCATATTATATTGTCTCCCATTGGACTTGCTTAGCACTGGTAGCTTGGTTGCTTTGGGGAGAGAGAGATGTGATGGTGGAGAAAGAATGGCATGACCTTGGCATGGGCAGAGGAAAGGGAAAGGTGACACAATATGTAAATAAGCATTTTAATGGACACGCTATTTGTACCTTGAGTTTCTGTAATGAAGGAAGTGAAGGTTGCTGAAACAGATCGGGATTTTAACTTGTATCTAGCTATACTATAAATTATCTCCATGAGGATTCCTTTTACCTTCAATAGGGAGTTGAAATTCTGAATTCCACATTTGGAATTCAGACAGTAGTAATTTAGTTCTACTTTAAAAAGCAGAAGTTCCATGATAAAATTCACTGATTTGATACTTGCTGCATGTTTGTGGTCCACACCTAGAAGCATTCCTCAAACATGTAGGAAATATAAAAAAGTATTAATTCCCTTTTTTCATGGACAAGGGGTTTAGATTTGGACAAGAATGGTGATAGCTCTAGAAAAAACTAGGCTACTTGAGTTTGACCACGGACGTTCCAGTTTCTCAGAATTGCCAAGACTGAAAATGACCTTCAGCTGGGTCACCTAAGGAAGGCCTAGGGTAAAAAGGAGTCAATTCATTCTGCTTCATCTGAATCAGAATGTTTTCAAGGATATTTGCCGCTGCAAAGTCATCTTAGTTTGGTGGGAAGGCTTGGGCAATCCCTTCATTGTCAATAGCTTTTGTGGAGCTCTGTATTCTGACTGGACCTAATTCTGTATAGCTAAACACAGGTTGATGAGATCGGCACCCTGCTGGGATTAACAGAAGTCAGGATTCAATTCAAGGAGGTACAGATGCTCAGTTTATATAGAAGAGCATCTACTTCATTTAAACAATGGTAAGTGAAATTTCTTGCTAGAGTATCCTTCAGTACTCTCTCCCCTCCCCAGTTTTAATGGAAATACCAGTACATTTAATTCTCCTGCATGTGACAAAATTCTAAGAAAAACTTTTTCCAACAAATTTTATAACATTCACTACTGGTCTCAACTAGAAACCAGTGGTGATATTTGAGGTTCAGACTGAATAAGAAGTTTGGGTGGATCTTTTGAACGGACAAAATGTACATACATACAAATACTGCCTACTTTGCTGCTTCATATTCATTTTGAAAACTCTAAGCCTATAAAAATTTTATATCATGTATGTTTCCAAGTCAACAGACACCACCTGTTACAGTTATTGCTGTTTGCGGGAAGGGGGCATTCAGTGACATTTTGTTCAACCATTCCAACACAATCATAGTGACATGTTAAAATTCTTACACTCCATCAGTTACAGAGTCAGCACATCAAGAGGAGACATTTAAGTTCCTTTCATTTAAAAGGCTATATAACAACTAGTTCCATTCACTGACTCTTAAAGTTCCTGGGTTGGGCAAAAAATAATTGGCTAAGGAATCTACTGAGTTTGAAAAAACATCGTGAGGAACGCAGGTAACTTTCCTAGCACACTTAACACCTCACCCATTTGAAGCAAAGGAGTGCGCGATGGGAAGGACCCTAACCCTGTTTTTACACTGTACTCATTCTTCTCTTCCTTCTGCTGGTTCTTCTCAAGTTTTGCCAAGTGCTTACCTAGAAACTCACTTACGCACATACACATCAAGTGCTTACCTTGATTTTTTAAGGCTATAGCTGATGGAACCTGCAAGGCATGAATATCCAGTAAAGCAAGACCGCTAAGAGCCTGCCTTGGAGGTCCCACCACGGCCAGGCTACAGGCTGAGGCAGTTGAGGGCGGCTTACCTGTGAGACTGTGATGCCGCACTTCTTGGCTAACTCCTCTTTGGCTTCCTCACTGGGGTAAGGGTTGCTGAGATGGGAATAGAAATATTCATTCAGGATTTCTGTGGCTTGCTTGTTGAAATTCCGTCTCTTCCGCCTTTGAAAAGAGAAAGGAAACAACAACAAAAAAGCTCACACCAAATAAATATAAAATGGGAGAGAATAGAATCTACTTCTGGGAGAAGACAAATTTTTGAGCAAAAGGTGAATTGGAACAGATTTACCAAAAGGAGCTGGATGCCAAAACCATCATTAAAAGCATTTTCTCAATACTTCATGGTGTACCATCTGGGTACCCAACAGGAACAGTGGGCACAGATATTTTTGCAGAGTAGTGAGGGGCATAAAGTTTCAAAATTCAGGCTAACTTGGTTGGTTTTTTTTTTTTTTTTTTTTTTTTGAGATGGAGTTTCACTCTGTCGCCCAGGCTGGAGTGCAGTGGTGCAATCTTGGCTCACTGCAACCTCTGCCTCCCGGGTTCAAGCAATTCTCCTGCCTCAGTCTCCTGAGTAGCTGAGATTACAGGTGTGCGTCACCATGCCAAGATAATTTTTGTATTTTTAGTAGAGATGGGATTTCACCAGGTTGGCCAGGCTGGTCTCAAACTCCTGACCTGATGATCCACCCGCCTCAGCCTCCCAAAGTGCTGGGATTACAGGTGTAAGCCACCACACCCAGGCCCATCTTGGTTTTGAAGTCTGATCAATTGAAAGTCAGCTGGGTGATTTTGATCAGCTTCTTCAATTAAAGTGAAGAGGGTCATACTGACCTCACAGGGTGCGAGAAGGGAAGAGATGAGGCCACACAAAGACAGCATTCAGCACAGTGACCAACACATGGCAGGCGCTATGACTTGGTCTTTCTTCCTACCAGGTTCCAGGCACTGGGATTTAACCCTCCCTCTTGGCAATCAATTCAAGTTATTAATTTTTCACAACTCTACTGAGGTAGACATGGTTACTCAAATTTACCGATGAAGAACTGAGCTCAAAGGTCACTCAGCTGGTATGTTACAGAGTCAAGGTATTAACTCAGGTCTGACCGACTACAAAACCCCATCTCTCTCTCCTATACAAATTGGCTCCTTGCAATTACACAGAGCCTCTGTAGCCACAAGTTAAAAATAAGTTATCAAGTTCTTTCCATTCTATTCCCATGTAAATGTATGTAACATTTTTAAAAGGCATCTGCAGAAGAGGGCATGGAACTGACTGAAATTAACCCCCAACGGTTTGACCTCTCTCAAAAGAAGAGAAGTGGCACTTCTTAAGCAAGAACAGCTGCTAAATGGTAAAACAAAAGCCCATAGAAATCTTTTTCATATACAGGTTGCCAAAAAGGAGAAAATCACTTCTTTTGAATAAAAGCATTTTTCTGCCTTTTTTAAAAAAAGTGCTAATTGAACTAATTTAAAGTGAGAATCACTTTACCGCTTCCTGACAATGAAGGTCTGTGGATAGTTGCAGGAGTTGGGTAGGGACTCCAGGCTCACTGCAAGGGTTGGCTGGCCCTCCTTGAAGTGTGAGGCCTTCATCTTTAAATTAGCTCGCTTAGCACTGTTGCCTTTCTTGCTTTTATTAAAACCTTTTCCATATGGAAAAGATTTCCAGAACATCTCTGATGATGCCAGGATATGGGAGTTCCCAATTTAGCCAACAGAAAGCACTGACGGCCTTGCCAGACAGGAAATTCAGCTAATATTGTATTTTCAGGGTCCCACTTGGATTAATTAACACAATAAAGTGCCTGATTTTACTGGGTGAACTCCATCTGTCCACAGGTGTTAACCACATCTGTCCAGATTATACCAAGCCCAAGTCACTCTCCTAAATCACGCTGAGTTTCTGGGTCACCCAGCATCAGAAATTGTACAGACTGGATTTAAAAGCTCAACTACAAAGTGGGCATGTGTTAAAAGCTCTTGCACAATGGGAATTTGAGGAAGATAGCCAAGTGGCTAACAGGGTCTGCAGGCCAGGCTTTAGATAACCTTTGGTTTCTCCTTCTTCTTCGCCTAAAGAAGGCTGTTGTTTTAGGCCTGGGGAACTGGACCCTGAAGGCTCCCTAATTGGGAGTCTCCGTTCCTTCATTCAGTTGTTTACATTAGCATTACTGTGTATTTTTTGGGACTCTTCCAATTGAGCTCAAAGGAAACCTCTCTGGAATGAGCCGGTGGTACGCGGATGGTGCAGACAGCTGTTCCCAGCTCTTCTCTCCTTGTGATGTGTGATCTTCCCTAGGTGGTCTCATCTACTCTGATGGACTCGCTTATCACCTCTTTTAGTAGCTGTCTCAATCTACGGCCTTTGAAATCCTAGGATCAGGATTTTTCAGAATTTCAAGAAACCTAGTGAAAATAATGCCTTTCTACAATAAGGTTGAGCCAACTGAGACACCTGGTTTCTTTGCTTTGGCTTGAAGTGTTATCACCTTGGCGAGTTAACATTTGTGATTTCAAACCAATCAGTAGCTTTGCAAGTTGGGCATCTAGGTTTTGAATTTAAGACATTTGGAAGTTGATTAAATATTACTGGATAAATATGGTGTTTAGGGACAGAAAACATATGAATCACAGGGTCCATGGGGGAAGTTTTTTTTAAAGGACTCACGACAGTGAGATGTGTAGACATTGCAGACATACACTGCTAACTACCAAATTTATTACCTCCTACTCTAATACCTCTGCTAAGAGCCACTGGCCCATTTATGACTACAGACTCCAGGCAACTTCAAATAAACTGTTTCCAAAACTAACATCACCTTTTACCCAAATCAGCTCCATTTTCCTTGTTATCCTTATTATTTAGTGAAATTACTATAGATAGGGTTCATTATATTTGCTAATTTGTTCATTCATTCATTCATGCGAAGATTTGAGTCTCTAGCATGTGCTAGAAACTGGGAGTGATTCTCAACTCTTCCTGCTTTCTTACCTTCATCAAATGATTGGCCCCAAAGCAAGTCCTGCCAATTCTACGCTTTCAAATCTATCTCTTTTGTTCCATTCTAATTGCACCGCTATTTGTGAAATGAGCGAAGAGAAGCCACTGCCTATCACATGCTTGTATGACTAGTGCTGTCCAAGAGTACTTTCTGCTGTGAGTGAAATGTTCTGTATCTCTGCTGTCCAATATAGTAGTCAGTGACTACATGTGGCTACTGAGCAGGTGCAATGTGGCTAGAGTAACCAGAGAGCTATTTTTTAAACGTTTATTTTAATTTAGTATTTAGTTAACTTAAATTCAAAATTAAATAGCTATATACCAGACAGTGCAACAATGGATCAATGCTTTCCAAAAATAGCACCCAAGAAGCCCTCCTGGAAAAAGATTGTAGCTCTGGGGACACCATCAAAAACATAAATATCTTTGGAACCTCTTGTTTTAGTCTACTTTAACATGTATCAACGTTTATCTTAAAATACGAATTTTTTCTTTTGAATACTTATGGAAAATGTGGAAGGTATATCAGTTTATTTTGTGTGGCCCTAGTTTGAGGAGCATGGGCTACAATAATTGTTCCTTATATTCTTTCTTCTTCAATCCAGCTCATCTTCCAGAGAATCACTAACAGTAACCTTCCTAAACCATGGATACGATCATGTCACTCATCATTATAAAATTTAACAATGATGGGTATATACATTAACATAATATGAGTCTTGGGAAAATAAGCTACTTATTGAGGGTCATATACGTCATCAGAGTTGTGGCCAGAATTTGAATCCTGTGCAATTTGATGTGCTAATTTCCCATACTTCTTCCTTAAACAGCTCTGAGGGTTTCTGCTGCTTCATTGAATAAATTTAAAATCTTCACCGGTATAGTTAAGGGTTTTCAGTGGCTCTTTCCTATCCCTAGTGCCTCATTTCCCCTCAATCCTACACATGCTCTGTACAGTTTCGTCTAGCCACATCATATGCCTCTGCATTCCCCAAAGACTCGTGGCTTTCATGCTCCTGTGCCTCTTCACACCACCCTGCATACTTCTCTCCCACAACATCCGCCACAGATTTACATATGTCTCCCCAACTAAACAGCAGATTCCTCAAAGGCAGGACATAGCTCTCACTCATACTTGAAACCCTTGTGTCCAACACATGGTAAGGTAAGGAATGCTGGGTGAAGTGGAATTATGTTGTTTTATTTTGTTGTTATTCCTTCTATTTGGCAAACATCCCGCTCCTCTGAGACTCAGTATTTTCTGCCCTCTCTCTGGATCCTTTCCTTCGAGTGGAGTAGGTGGATGAATGAACCTAATGTGTAACATGCGGTGTTATGTATAGCTGCAACAGTGTTTGCCCCATGAGATTATGAGCTCTGTGAAGGTAGGACCCACGTTTATATGCATTTTTTTCATCTTTGATGTTCCAGTGGCTACTACAACATCTGGCAGATAGTAAGAGCTCAGTTAGATAAACCGGTAAGTCTAAGCAGGGTGCTGGTGTGACCAGACTAGATCTTCTTGGATGTCCTTTCCTCTTTCTTGCCCTCCTACTCTTTGGCAGTTTACTTTAGGTAATCCCCACTATTGCAGTGAAGTACACAGACGTACTTTTAATCACCTGTTTATGTTACTGTTATTTCCAGCAAAATGTTATAGAAAAAGTTAAGATTATTGCTTGGCAATCATTTAGAGAGCTTATAAGTTCTCTCTCTCTTTTAACAACGACACAAAAAAAATGTGATTTATAGTCCTGATAATAAACTTACCAAGTTGTAGGGCACAGTGCTTGGTCTACAGCATGGTAAGATAAATGCTGAATGAATGAAATTTTTAAGTTAAACTTTCCTGGTACAGTTAGGTCAGTCTAAGGAAGAGACAGGAAATGACTTGAGTGGGATAAACCTGGTCCCAGAGCTCAGTTGAGGAGTGTGGTTGACAGAATTCCAAAACTCTAGACCCTGGTATCCACACCTTCCCTGCGAGTAGACGGGATGGTAAATACGATTAGGCTCCTCATCAGCTGACTTTGAGTAAATGAAAGGGAAGATGCGATTAAAGTCTTAAAATGGGACGTTTCTCCTGCTGGCCCTGAGGAAGAAAGCAGACAGCCAAATTGTGAACTGCCTATTGAGTAGGGCAGCCTCTAGGTACTGAGGCCCTCGGTCCTACAATTAGAAGGAAATGAATTCTGCCAAGAACGAGAACGAGCTTGGAAGGAGACCCTGAGCCTCAGATGAGATCACAGCCTCAGCTTATAGCTTGATTACAGCTTCGTTGTGGCTAGGGCAGGGGATCCAGCTAAGCCATGCCCAGGCCCCTGACCAACAGGAACTGTGCGATAATACACTTGTGTTGTTTTAAGCTGCTTAATTTGTGGTAATCTGGTATGCAGCAATAGAAAGCTAATACAATGAGTGTTCCACAACAAAGTAGTAACCCTCAATTCTACACACCTATTAGATGACAAAGACTAATCCTATTACTAAATCAAGTCCTCTTTGTATTTTATTTGTCTTCCATGAAATCTTTTTTTGGTGAGGCCCTGCCTATTAGACGCATGGTTTAGAGGAGCATGTGAATATCTGCAGTGAGTATGTCTTTCTTACTAAGTTTGCTTAGCTATCTCTCCCAATTATAGTAACTGATGCTGGAGGCACTGATGTGAACTCCCCAAAAAGGATGTCTGGCAAACATTTATTTTGGAACTGAGAAGGCCATTTGCTCAGCCTTAGGCTGGCATTTGGGGTCATGTTCTTCGACTGGTAATAAATATACCCCCAAAATAAAATGATAGTAACAACGACAATAGGTTAGTTGTTTTAGTTTTGAATCCTGGCTCAGAGGCAATGATTCAAAGGTTGTCACCAAAGCAAGAAAAAGACCCTGTATTCAAGTGACTGTCCTTCTGGTGCCAACTGGAACACTGCAGGCCAAGGCTGGTGGATGTGAAAGGAACTATGTACAAAGCTCGCCTAGCTTTGTGTCCTTTAGAGTCTGCCCTTCAACTGGGCACAGCAGAATTACTGAGAGACGACACCCAGTGAAACAGTAATTCTGCTCCGCCTTTCTCTCTGCTTGCTTTCTTGAAAAGAACCCAGTCTGGACCCAATCGTTCTTTTTGTTTTTTCAATATCTGCCAACATAAATACTAACTCCAGCATTTTAACTAGGGGAGTTACCATGGAGATGTAAACAATCCATGCGCGGTGGCAGTGGCTGCCGCACAGAGGAAGGACCCAAACAGAGGCCACCAGTCACTTGCACTTTGCACTGTGTGAACAGGCTGCATTAAAGAAGCCGGGCAGACAGCAGGCCATGGGTGAGGAAGAGGCACAGAGGATCCTGCTTGAGGGTGACTTTGCCTATTTCCACTCCAGCACTATACCCAGCTGGGGAAAATTACCTTTGTTTTTACTTTCTCTTGACTTCTTCTATGGAATTCTACTGGCCCAGAGATACATTTTGCTAGCTGGCATTCTCACGTTATATTCCATGCAACCCAAAATACACTGACTAAAACGAAGTGAGGAGAAGATGCCAGGGCGTCTTAAAGAGGTCCAAGGACTGTAATGGCCACAATTGGGAAGACAGAGAAAAATGCAGGTAGGTGAGCTGAATAAAACGTGATCTCAGCCCTGAAAACACTCAAGGGGAGTCATAAATCGTTTTACCAGACTGAAAAGCGACAAAATTATAGATCGTGAAATGGTGCACTGACCCTGACCTAGCTAATGTTCTAATGATAAAAATAACAGACTGGGATTATTATCAAGAATTTAAATATGAACGGTATCTGAATTCACAGATGACAAATTTAAGACAAACTATAGATCACAAAGCACACCCATAATCAAAATGCATTTCCTAGATGAATTATCAAAATATTCTTCTATAGTAGATGAAAGAGATAACTATTACCATCTTACAGGCTAGATAACAGAAGCAAAAGGACTCAAAGGGATTCACATAAATCCATCGGTCTAGACTGTAGGGGAGTCAAGAGACGACCACTTGTTCTGTGTTCTCAGTTCTTGTCTTCTTTTAAAGGCCCTTTCTATCTATGGTTTCTTCAAGCGAATGCTCTGAACTCACAAGTAAGGACGTGAGCAGCAATGCCAGATGGAAACCATCAAACCAACTTGGCCCCCGTTAGACCACCTACTTGTCCCTCTGTGTCCAAAGTGCCATGTCTTATTCTGCACTCCTAAAATTAGGCCAGAGACAGCAATTTACTTAGAAATATTTGCTGAATCGAATGGAGTGCACTCTCTGTCCATCTATAGTGTGGAAAAGACCCCAACTTCCAAGCAAATGGAATAAACTTTATTGAAGAGAGCCTGTCACGGTAGAATGCTAGTAAGACAGCAGTAGGCCCATAGTTATAAGATACAACTATAGAAGAGGTACCTAGTGCTGTGAAAAGAAATAACTCACTGCACCTGTCTTCCTTGCTGCTGCCCAGAGTGCGTAACAGTAGTGATAAAGATTATCCCCTCCAACCACATATCTTCCTGGTACTATGTGAAACCAATGGCCTATCTAGTCTCACAGAACCATCCTTGGGCGACCACATGGCTCAGTGTTGATGGGATAAAACTAGAGCCTGTAGAAGGGGCCAGCTGTGGACTCCAGCCCCAGATAAATGACTCCCAGATAGGGCAGGACGGCCTCCTGGGAGACTCACCGCGCATCCAGAAATCGGGAACGCAGGATCATCACAGCCTCGCACGTGCTCTGCTTCAGCTGCATCTGGATGGAGCTGAACTTGCGGTGGATGATGCTGACCATCCGCTCAATCTCCTTCGGGGAGATGGGCCTGGTCCGGCTTTGCTCTCGAAGGAGATTCATCACATGGGTGGTGAACTCGTTGCAGGCCTGGAAAGGCAGGACAAGAAACACAGAGTCATTGAGGGTCCAAGCCTCAGTGGGCATCATGCCTACGACATCAGGCCACATGGGCTTTTCTAGAGACTCGTGCAAAGCAAGAAAACTGGGATCGTTTGTGGTCGACGTCCCTTCCAGCTTCTGTGGCTCTAAGTTTTGGCCATACTGTTGAATTTTTCTTTAAGAGAAAAAAATTTCTTAATCATTTTAATCTTTTTCTTTTTTCCCATGATTTTACCACAGTGAAAGGTAAGAATATGACTTCTAGTACAAAACATACTATACTACCCTTTGCCCCAAAGTTAACAGCCAAAGAGAGTTTCGGGTCAAATATATCATGTGCTTTCTGCCTTGCTCATTATTTCTGATATAGGAGTGCTTCCAAATACTCAATTTTAGAATGCATAAACAGCCAAAAGAGTTTAAATGGAATCATAGAATTAAAAGCTTTGATAAGTCTTCCGGGAGATTTCTCATCCATCTGTTTCTAGTTCAAGTTTTATTATAAGAACTTCCTCTCCTGTTCTGGCCTTCTGAAGATCCACTATGTCTATAACACAAAGGGAACCTGTCCCCGGGGTCTTAGAAAAACAGCATCAAAACATGATTGAGAGGATTCAGGAACTATCCCTGTAGAAATAAAACTCTCAGTTTATAAACGAGCATATCATCGGTTCTGGAAGTGGAGTTGGAAATCATATTTCCTCATCTCCTTATTTAACAGGTAAAAAAACCCTGTGGCCCGGAGAGCTAAAGAGACATTTCCATAGGCACACAGCAAACATGAAGAGGTGGAGGTAGGGCCTGAGCTCTTCCGATTTTAGGCCAGGGCCTCTATCCTTTCCTAGAGTCTGAGCTTGCTCCTCTGAGAACTCCTGCCCTCTCTTTAGTTACTACGACTTAGCATCTGTAATCTGGTTTCCTTAGCTGAGCATTCAGCGAAACATGTATTCACAGATTCATTCAAAGCAATACCGTAAAACTGTAATAGATTTGCAACAAAAAAGACAAGATGATGCTCTGAGAGTTAAAGAACTAAAAACTCAATTGCTCCAGCTTACTAACAGCAGAAACATGTCCATTATTGATAACATGGCACTGCCATTGTCATATGTGTCAATAATTTGGTAACTAACAATAGGACACATTTACTGATTATCTAAGAAATCCTTTGAGGTTGGTTGGCAAAAGGTAATAGGCAGGTGCATCCACTGGGCTGTGTCCACACTGGTGAATGGGGGCCTGGGTTTTTGACCCTGCCTCTGTGAATATTGAAGCACCTTTCACTACATAGTGCCTCATCTCATTCACCCAAAACTGGATTTAATCGTTCCCGACCCTTCAGCAAGGCTAACAGCACCTATGCTCTTGTGCTGTGACCTGCAGACTGAGCAAATCCCTCACATGAACACTGGAGAGGCTAAGTGACAGCACAGCCTGCCTGGGTCCAGCTCCTGCCTCTGGGACTCCCTCAGCTGTGGGTCTCCACAGTTACTTAACGTATCTGTGCCTTGTTCTTCTAATTTGTGAAACGGAGATGACAATACCCACCTCAAAGCGTAGTAAGGATTAAATGAGTTACTGTAAGCGTGCCTGGCCCTACAAATACATGTCATAATTGTCTCTTCAAAATATAGATAACGTAGAAATCCAACATATTTGTCTATATCGATAACTGGGTAAACTTCTCCAGTCTTCAATTTCCCTCTTGGTAAAAATAAAGTTGGTAATAAATCCCTCCTGTCCTCTCTGCAGGCCTATGCAGAAGATGAATCCATAGAAGTTCAGGTCCTTACGGCATGTTACTCTCCACTCTCCATGGAAAAGTCCTATATAAACATGAGATCTATACAGTAAGCTCATTCCCTAGCCAGCTCCGGCGCCCGGAACTAAACAACCAAGAGAAGGAATAAAACCTGGCAGCAAGTTGGCTGAAATTCGGAGGCCTCGGGATGGAGGGCTAGGCACACAGCAAGCATCCCAGCCGTCTTTCTAGGGAAACAACCTCCAGCCCGGATGCAGCCTCCCCACCTCGTCTGGGCTCCAAGAGAGGAGGGGCTGGATGTGAGGGAGCACTGTCAAGTGCACCAGCTCTCAGCTGGGAAGCCACAGTGCTCAGCTAATAATAATGTGCTTCATTATGGTGAATAAAAATATTCACAATATCTGGTGTTTATTCAGGGCATTTTATCCCAGGGCCCTTTCTGCTCTGCAATAAACAGACAGTGGAGTTGTTTCACCCACTGCTGAGGTGGATGGAGCAAGGCAGCTGCTGAACAGCTGCTGAGGAACATACAACAGAGGGCAGAGAAATGGTCCAAGTCCATTTCAGATGGACAGGGCATACTGATCCAGATTTTTCTAGTACCTGAGCTATCCACACCGCCTCTTCACTTCCCTCAAGTCTTGTACCTTCAGAAGCCGGGCTACTTCTGATAGGACAGGCACCCGCAATGTGACAGTAATGTGAGTATTTGGGGTTACAACTATTTAAACAAAACCCTCACATGCTGAAGGTTTCTGCAACAGAGGAGACTCTACTATAGGTTATTACATATAAAAAAAAGTTGGCCAGCTGCAGTGGCTCATACCTGTAATCCCAGCACTCTGGGAGGCTGAGGTGGGTGGATCACAAGGTCAGGAGTTCGAGACTAACCTGGCCAAGATGGTGAAACCCCGTCTCTACTAAAAATACAAAAATTAGCTGAGCATGGTGGCAGGCGCGTGTAATCTCAGCTACTCGGAAAGCTGAGGCAGAGAATTGCTTGAACCTGAGAGGTGGAGGTTGCAGTGAGCCCAGATCACACTACTGCACTCCGGTCTGGGTAACAGCGAGACTCCATCTCAAAAAAAAAAAAAAAAAAAAAAAAGTTACTTTCTGGGAGCTCAGGCTGCCTCCACAGGGCAGAGGGATTTCCAACAGGCCTCCCAGGTTTCAGGGCAAAGTTGTTTCTGGAAGCAGACAATGAAAGGGAAGCCTTTCAGAAGTCTTGTAAAACGTTTAAGTTTACATCCTGAACTATAGGACCTATCTTCTTCCTTGACTCCTTCAAAAAGGTGGATTGGATTGAGATCCAAGGATGAGATTGGATTTGGCTGCCAATCTCATCAACAAAAGCAAATGGGATCCTAGGGCTGTCTCAGCTGCGAACTGAATTCACCCAGAGCAGTTCAGCATTAGAGATTCAGTCCTGAAATTCCCCAACAGCATCATTTACAAAAGCTGAAGAACCCTACAAAACCGCAAGAGGATATTTTTTTAAAACAGAGCTTGGAATAAAATTCAGGTTTCTGACATCATGGTTTGATCTATTATAACATACCAGCTCTTAAACACCTCATAGGTACCACGATGATCTGCTGAAAAAGTGTTTTACCAATCCCATTTAATAAATAAAACAATTTTCTTCCTAAAGAAAGTCTCTAGAAACCTCCTTTATTTAATAACCTCAGGGTGAAACAATGACTGATTCAGGTAGTTTTTGTTTTGTTTTTGGAGGGACACGGGTGAGGGTGAGCTACGACAGTTAGTTATTATGTAGTTACCTGCCATCGCCATGCCAAAAATAAAACAACAGAATTAATTATTAAGTAATCAATTTGGTAATTTCAGGCAGGTACTGCTAAAATAGAGAGTGGCATTTTCACTTGACCATGGTTTTTTATTTTTTAAAAATCCCCATAAGGAACCATTACAGGAAAATGAAGACGATATTGTCTCTCAGACACACTAGCTAGAAGGTTAATAGTGTAATTTCCCTACAATCTGCTGTTTACTATAATTAACAACACAACTAATACTAATAAATTATTAAGCATCCAAAATGTATTAAGCAGTATTCACTTCTCAACTAGAAAATGCCCATACAAACAAATAGATGATATGTTAGTACTTTTAAAAGATGACTCCTACAACCTCTACCCTGAACATAATTTGCTTCTGCACTGATGGAGGTTTTAAGTTCCCAATTTCCAATATCTTTATTATTTAGAATAGGTAGGTACCCACAAGAAGTTTCTGAAGAAAATATTTTTATCACAACTCTCTCTTAGGTACCAGTAATCCAGTCCAGGGAAGTAACAGAGAGACTGGTTACCCCAGTGCCTAAAGACATCCACACTCTCTTCTTACAAAGTGGAGTCAGACATTGCTCCAATGAGAGCCCTTGGGCTAAGGGTCAAATCCAGGATTCTAGGGCAAATTCTCTCCCTCATTAAATGTGTGACCTCCGCCACATCTTAACCTCTTTGATCTCCATTTCCTCACCTGTGTCAAAATGGAGAGGATGACAGTACCTGTGCTGGGTACCCGATCTCTAAATTGCCTTGAGGAGCAAGTGCCATTATGTCAGCCGCAGTGTTTTGTAATTGGCGACATGCTATTGAAATGTGCTATGGCTGTCATAATTTTTACTCAATTTGGATGAGGATGGAAGAGTGACAAGAAGGTTCAAATCAAGAAAACAGTTCTATGTTGCTGGCAAACTGAGCTCCGACTAAAGACAGTTTCAACACCTTCCAACCTAACATCCATTGCAGTTATGGTTTAGTAAAGGAAGTCACACTCTGGGCTTGTCTTGTGTCCTGTTCTTTGGCATGAGTTAACCTGGAGGACAAATCGAGGACAGCTTGCTATGCCAGAGGACAGGCTTACTGGTGAAGATGAAGTAGGAAGAACATTGGGTCGTAGGAACCTAAGAGGTCAGTGAGAGGTCTGTCCCCATTTGCCTTCCAAAATTTAGGTTAGGGCAGACCGCAAATTCTAAATGATGGACAGGCTAGGGAAACTCATGGTTGAGCCAGCTCTCTGAGCTCAGCATTGCCTGGGATATGGGGAAATCTCTATATGAGCCAACACTGTGGTGAGAACATTTGTTCCTTCTCAAGAAGGCAAAGGAGGATGACTCACAGGTTCTTATCACAGCTTGCTTTTATTTCCCTTCCCTGCACCCTCCCTACACCTTGTCTGAGGGTCAAATTTCACTATTCTTGGCTTTAAGCTTCATAGCAATTTTTTCCCCTCATAAAAGAGAGGATTTTGTAGAAATCCATTCCAAAGGTAGATAGGAGAGCAGTAATGAAACTTGATTCACTTTAAATTTTAAAATGCCTATTTCTATTTTAAAATTTAAATTTTCTATTAAGTTTGCATTTGCCCTCTACCTAGTTATGAGTGGACAGCACAGGCTCTTCTCTCTTCCACCTTTTCTCTCTCTTCTTTTTAGGCTTTTAAAAAGAAAGGGGCCAGGTGCGGTGACTCATGCCTGTAATCCCAACATTTTGGGAGGCTGAGGCAGGCGGATCACCTGAGGTCAGGAGTTTGAGATTAGCTGGCCAACATGGTGGAACCCTGTCTCTACCAAAAATACAAACATTAGCCAGGCGTGGTAGCATGCGCTTGTAATCCCAGCTACTTGGGAGGCTGAGGCAGGAGAATCTCTTGAACCAGGAAGACAGAGGTTGCAGTGAGCTGAGACCATGCCACTGCATTCCAGCCTGGGCGACAGAGTAAGACCCCGTCTCAAAAAGAACAAAAACAAAAACGAACAAAAACAAAAACAAAACAAACAAAAACAAACAAACAAAAAAAAAAAGGAAAGAAAACCTAATGACGCAATGAGAGTAAGTTAATGGAGAACTTCAGTACAACGTTGCATCCCAAGAGGTGATAACAAACTTACTTGTTATCTAAATGAAAGGCTGCTGTTAAAGGACTCCTGATAAAGTAGCATGCTTACAGTAACCAGAGGAACTAGTATTGGTATATAAACATGTGTATGTGTTTGTCGGAGGGATAGGATGGGCAATCTCTGTTAGAGAGGAGCTCCGTTATAATCAGGATACCTTACTGATATATACTGCTTTGTTAGTTAACAACCTTTTTTATCCTTTCCTTTAGATGAGTTTTATGGTTCTTCTCATCCGTGACTCCAAATCCACAGCTCTGTGCATACACCAGCTTTCAGAATTGAGTGTGCAGAACACAGAGTCCCACAGACCATCCATGGAGTGCTCGGATTAGAATCCAAGTCTGTGTAGCTCCAGGGGTCTCCAGAGCCCTCCACCCTTTATACAGAGGATGATTTGTGTCATATTCCATGCCATATGTTATATAAAAAGGGGAATATGTTTGACTCTCCATTGAACCGAGTCTGGGTAAAGTGAGAGACTCTAAGGCCAACTTTTAAATCCTTTCCCATAGGATTCTATGAGCATCCAGAAAAAGCATCATCCTCCTACATAAGGATTGAACAAAGGCCAGAGAAAACCTCCCACCTTCCTGCAGGTGAGCTGGTGACTCTGCTGAGCACCTGCCGTGCCCCGATGAGAGCCAGGACTGCATATCACAGGCACCCGTTCTGGAGTCCAGGTATGGGGCGTTCCTTCTGTAGACGATGCACGTTTCCTTGAAATCATCATTCACAGCGTCACGCCTTTTTAATGCTTTTACCTCCACTGAACGCCTAGGTTTTTAACAGCTGAGGCCAGGGCTTGGCAGCCTCGAGTTCGGCCAGGGCCCTGAGGTTGGGCAGGGGAGCCGGGCATGAGAACGCCAGCACCTGGGAAAGGGCAGCCGCTCGGCCTCTGCACGCCCCGGGGTTGGGCGTCCTCCGCCCTTTCCTAAAGGGCCTGGGTGCCGGGCCCCCGGTGGTTCTGGTTACCTGCTCGTATTTCTCCAGCTCCGTATGGTAGATTTGTCTGATCTGTGAGAGTTTGGCTCTGTAATCTGAGTGCTCCACTGAGTTGTCGGAACCGGCCCCTCCGGAGGCCGCCGCCGCCGCCGCCGCCGCCGCGGACCCTCCGCCCTTCTCAGGCCCCGCCACGCCTTCCGCGAGCAGCATGTTGTCCAGCCGCATCAGCTGGGGGTCCGTGGGCTCCTCCTCCTGGGCTCCTCGGATACTCAAAACTACAGGAAAACACAAAGCGAAGGGGGCGTTGGTAGGGACCCGAGGAAGGAAATTAAACAACAAAACACCGTTGTGTTATTTGGCTAAATGACCCTCCAAGTTACTGGCAAGATGGCATCTGAGGAATAAAAGAAAGGCTAGAAACAGAGAGAAACGGGGAAAGGACTTGCTTTGTTCCGACATTACACTCCACTTGTATGTGGGACCCAGAAAAATCAAATTTACAAGAGGCAGGAAGTAGAATAATGGGTACCATGAGCTGCGGGGAGTGGGGAGCTATTGTTTCATGAGCGCAGAATTTCACCTCGGGAAGTTGAAAGTTTTTGAGATGGCTGCAAAATTATACGAATGTACTTAATGCCATTGAACTGTACATTTAAAAAAACCGGGAAATTATATCTTACATATTTTTTTTATCACAATAAAAATTTTCAACTAGAAAACTTTATCACAAAACACATTTTTTACTTTTATCCCCAAACTGTCTAATTTCAATTTAAGGAAAAGCATTTCCCACTTTTTTTCTCATTTTAAATTTCTGTAGGTTTGTGGCTTTGCACTCATTGCCTTTCTTTGTAATGCTGGATCGGTCTAAATTTTTTATTTCCAAAATAACCTGAGGTACATGAATCCAGTACATTTGGAATGAAATCTTAAGCCCTTTCCTGTGGACTAACAGAGAGTGAGGTCTAACAGAGCAAGAAGACAAACTGGCTCTTGAGAAGGGTGGCTTAGCTCCAAAACCTGCGATCTATCTGTTTTGAGTGATAAGGACCCTGTCCTGTTGGAAACAAGGGTGAGGTCCTTTTAACAAGCTGTCTCCAGGGGTTCCGGGAAGCCGGTGCTCTGGTAGGACGGCGCCTCAGATCAATGAGATGGCTGCTTTTTATTAAAACACCAGGACCTTTGGTGGTGATTTGGACTGAAGGAGATCCAGTGATTCAGTAAATCAGCAGAAGAGCGAGACGGTCTTTTTTTTACTACCCCTTCAGACAACCTGCCATAAAATAAATCACTCATCTAAATCCAGTTCAGTTGTCAGCAGCCAAGTCTTTGTTAAGAGGGAACATAAAAAGTGTTTTCAATTTTTAAGAAATTGAGAAGAATGTGTGGGTAGGGTAGGAAAGAAGGGAAGTGATTAAAGGCAGAGGAGAGGGGTCCAGTGTAGGTTCACACGTTGGGGACGGAGATGGCAGGGTCTAAGTCCCTGATGGACATCTGCACAGCAGAGCAGAGTCAAGAGCTGTTTCATGGCAGGGTGCATCTGGTGAGCCCCAAGGGGATGGTGCCAGTTCCAGGCGTCCCCCCAGCCCTGGCAAAGGAGGGCTGCGTGTTGTGACAGGGAAGGTGAAGAAGAGCTCGATATGAGGGTATGTCTAGGTGTTTGAGCATTCCATCACGTATAATACCAGCATAACTGCTGGCTGTCCCTACGCGCTCCTGGCTGCCAACAGGCAGCACAAGAACCAACCCTGAACTTTGTTCAGAAGGAAATCCCAATTTCTAGGCCAAAAGGGAAACTACAGCATGACTTTCACAAAACACGAGACTGTCAATGGAATGGCGAGCCATGGGGACCAGTGGTGGCCGTAAGGAGCACAGAGGTCAACAGGTGCAGGGCAGAACCTTGGGCTCCTTGAGGAAGTGAAAAAGGATGAGAGGAAGGGAAGCAGAGGGCGGGAGGAGGGACAGCAGGGAAAAGAAGGAAGCCGGCACCTAGATGCAAACCACACTACTAGGTCATGAGCTTCTCTCTTCAAACCTGCATGTGTAATATTCTGCCACACAGAAACAAAATTGCTATAGTAATGACGGCAAAAGGTTAGATCACTGAGGATTATTTTGTAAACTTTTTTTTCCAATAAAATCCTTCTATTGTAGGCTCAGGAGACTGAATGGAAAACCGCTTCTTCAGCTGATCTCTGAATAATAAGGATTTAGTCACGTTACTGTTTCTCAAATTTATTTACTCAAATCTCGGAAGCACTCTGAAGAACGAATTTCACTAACAAAGGTTTCCTTAAGAAAGCAGATGCCTGCTGTAACCATTCCCTGAATGGTTATAGGCCCTAAAGGCACCAAAAAGAACCGGTGCATCCCAGCATCTGGTAGCAGCGCCCAGCAGCCCCTCCTTCCTCACCTCTACATGGGTTTGTGGGTGTTTCTCTTCTCACGATACATTTTAATTGTCTTATCAACAAAGATATTTATGGACCATTTACAAATTAGAAAAAAAAAAGAATCACCTCTGAGACATTAATAAATATGGCTGTTTCACTTTAGCTCGATTATTCAAAACATGGAATATTGCTGGGGCAACATTCTACTCTCCCATTCGCTCTGCTGAATCTCATGTCCAATATACTTCCTTCAGAAGGGGCCGCAAGCCTCCTTGGCTGGCAGGGACATTCCCTGCGATGCTGAGGCTGGTAACCCTTTGGCCGGGTGTCAATGCCTTCAAGTGGATCTACCTGGCTATTCCATAGCCAACTGGTCCTGCGTGCAGCCCAACACTGAGAGATCTTAGGACAACAGCAGCAAAGCAAAAAAGAACGATTTCCTATTAACGGTCAGGACTTCCTTGCCAGGGCTGGCGTAAGCACTGCCTACCTAAGGTGACATCCAGTATCTCACCTCCTCCAATCCCACAGGTGCCCCAGGGGGCCTCATTCATCCCATCAGCTTATTCCTCTAACAAAACTCGGTGAGAAATGAAAGAAGCGGGAGGCAGAGAAACAGTTCTGGTCCTCGATCCTCCAGGAGCTATGCAGGTGATCACGGGCACGTCACTGTTTCCTGTATACCTAATATTTACCTCTGAGAATATTTCCTCTTTCTAGCCCCTCACAGTTTCACGCCTATGCTCCATCTTTTTTAAACAGTCAGTGGGAAGCACAGACAATGCCACACAAACTCTACATACCTCCTCATTAATATTTTGCTTGGCCTTCAAATCTAACTGGCTTTAAACAAAATAAGAGAGGAAACTGCTAAGGCTGACAAAGAACATTGAAAGGATACACTGCAAACTCCTACCCACCATGGAAGTTTCAGGAAGGTGGAAGAGCTTAGAGCAGAAAGCATACTGACTCTTTTCTTTCAGGTCTGAAAGATACATTTAATTGGGCGCAGCGGCGGCGTGTTGGTGCGGGGGGAAGAAAGTGTTAGCATTTCACTTAGCTTTTAAGTCATTTTATAAATCCTGCAAACACATACTCCTGAAAAAGAAATTTGAATTCACTACAATTTAATAGAATTAGTTTCTAAATGTGGCCAATTAGAAATTGATATGATAGATACAGTGCACCACAGCATAAATGTTGCTTGCATTTACACTCAGAGTTCAGGACACATAAATACGTCCCAAATCGGAGATCTGAAGAAAATAAAAGAATGAAAAGACAAGGGGGAAAAAAGCCAGCAACAGTCATTTCCAAATTACACCCTTTAAATTATACTCAAATTACGAAAATCGATAATGATTGTGCAAGAACCAAAAAAAATTTTTTAAAGGAACAATATCAACAAGGAAAACCTTAAAAGAAAACCTTTATCTTGCACTATTTGGCAAAGAAGATTCGGTTCTGGAGGACTTGGGATGTGTCTGTAACACTTGGAGGGGGCAAGGATGGACCAATAAACAACCTTGCACGCTCATATTTGCAGCCAGAACAAGGAGAATCAGAATGGGTGTTGGGATGCACTGATACAGAAACTGTTCAGCTCGGCAGTTTAAAAAATCCCACCAACATTAAATAAATAAATGAAAAGGGTGATATGTCTAAGCAGAACTGATACTACCTATTTATTGCTTGAAGCCAGTACTCTGGTGAGTAGGAGACAAAATGATTATTTAAAAGCTCCTTTTTATCTCTGCAGCACCATGCAAGACTCAAATGAACCTTTCGCTGGGACACCAGAGATGTTAACACTCATCCTCCAAGATCCAATTTCAACCAGCGGAGCTGTTACCTAATCCAGCAACCATCACATATGATCAGGTTCCTGCTTCCCTGATGGGTGCCCTGCGCTCTCTCCCTCCCCCTCACCTCTTTCCTCCCCACCCCAGCAGCTTTTTCTGAAATAGGTTTTAAAGGGCCAAATCCTCTGTTTCTCCCCATGCATATAGGGTTTTAATGGCCAGGCAGGCCCTGACACCTCCACTACCCAAAAAAATTGTCATCAATTGCAGTGGATATGCAATCCACAGAGGGCTTGCCCATGAAGATATTTAACCCATTTGGTAGTAATTCTTATAGAAGGAGTTTCCTTCTCACAAATCCACCCAATTATGGAAGAGACCAGTTGAGACAGGTAGGTGATTTACACAGGAATTGTCACAAGCCCTTAGAAAAGCTTCTGATGTCACACGTGCTTTGCTGCTATTGCTTGCCCTGGGGTTAATTCTTTGGTAAAACTCCTGAGATAAGGGGACTGTCACAGCATTGTCGGAGCTGCTCTCACCACTGGTCTCCTGCTGTTCTTTCTTCCTTTCTTTTTCTTTACATAAGGAGAAAAACAAACCAAACCCAAAGGCATAGTCAAGATCATCCTTGGCGGGAGGGCTGCATGCGAGTTGTTTTGTCCTTGGCTGAGCGACGGGGGTCCGGAGCAGCCCCAGCCAATGCCCACTAGAGGGCACTCTTTCTTCACCAAGGACTGGTTCTCCAGGCGGGTGAACAGTCTGGTCTCCAGGTTAGTGCTGGGGGAATGCCTCTGCTCACATTCAAACTTCCACAGGTGGGGGCAGGTGGGGAGGGGAGGAGAGCAGATCTACAGAGAGGGTAGTCTTCAGATTTGGACAACAGTCCAGGGGCCCAAAGCTGAGCTGGGAGAGAGAAACAGAGATAAAGAACAAGACAGACAGCAGAGAGGCAGGTGGTTTCAGGAAGGGCACAGGTAGCCTCCCGAAGGTGTGTGCAGAAGGCAGGCTCTCTCTGGCTGACCTCTTTGTTTGATACCTAGGCACAACCCTCTACACAGAGTGTCTTATTGCCCAGGAGTTAAGTCTTTACCACATCCTACCAGAAGAGTTAAAAAAGAGAGACCAGCTCTCCCCACCTCATTCCCAAGTCAGCTATGCAGTTTAGAAAAACAGTTACACCTTCTATTTGTTCATAAAGTACTTGCACACACTGAATTACATCACCCTATAAAACATGAAGTAATGTTCCAAACTTACATAGCAGGTAATTGAAGATTATAAAGTCAAAGCACATTTCCCCAAAATCAAAGCAAATGAGACACAGACAGCCGAGACTGAACTCTAGCTCTTTAACTCTCAGACACTTTAGTCCTCTGCAATATTGGAGTTCTGAATCTTTTTCGCAACAGGCAGCTACATGGATGTGATATCTATTCTTTGTGTACGTGGGCACACGCGCGCACACACACACACACACACACACACACACACAGTCTCTTCTGATGCCCAAGTCACATCAATACTTTGGACAAGAAGAAAACAATCAGATATGAGTAATAGAAGGAAGCTCTTTCTATTGATTTCCTAATTTCTTTTAATTTCTCTAAATCTAATCCCTTCCCGTTACCTCTTTCCCCCATCACGGTTAGAGCCACTGTGTGGGTGATAGAATGCCCTCTTCTTTCTCAGCCATAAAAATCCACTCACCACAGTCCTATCTTATTTTAAATCTCAGCTCAAAATCCTTCTTCATGAAATCTGCCCTGATGAGAACAGCCAAAAATGATCTCTAAGCCTGAGTCACCAGGTCACGTACTGCGGACACCACCGCCATGGGGCATCTCAGGACACGCCAGGGCACACCTACCATCTTGCCAGCAAGACTGTGAACTCCTGAAAGGTGGTTCCCCACACAGCCTCACGGGGCTCTGACACTTAAGTGTCTGTTCCAGTATTTCTTAGGAGCAATATAATAAAGAATCAAGGAGGAAAGGAGGATGCAGGCTGGGGAGCTCCAAGACCTTTGCCTCAGCTTCCTGTTCTCAGCCAGGCATGTGTATGTGCGTGCTCTCTTTTGCCCTGCATTCCAGTTACAAGTTGTACCAGAGCCAGCGTGCTGTTGGGTAGAAGGCTGTTCTCTCTGCCACCTCTTCCATATCCACTTCAAAAAACTGTCAAATCTGCCTTTTCAAATCTGACAATTCTAAACAAGCAAAACTACACTGGCATTAGGCCAGAGCTTCCTGGACCCAGCCTGGTATGTCCCCAGTAAGCCAACAGTACCCGTGACAAAGGCGCTGGGTGCTGGGAGAAGCCTGGCTCATGACTGTTACCTGGGGAAGAAGCCCCCTGTGAGGGCTGACGGGTCCTGGCAGCCAAGGGGCCACATAGAGGTCATCTTCACAAATGGGCCCTCTGAGGAATGCTCAGTGCAGTCAAACAAATTACTGCTCGAGTACCTCCAAGGTGACAGTGACGAGCTAGATCCTGGGACCTCAGATGAACCAGACATGGGCTACGACTTCAAGAAGCCTGTGGTTTATGCTCCTCCAGCCCCTCGGACACAGGCCACCAACTGCTTTAAGGCTTGTGGACACATGAGATTGCCAGGGTCGGCGGATGACAACCGAAAATCTCCAACTGACGCACACATACTTCGTCCTCTGATTTTGTTTACTTCTTGTAAGCACAATATAGCCACAGCCTGGAACCGCCTCAAGTTGAGAAATAACTACGCCATCATTTGATTCTTCTCAACCAAAGGTGGGACCCAAATCTTCTGTTAGTGTTTTGAAGCTCAGGGCAGCAGATCCTGATGTTTTTCACTCCTAATTCGCAATCTCTCTGTCTGATGTGAAATATCTTTCTTTTATGGTGATTTTTCAAGTTATTCATCAAACAAATAGGAATGACTGATGATTCTATTTTCTAAATTTTACAAGTCAGCATTACTGATAGCTGTCAGTCAGCGTTTCTGAATAGCACAGGGAAAGCAGTTACCACCTCAGTTGACACCTTCCAGCCCCATGTGGAGACCCTGGATGCTGTAGTGGGCCTGGAGCAGCCTTTTCCAATGAGAAGTTCTAGTTTAAGAAGTCTCCAAATGGCCGGGCGCGGTGGCTCACACCTGTAATCCCAACACTTTGGGAGGCCGAGGCAGGCAGATCATGAGGTCAAGAGATCAAGACCATCCTGGCCAACATGGTGAAACCCTGTCTCTACTAAAAATAAAAAAATTAGCTGGGCGTGGTGGCGTGCGCCTGTCGTCCCAGCTACTCGGGAGGCTGAGGCAGGAGAATTGCTTGAACCCAGGAGGCAGAGATTGCGGTGAGCCGAGATCACGCCATTGCACTCCAGCCTGGCACCTGGAGACAGAGCAAGACTCTGTCTCAAACAACAACAACAAGAAGAAATGTCCAAATGTTGAAATCCACCCTGGTTCACCCAAGGCTGTCTCTCAGCCCCCTAGAATCTCAAAGACACCGAGTTGGGACTTAATCTAGGTCCAGGGTTTCTTAAAGTAGGGGATTTGATCTGATAAGATTATTTTTAAAGCTGTTTTTCTTAGTCTGCTAAGCAGGTAGACCAAAATATAACCAACTTTAGGGATTTGAAGGCTTTAGTCAAACAAAGGCAAGAATTTGAGGTCAAGTGTTTCATCCCAGGAGTATTTATTGAGCATTTACTACAGTGCCAGGCACTGTGCTGACTTTCCATATAAACGTGGTCCTGTGAGGAGCTGAGATTCACTCAGGTTTCACATTTAGCCAACAGCCACTATGTGTAAAACTTTACATGAGGTTTTAGGGCAAGAGGTGAAAACAAAACTATGTGACACTCTTGAGACAGTTTTAGGTTTTTGTTTGTTTATGTTTTGAGGCTGCCTTTAGAGAAACACACCAAGTTTTTCTTGTGATCTTTTTTCCTGGGCTAGGTTTTGGCGGTTCTGGTCACGAGTATTTTCTACTTCTCAGGGGATGCATGGGCATGGATCCCATTCACATGTTCCCCACTTGGCACACGGCGCCTCCCTGGTCCAGCTGGCAGGGAGAAAGCTAATGTGCTGGGCGATAGGCCCCTGCCTTTCTGGATGGGTGCCGGCTGCCTGGGCGAGGGGCTTTGGTCCTTAATAGCTCAAGTCTGGACTGCTGCTCGGGAAACCCCTTTGCCCAAACAGGAGCTACAGAAGTTGGTAGGAGGGCATGGCTTACACCAGCTTTGGCGTCATGCTGACATACACAGAGGTACGAGGGAGGGAGGAAAGCCATCGGAAAGAAAGAAGGCCAGGACCAGGGCCAGGGCCAGGGGAGGGTGTGTGAGACTGGTAACCCATGATACAAGGAACAGTTTCCTTCTTAGTTACACATAAAAAGCATGAAAAATATGGAGCCAGTGGTTGGCAGCTTGCTGTGCATTCCGTGGCGATGAAAGTTTCTCTCTACAATGGTATTTCCTCAAGGAAGCAACCACAGAGAAAACAGAAGAAATTTCTCAATACTCTTTAGCCTTAAGGTGAAAATGTTCTGCAGCTCCGAGTCTCAATGAGGCACCTCGCACATTGCCTGCTTTCTGGCAAGAGCTAACACATGATAGAGTTCCTTCTCCTCCCATACTTTAATACCCAGAGAAGTGTAAGTATGGGCATGGGCTTTCTTCTATTAGCGCCATAGCATGGCACAAAAAAAAATGTCTAAACAGGCCTTGGGTGTCTAGGTTCAAAGCCAGGCTCAAGGCTCCTACTAAGTGACTCCACCTATGCCAGAATTCTTACTAAGGATTAAGTAAGGTTATTTTTATAAAAGCACATGGCAGTACTTGGTGACTGATAGATTTTAGATTTTTGGTTAAATCTGAATCACTCATTGATAAAGATCCCTTTGGGAAGGATTAAAAAGCAGGATGGACTTAGAGTTAAGAGTTTGGTTTTTCTGCATGTTAGGAATCAATGACACAGAAGAAACCAGGAAAAGCCATGAATATACTTACACACAAACATGCACGCACATGCACGCAGACACAAGGACACACACACACCCCTAACTCACCGTCCTATGCATCCAGGCAAGCTCACACCCATACCATCACAGGCTAAGAAATCCATAGATCCTCAGCCAATAGAATAAAGTTCAGAATGTCTTCTTTCTCTCTTCTCCCTTCTACGGTCCTTTCTTGCTATTCGCCCACATATATTAAGGATCCTGCAGCTTCTGAAGCCTTCATTCAGAGGAGATGCCACAGTCTTCAACCCTAGTGTCCCTCAGCCAGAGGTGACACCATCTTCCTGGCCTGGCGGAGCTCACAATGGAAGCCTCCGTCTTTCTGAGGCTGGAAGACCTTTCTGGGAACCACTTAGCTCTGAAGTAATCTCGCCTTGTGTCAGATAACCTGGCCTGGAAGTCATCTTTAATGGCTGCTTTCAAATTTCCATTAAAAAATAAATAAATTATAACCAGAAGAGGGTAAAGATGCTATTTGCACTCAGAGGTTTGAGGGAGCATGTTTAAGTTTTGACTCTGGGTGGGGTCTGGGACTCACAATCATGCTTCTCCACCTAGATGTAGAGAAACCCCGTACAGGAAATATTACAATGACTTGCGCGGGCTGTGCATGCTTCTGTGTTGTCTTACCCCGCTGCCATTGTCACTAGTGTTTTAGGGCTACAAATGGGCTTCCAGCTCCTAGTGACAAGGGGCATTTTCCTGGCCATATTTACAGACTGAATAGGAACAGAACTAGTTTTTCTCTAACTTTCCCAACAATGTCATCAGAACTAAGTTTGAAATAAAGAATATTTTGCTCCCACAGGAATATTTCCCAGGTTTTGAAAACTGCTGAATAATTCAAAGGCAGGGTTCCTAATACAATGAGTTACTGACCTTGAGCAGTCCTTACAGAATTCATCGATAATTGAGTCTTAACTTGATCCGTGATTACCTCCAATTCCATAGATCCCAGAAGACGAGAGCTACCCCTGATGATATGGTACACCTTCACCCTGCTAGAGCAGGCTTCTCCCCAGTGAGACTGAAATGCAAACCTCTGCCAGGTGACAGCCACAGACAGAGGTGTGCAGAGCAAGGACGGACAAAGGAGTGATGTCACTGATGTCAAAGAGGAAATTCCGGCCAGGGTTACCGAAGGCCTGGAGAAGGGCAACAAGGTGCAGTACTGTAAATGACTCCATCCTTCTGCAGCCACCCTGGACCCTGAGCTGGGCTGGGTTCTGGAAGCCACCCCAGAGCGCGAGGCCAGATGGGAGCTCTCACACCCTGGAGACCGGCCTACCAGTCATCTTTGGGCTTTAAGAAAGGGAGAGAAAAAATAAACTTGTATTTTGTTTTAAGCCATGTTATTTTGGGGTTTTTCAGAGGGTTTTGTTTTCTTTGCTTTAGACAGCTTAACTGATCTAAGCTAATACAAACTGTTTCTAAAAATAAGATAAAAATCTAGAAGGCAGAGGGATTTCATCTTAGAGTATTACAGAGAAAATTAGAAAGAGGCAGATTTAATAACCAGAAGCAAGTCACAGAAAAACCCGAGTCGTCACTGTGGGGAACTCCAGGCAACAAAAGGTTTTAGAGCAGATCAAAGAGATCTTGGTCATTAGCGGGTTCTCTCCCGGGTACTACCAGGGCTATCGGCAGAGGCAAAAGAAGAACCAGGAAGTCTGGGATGAGGGAACAGAGAAAGGCATCACTTAGTGAGGGCATCGGGTGGCCCTGAAGAGCTTAGCCTAAACTGAGAACACAGCAGTAGGTGGTGAGGGGTGGCTGTCTGTGGAAAGCAGCCAAGAGCCTCTGTGATGAGGGGCAGAAGAGAAGAGTCTCTCTTGACCAAGGGAAATCTAAGGGAGGCTAAACTGTAAACCTGTAAGACCAAGTTCTAACAAATTACTTTGGGCTGAGTACCTGTAATTTGCCTTCCTGCATATATCTATATGTATCTTGTAGTGGGATCTTTCCTTACACTATACTAATAAAATCAGGTTTATACTCTAACCAGCCTACTCCATGTGTCAGATACAGAGGATTGGGAGAGAGATCCCAACATACCCTACTTAGAGGAGAAATCACCTCTGTTCACTTTGGTGAAAGCAGAATTTTCCAGCTGAAGGACACTGGTTCTATTTATGGGCGCCCCAGGTCCATTTCAAAACACACGCCAATTAGCTTTTCTTTCTCCATGACACAAACAACACCTGTGACCCCAGTCATCTCACGAATGCATACGAGGTCAGTCGGGGTCCTTCAGGGAGAGCATGTGGATGATCCATCACCACTCATTACAAAAACCACCCCAAGCACATGCCGTGCTGCTAATGAGTCACTCGGGCTGTCCTTAGACACGGGAGCCACGAACACACAGGCAAACAGGCTGCATGAAAAGGAGCCACTGGCTGCTTCTAGAACTTTCCAAGTAGCCCCTGAATGCACTAAGCCTTTAACTGACAGGGAAGAGCGGATGGCAGGACAGGATCCTAACTGTGTCTAGATTCCTGTCCTGGACAAGAGGCACTACATAAGAAATCCTGGTTGTGACAGTGGAATGGGGGAAAGACGACTGAGATTATGAGCTCCGGATTGCAAATCATGCCTTTAATCTTCCCTAGACCAGTCTCTGGATAAAAGAGATAACATCTCATGGGGACCAAGAAAGCTATTGACTTAATGTCTTCAGGGATGTGTGACATTTCTGCTTTGGGGACGACTGCATGGAGCCATCATTTCCTGTCTCTCTCATCTCAGCACTGTGCCTTCCCCTGGGGACATGAGGCCTAAGGAGTGGCTCTGTTCCCCCTACAGTTTTCCCTGGTGCCTCTTCCTTTCTTCCCTACAGAGTCTAAGTGGCTGAAATCTACAATTCATCAACACCTGGAGGTCAAATGGGTTTAACTTTTCTTGAACTTAAGTGTAAGCATTCAAATTCCATCTTGAGCAAGGCTTCTCGGCTGCCGAGTCAAGTTTCCAGGGGGACATTTTAAAGGAGAAGTAGATTTCAAGTAAATGATTGCAACTTATCGAAAATAATGTGCTACTTAGCATCTGCGGCAAACATCCTGGCAGGCAGCGAGAGGAAGCAGTACTGGAGCAGATGGGAGCGATTAGGCTCTGATTTTCAGACGGGCATTTTTGTGGTGGTTGTTGCCTCTACTTGCTTTTACATGCTGGTAAAATTGGGAACTCGGGGAAAGTAGGGGGGGTCTCTGGACCATTCCTTCTTTCTGTGCACTGGAGATGGGGCCCCCCACTAAGAACTCTCACATCGGAGGCGCCCACTCCTGTGGGGAGGTACAGTGGTCATCATGAACCATCATCATCAAAAAGCATTTAGCGCCACAAGACGCTGGCTAAATGCATCAACAGGTGACAGAGAGATAGATGAGGAGCCGTCTTAATTTTCCTTTAAATATCTGCCTCCCTGAGGCTGGGTCTTATTTACTATGGTTCTTACTGTATTTTTCTGAAGAGGTGTCTGGCTTTCCTACTCACTGAATTAAGCAACATCCCTCCAACCCATGTAATATCTGCTCTGGACGTTCCTCTGTTTCACCGGCCGGACATTAGCACTGCCCTTTGTAGCACCTTGTTGATGGCACTTCATTGAGCCCCACTCTGGTTGTATGGGACAGCCCCTAGCAAGCCATCCCTATTTCCATGAAGACACTGGGGCTGGCATGCTAAGCACCCTACAGTCCTTTGCAGAACAGAGAGGAAGCTCCAACTGTCCCCACTTCAGCAAAGGCCATTGCAGGGGCTCATGCTTTCTGGGGTAACAGACATATGGTCATCCTAGAAGCCAAATTTGCTTTTCTCTTTCGGTGCCGCCTGCTTTCCAGCAGCACTCTGTTTGACTCTGCCAGACTGGTCATGTCCACTTATGTTCAGTGACAGCCTTACAGCTCAGTTAAAATAAAAATCTCTCAACCCGCACAAAGTGTGACTGGGCTGCACGATTTTGCCAACATTGCTACTCCTACAAGGACCCCAGTTGGTCTCTCAGTCAATTGTTCATTCAACATAATATACTGACGATCTACTCTTTGACAGGACCTATATTTCAGTTGGGGAAACTTGACCACAAATAAGACAAGTGTGCAGAATCATGGGGGAAAGAGCTAATATACAAAGTGAAATTGCTAGAACAGCTATGGGGACAGCGTGGTAGAGAAGAACTAAATACTTCACTATATTTTCTGTCATGGAAATTAAACCTCACAAATCAATGGTCAGAAATTACCTCCTTTGCTTTTACTCTCACAAGAACGTTATGGAGTATTATTAGCGCTTTTTTAATCAGATGAGGAAACTGAGGTATTGGGAGTCAAAGTGGCCCAAGGGCACACACCTAGTTTGCAGTTGACTTCGCTCAAGGTGTTATCCCTACCTCACAGCTGTCTCCAATTGCAGCAAGGCTGGTAGCAAGCAAAGGCAATGCCCTGAAGAAAGAATAGGGTTGAACCTCAAGTAGCAGCTAGCAGCGTTTCACAGGATGAAGGCCAGTGTGGACTTTCATGCTGCCTTTTGCAGAATTTCATTTCTGTTTTCCTGAACTAGTCTAAACCAAGGAAAATTACTAATAATAAATAGGTAGTTTTCTCAGCTTCAACTCTAACCTATTCTTTTTTTTTTTTCCTGACACAGGGTCTCACTCTGTTGTCCAGGCTGGAGTGCAGTGATGCAGTCATGGCTCATTGCAGCCTCGACCTCCCACGTCCCAGCAATCCTCCCACCTTAGCCTCCCAAGTAGCTGGGACCACAGGCACATACTACCACGCCCGGCTAATAAATTTTTTGTAGAGATAGGGTCTCCCTATTTTGCTGAGGCTGGTCTCAACTGATCCTTCTGCCTTGGCTTCCCAAAGTGCTGAGATTATAGGCATGAGCCACCGCACCTCACCATATTGTTTCTATACCACACCATCAAAAATTACGGTTGTGCAAACACTTTTTTAAATGCTGAATTTGACTTCGCTTTTTGGGACAGGAGACACAGATGTGGAACAGAAGTGACCCCGTTTTTGCTGTGTTTGGCCATGAATTGCACTGGCTTGCTGGTGTAAGACCTTGGTCTTATCCAGTATCATCCAGCAGAGATATCCTCCAGTTCCAGGCTCTGTTCCCAATCTGCAAACCAGAATCATGGGGCCACCTCTCTGCCTTCATACGTTACCAAAATAACAAGCGGGCTCAGAAACACTAAGAGAAAAGGCATTTTGAAGGCTTCCAGTGAGACAAGCATCTAGCACTTTTATCGAGATTGTTGAATGTACATATAATATGTACTCCTTTTTCCCACAAAATACAAAAAGGTTATAGAATCATCTCAGCCTAAAGTAAACTAGCTAATTTTAAGATTCTGCAAACCAATGTGAATTATGTTCATGTAGTTCTCTTTCCTCTTCCAGAGCGAATCCCATGGAACTGACGCTGGTATAGACCAAGAGATTTCTGCTTTAGGGAAACATTCAAACAATGCTGCTGATTGTAAAACCGAGCATGGCAACAGCAGGTTGGGGATCAGACAGTTAGTTATCCAGCCTTTAAGTGACAGGGATGTAAATAATTATGGACAGAATAAAAAGCAGAGATTTTCTTAATTCCTCCCTCCTTTGTTCGCTACTACTGTAGTCCTGTGGGAGTGGCAGGACCCTAGACTTTTGAAATACCACAGTCAGTGATGATGTCTGTGAGAAAATGCTCAGTTCAGCTTCATGGTCAGAGTCTCTGGAATGCAGCCTGCGTACAGTCTCTCAACCCTTAAAACCTGAGATTTTGATGTCGTTGTTGTTTTGAGGCGGGGTCTTCCTCTGCAGCCCAGGCTGGAGTGCAGTGGCCTGATCTTGGCTCACCGCAGCCTCCGCCTCCCAGGTTCAAGCGATTCTCCCACCTCGGCCTCCTGAGTGGCTGTGACTATCGGCACGTGCCACCATGCCTGGCTAGTTTCTGTATTTTTAGTAGCCACAGAGTTTTACCATATTGGCCAGGCTGGTCTTGAACTCCTGACCTCAAGTGATTTTCCCGTGTCGGCCTCCCAGAGTGCTGGGATTACAAGCATAAACCACCATGCCCAGCCCCTCTTGAGATTATTTCAAAGATGCTAAAGTGAATTACAAGGTGGAGTTTTCTGAAACTATGATTCTTTTTATGGCCAGGCATTTATTCATTTCATAAGTAGGGGGGAACAAAAAGCCTTCATTACTTGTACCTCCATCTTCTGAATGGCAGCCCCCCCCGCCTCCCATCTCTCTCTCTCCCCCATCACACACACACACACACACACACACACACACACACACACACACACAC
>NW_022436965.1:24147549-24170896 GCF_009761245.1 Sapajus apella
ACACACACACACACACACACACACACACACACACACACACACACACAAATGTAAAACCACAAGATCTAGTGCAGAGATTCGGTATTAAAGCTATACATACAGTGACAAGTACACTGAGCTCACAGATTCATTAACCTCTTGAAATTAAAGAAGGGAAAGTTAATCATTGCACAGCAAAGAAATCTTTCATCACTTAAATTAGACTTAAAACTTTGCGCCTCCGTGTTTCCTTTTGGATATGTTCTAAGACTATAAACACAACACCCTCTGTGTATCCTTTTGGAGGATATGTTCTAGGACTACAAATTAATTTAAAGACCCAAGGAAAAGGAATCCACTTAGGGCACAATTCATCTATTTGGAGAATATGCTCTTCTTTAAGGGACAATTATTTCCCTAGAAAAGGCAAAGGGAAGAGAACATTTTACGTGAAAAAAAAAAAAAAAGGACTCAAAAAGGAAAAAGGGGGGTGGGGTGGGAATGGCAGAAGAAAAGAGGGAGATAAAGTAACACTCAAGATATTTGCAGATCAAGAGGTATTATGCGGCCAAGATGTCCCAGCAGTGAGGACATAGCACAGCACGCCTTCCTTCTAAATCACATGCCACAGCTGCCCCCTACCCCTTCCAGAGCAGCTTTTTTGTTCTGCTCTTAGCTGGCCATGCCCTTTACACCTAAGGAACACCCACGTTTCTGGGGATGTGGATTCTCTGCTTCCTAGAAAGAAGGCAAGGAAGTTACCTGAGAAGGAACCTACCTGCAATGAGCTATAATAGATACCTAATAATTTATACTGTGCTTTCAATCTAGGATAGGCTGCCTCTTTACTGAAATCTATTAATTATTCCTTCATTAAATAAAAAACCCATTCCTTGATTGGTTATTATGGGCCAGACAGGTAACAGGCACAGAAATAAAAGACAAAATGCCTGCCCTAAAAAAAATAATGGTTTCATAGAGAAAGGCAGACAAATCAATTATCAGTATACAGAGATGTGGGGGAAGTTTACTCAACAAATGGCCTCCAACTGTGATACCATCGCGATTAAGCGTTTTGACATTCATCCTTATTTCCTTACTCCGGTGTAGACTGCCACATATTCAGATATACAAACAGATCCCAACGTATGTTCACGCAGAGGGTGACAAGGGCCAGGTGCTTGTGTTTATACTTGTTTCAGCACTCACCCCGTCCTTACACCATTAAACCGAATAGCCATTTGTAGGACTTAAACACTTAAAAGCCAGTATTAAGCAGAATGTCAGCTCTGCATCTGGGGACAAGATACCCCGCAAAAGGGATGGGAATCCCAAGAGTGTAGCCAGCATCAATCACGCCAACCTCACTGGGTGGATGGTGATCACAGAATGCACTTCCTCCTCCACGAAGAGCGAGGGCTTCGTAGACTGCACCCAAGCCATAAGCTGCATACCAGACCAGAGATGGGCTGGGAGGAAGAGGCAAAGGTGGTTTCAAGGCTTCTGTGGCTTTGAAGAAAACATCTTTGAGTGTGAGACAGCATCCACATGGTCTCTAAGGGCATCCTTTCCCTGTGGTCGGGCACTCTTGAGTCTGTGGCTGTTGATTTCACCACACACTCAACTTGTGCGCCATGGTCCTCCCTAACGCAACCCTCAAGACAAAGGACCACTGAGATTGCCCCACAGACCGAATCAGAATGTGGCAAGTCTGGGGCAGTGATCTTTCACTGTATGATCTTTGACAGTGGGTCCTGGGGGCAAAAGTCTTCGACTCTTAAAATCTTATCTGGCTCCTTCTGTTAATAGAGAAGAGTAATATTTAGCCACCAGCACAGAGGCTGAGAGAGAAACAGCTGTAATCAACACTCCACTTCTCACCCCTCCCAGATCAGAGGTGAAGCCGGGCACCCCTGACCCCTAAGCAAGCTTCCTTGGTGTAGCAAAGCACGGAGCCCAGCCAGCAATAATTCCACAAATAAACAACTCTTGCTAGGCACGAAGCACACATCAGACAGTAATCAGCTTATCTAACAGAATAGGCCTCTTTTCCGAACGCAGAGGGGGATTAGCAGGCTTGAATTACAGCCGTGAAGTGTAATCAAGCCCTGGTGGACCCTGGCAAAGGCTACTGTATACTCCTGCTGGGCCCTGGGTTGTTGGCGCACCGTGGCATACCTGCAGGGGACGAACAGGAAATGCTCGCGATGGTAATTACATTGGGAGACAGCAATTGAGAAACGGGGAAGAGCAAGTGTGGAGGGGAGAGACATTAGATTCCAGCTGATGCCCACGTCCTCCGCTCCTTCCAGTCTTTGGAAAATCTTGAAGTTACTGAATTTGAACAGATTTTTCTGGCTTATTAAAAATAGAACACTGCCTAAATCACAACGAAGGGCGACCTCCACCCTCACTTGGTCACAGAAGCAATGACAGCATTGTCTATACTACACAGCCCACCACCTCCAACCACAGTGATGGCCACACGTGGTGACGGGCAACTCAGAGGGGCCCAGCTGACATGGACACCACAAAGGAATTTGAACCAGGACTCAGAAATAGGTAACCCGTTTTAGGAATTGTATCCTCACCTTAAAGATGCTAAAACCAACCAGATGGGGGTTTCCTTTTATACCTCCCAGATGGAGACTTCTCATTTCACAGGAGAGTCCAGGACTCAATGATATGCCTACAAAAAAGTCTCTACTTAGTACATTCCATGAAAGAAGGCACCATGACTTCTAAACTTTCTGAGGCTTCCCAAAGAACACTGTGCCTTACTGAAAAAGAAAAATGTCTCGTTTATTTTTTCTTGTTGTCATTTATTTGTGAAGAACTTTCCTTAACACCCTATTCATAGTACCCCACTAGGTAGAACAATTCAACAACTCCTTAGCGTTCCCTTACAGTAATTTAGCCCCCTCTGAAGGGCCTCATCTATCTTGCCATCTATCCTTTTCTCTTATTCATATTTCTTAAAGATCAAAGAATTCAAAGTGGATATAACATTTAAAAATTGCCTTCATTAACATGGGGTGTAGTAGAAAAATCACTTCCTGACTTTCTGGGCCTCTTGAGGCAGATCCACTGTGTTGACATTGCAAACACGCTTCCTTCTCTTCAGTCAAATGTCTCCCAACTAACTCTAATACTAGCTTTCCAATGTCCTCACAACACCTGATCCTTTCCAGCACACTTGGAGAGAGCAGATAACTCCAGGTGACATCATGAACCCCTGTGGAGATGATCCATGGGTGAAGAGGGGCCCATGGCCCACAAGGCGTAGAGCACAGTGAAGGGCTCTGAAATGTGCCATGGGCCGCTCGTCCTGCCAGCACCACCCTGTTCCTCACCAGCTTATCCCTTAAGACACATGCTCTCAAAACCACTCCCCACGTTTGATCACAGCATGGAAGCCCTAGAGCAGTGATCTTTCACGCCATAGTCTTTGACAAGGAACTCTTGAGGCCAAAACTGCCAGACTCTCTAACAACTGAGAAGTGCATAAAACTAATTTTCAAAACCATTTAATTGACTACAGTCTGATTGCTGGTACACATGAAGATACACAGTGTGTCGGCAGTGTTTGAAATAGAAACGTTGAGCTGAGTGGGTCCCTCAATTCAGTCTATCAGTTATGATCTGAGAGTGGAAGGCAAGAGGCAGCATAATATCAAGAAAAACTCGTGTGTGTGTGTGTGTGTGTGTGTGTGTGTGACCTATATGCAAGAGCCGGAAAATAGAAAAACACTCTATTTGATGAGTGACATGGAGCTGAAGATCCTTTGCGAGAGCTTTAAATTCCAAAGTGCAGCCAAAATAATTACAGTATTCAAAATTGGGCCACCAGTACAGAGAGCTGAGAACAATTGCTCTTAATGGAACAAAGCCACAAAACACAAGAAGGAACCAAAATCTACCAAGAATTACCTTGGTGATGAGTTAAGCTGATCTGACCTTCTGATAGTTTTGATAGCCAAGGAACACGTCAGGGCTGGAGCCCAGAACTGGATATAGTCATATCTGAGAAATCAGACACTCAGAGTAGGAGTCACCTCTCTGGGTCTGAGTCAGCAGGCACCTCCCGCCTCTGACAGGCCTAACCACTTATCATGAGCCAGGCGTGCACTCAGGGTTGCCTAAATGCTAAGTACTGCCAGCAAACCTCAGACTCAGCCAGCCCTGGAGGCCTTCTCTGGGGCCACCCAACTATCCCTTCAGACCTCATTCTGACATCTCTGCCTGAAAAAGCACGCAGGGCACAAACAGTCCCCATCACTGTCCCTTTTAAGGTGTAAGGGGTGCAGGGCAGGGGAGTGGGCTGTCCTAGTCCCTTTCAGGGCCTATATTCCAAGCCACAAGTCTGGTTTCTGTTACAGTTTTCCAAATTGATATGTGATCCTGGTGACAACAGTCACTCTCTGCACTGGAGTGAGTCAACACCATCTGTAAAATGGCCACTTGCCTTTCTTTTTCCAGACCAGTTGTGAGCTTTATAAACATACTCGTGGCAAAGCCCTGTCAAATTTATTTTCCTGTCTGATATCTGATACGGCCCCAACAAACAAGCACACTTTTAGAGTGGCTTGTCAGAGTGGGTAAATGGTGCTGCACCTTTGGCTAGGATTTAAAATGTCTGAAAGGGGTTTAAACCACATGTTCTTTTAAAGATAGAGAAAATGTCACTGCTATACCCCAAGATCTCATGGCAAAGAATTTTGGTGTAGTCAATCTGTTATACGTTCCGCACTGTAATGGAAAGTATTTCATAATTACAAGGTGTTGTTGCTACAGGAATCTTTCTTTTGCATCTCCTGTCTGTAGCTAAAATGGATTTTGCAGCAGATCTTTGGCTAAAAGCTATCGGGTGCTTTCCTGAGAAAGGATGATCAGACAAAAGGACAGCTGGAATTCTTGGGGCAGGGTTTTCTTTTTTTCCCTATTCTTGGGGTAGGGCCCACACTTGAATTCAGCTCTATCTTCCCTCACAAAGATCTCCTTTTCTACATTCCATTCTCCTTCTCTCATGTTTGCCCAGCCCCCCTTCCGGCCTGGAGGCCCAATCTCGATCTCAGACAGACAGGTCTGGCGGGGGCAGATGGGTAATTTTTCCTTTCAGCTTTAATGGCTGCTATTAACAATAAGTTGCCCTGCCCTACTAATGGCTCAACTTTCAGCTTTTTTTCTGATTGCCGATGAGTAACACTGTGTCACATGAGCTGTGTTTAACAGAGGTGTAATAAATGCCAAAGAAAAAATATTACCCAAAATAAAAAATAGTTTGTCCCAGTGTGGCCAAGATCTCATGACTCACAACAATGTTCATTTCAGCTTCTAGCGCAATTTCTATTTGCATTCTTTTTTTTTTTTAAGGGTCTCTGGGGGCTTTAAAAAAGCTGTTTAGGAGGAAAAGCAGAGAGACTGTAGTGATTGTCAAGTGCAAGGAGTTCTACATTCCAGACAAACAAATGCAGTGTGCAGACAACGGTCAGGGCAGCAAGGGAATCCTCTCAGCAAAGAGGACACAGGCAGATAGGCAAAAAGGTAATACTACATGTCTGCCCTTCATGAAAGGCCCTCCCATGGTGTGGCTCAGAACCTCAATTTTGGCTACCAGGAGACGGACGTGAAGGAAGAGAAGACTGAACACCATCCCCCCTCTCCCAACACACACCCTTGAGGCAAGAAAGATATCAAGTTCTCATTTTGTTGCAAGAAAACTACATTCTCCTTTTGATAATAAGCACAAAAATACTTCTCTATTTTTCTAATAGTAGCTGGTCGGAACTGTTCCAAACCCAGAGAAAAAAGCAATAAACACTGAAATCCCCTGGCGGTCTCTTAGTTGAAGATGTGGGCAGGAAGTATTCCATATCTTCAAGGTTTTCAGGGAGAAGAAAGAAAACGGTACAGGAAAGGTGGAGGAGGCTCCCAGGAGGCCTGGGAGTGACGTGTACCCCTCCTGTGAAAGCTGGAATCTTTAGGCAAAAGAATCAGGAGGTGCTGACTTTAAATTTAAATTACCTTGCTGAAAAGGTTGGCCCAACACAGTACAAGCAGCAGTCTTTTGAATGAATGCATCTTTTACTGGCCGATGCCTCTCTTTCAGAGGTCACGGCTGTCTTCACCCTCTGCTTTCCATATATCTCAAGCCTACGTAATTAACACCCATATTTTTATTGCACATCTGAGAAAGGAGACCAAGGGCATCAAAAGACACGGCAGTGCTGGGACTTGGCTCCAGAAATGCACTTTGCTCAAGGAAATTCTCTGAGCTGCCAGTATAAATGGTTAGAGACGGTGATGCACTTAAAATATTATAGCAGAAAATAGAGACGAGCAGGTAAGGTAACTGTACAACTGCACCCTATAGGAGAAGATCCTTAAGGGGAAAGTGATGGACCCCTATAGATACAAAACGGCTTGAGGCATCGTTCTGCAAGACGTCCCAGCTACGAAACCTGGGAGCAAGAGGAAGAGAATGGCACCAGCCTGCATGGTCAGGAAGGGAAGAAAGTTTCCACTTAAGTGTGAGGCTGAGGTAGTTGGAGTATAGAAGATGACACTGATTAGGAAGATTTCCCAATAAAGAGCTGGCTACAGTGAAAAGAGCACTAGCTTTCTTTTTTGTTGTTGCTTTTTTTGAGATGGAGTTTCATTCTGGTTGCCCAGGATGGAGTGCGATGGCGCGATCTCGGCTCCCCGCAACCTCCGCCTCCCAGGTTCCAGCGATCCTCCTGTCTCAGCCTCCCGAGCAGCTGGGATTACAGGCAGGCACCACCACACCTGGCTAATTTTGTAAAACCATGTTGGACAGGCTGATCTTGAACTCCCAACCTCAGGCGATCCGCCCGCCTCGGCCTCCCAAAGCGCAGGGATTACAGGAGGCAGCCACCGCGCCTGGCCTAAAGATCTCTCAAAAGGCAGAGATGGTCAGACAGCCTTTGAATAGCAATTTGGACTCCTTTATTTCAATAGCGCTTTATATCTTCCCAACAGCTTTCATATTATCTCACCTGCATTGCCTACCCTGGCCCACACATCAAGCTTCAGAAGCAGATCCTGGATGCCTATTTTTTTTAGGAAAACAGGTTCAAAGTTACAGCTCACTCAAGTGCAGTTCTTCAATGTCCATGCTCTTTGCACTTCCCTGGGCTTACACCAGGAATTTAGATAAGCATGCACTGTCTGCTTATGTGCAGTTATGTGCTGGTCTCAAGTCAGCTAAAAAGGGAATCTGAAAGCTAAAAAGGGAATCAAAAGGTAGGTAAACTGGAGTAGGTACAGGTAAGCAGAGAGAAAGGTGTGGGAACAAACATGAACACTGACTTTTTTATAGACCAAAATGGAGTGAGGGCATGAGGGCAAGTGATGGGAACCAAGTTCCTTTCAGTATTACAGAGTTTCATCATTTATATATGAGTTATTCATAAACGATCTGGTGCCACAGTCATAAAAGTTGGCTCAAGGTCCACGTTTGCCATGCTTCCTAGATTTTCAACTCCAGCTCAATCTTCCTGGTTATGATGGTGTCATTCCCATTTGAACAGCACACACAAGATCTTATCTGGTCCTTACAACAGCCTTAGGAGAGGACTGGTTCTACTGGCCCATTTAATAAATGTCAAGATGAGACTTCATCATGGGAGGGGCAGAAGAGAGTGCATGTCCCAGGGGTCTTCATTGGGGGCAACATTTATTTACAGCATCTTCTGGACCTAATCCTTCCCTTGTGTCTTCTGCTCATTTCTGTAGGGGCCAGGAAAGGAAATGAACCCCGAGTACAGTTCCATAATTTGGGGCCAGGGTCTCATTTGACCCCTGTGAGATTCTTCTTTAAGCTAGCAAATTCAATGTATTTATAAGGGAGTCAAACCACACATACCACGTATGCAAATTGAGACAAAGAATCTGATGTTTGAACCAATTTGAATGGATTTCTTTCTTTCTTTCCTCCTTTTCCTTCCTTCCTTCTCTCTTTCTCTTTCTTTTTCTTTCTTTTTCTTTCTTTCTCTCTCTCTTTCTTTCTTTCTTTTCTTTCTTTCCTTTCTTTCTCTCTCTCTCTCTCTCTGTCTCTCTCTCTTCTTTTTCTCTCTCTCTCCTCTTTCTTTCTTTTTTTCTTGACAGTCTCACCCTGTTGTCTAGGCTGGAGTGCAGTGGCACGATCTCAGCTCACTGGAACCTCCGCCTCCTAGGTTCAAACGATCCTCGTGCCTAAGCCTCTGGAGTAGCTGATATTACAGGCGTGCACCACCACACCCAGCTAATTTCTATATTTTTATTAGAGACAGATTTCACCATATTGCCCAGGCCAGGCTTTAACTCCTAGCCTCAAGTGATCTGCCTGCCTTGGCCTCCATAAGTGCTGGGATTACAGGCGTGATGAATGGATTTCTTAATGAGAGTTTTCTTATCTCACACAAATAGGTTGACAATATTCCAGGTCCAGGTGGGGAGGTGAGGCAGAGTGAGTGAGCACAGTGGGTAGAAAGAGATGATATGCTTCTCTGTCAATTGTTTTCTTCTTCCGCTATACTCAGCACAAGGCAACTGTTCTTGCTGGCTGGAACCATTCTATCGGGAACCATTGGATTTCACGCAATGGAAAGCCGTTGCAGTCTATAAATCCAAGTCATATTTCCGAAACATTTAAGGAAGCAAAAGCAAAGTTATAAAGCAGTGCTCGGCCTTCATGAGGACCCAGAAAATGTTAATAGGAGGGCCTCTCTTCTTGACGATATGGCTCCTGTAAGGTTGAGGGTCTGGATTGCTTTGCAGGCCCTGTGCCCCTCTGTGTCCTGGGCTTCTTGTGATGGGATTCGGAACAGGATGAGTAGTCCGGTGTGTGGGAGGAATACAGAACTCAGGATTCAAGCCCTGAAGTCCCAGGCAAGCACTTATTGTCTGGGAGGCCTTGGATGACATCTCCGAGCTTGTTTCCTCAACTGTAAAATAAAGTCGGCTGTACTTGCTGTCTACAATTTTGCTGAGCCACTAGCACATGGCTGGTGTGAAATAAATGCAAGGTTTTTTTTACTCCCTTTTCATGTCCCTTTAGAGAATACGATTCGAAAGAGTACTACATTTTGGTTTAGCCTCTCTCTCAACGAGAAAAGTTGTTTTTGTTAAGTAGGCATGTCTACTGATGTGGAGAGAAAAAAAAAAAAATGTATATATGGAAAGACCAAAAAATACCCTCCCTTTTCGGAAGATGTAGAGTTAAACCACATTCTGGTTCAACCACATGAGTCCTTCATTTGAAATCTTGTTCTATTTAAATACCCTGTGGTTTTTAGTTGCAATTTCATGTTTTGCTTAATTGTCCAGATTGGCAGATGTGATTTCTGTGTAAGTTTCTATCCCATCTGTTTTTCTGTGCCAGAAATACATGTGGAAGGTACTGGGACTTCTACATAAGAATGGGCCTTACCTACACTTTTTAATAAATTTACAAACTTGAAAATGAGCCAAATCTGAGTTGGCAGTGAGTACAAAGGCCCATTTTTTTTTTTTTTAATGTTTATGCTACCTCCCACTTTTACATTCTCCTCTTTGCTCCAAATCAGAATTCTCTGGGAATGACTTACCAAGAAATATCTTTCCTTGTGCAACTGACAGTTAACACGTTTCTGGTACTTAGGAGTAGAGTGTGGATGGACGCAGAAAACCACATCCAAACCATACCCTGTCCACTGCTCCTCTCTAGCCCCCACACATGTATATTCCTCCAGCGCACTCCCTGATAACATTTCTAGGATAAAAAGGTATTCCTTGTATTCTAAACCAAAGGGCTGGCTTTGTGAGCATGAGACCTGTGTGGAACCCCAGGGCCCCTCATGCAGAATGGCCCCATGCTTGGTTTTTGAATAAAGAGTTGACATTTTCCTTTTGTACTGGGACCCACAAATTATAGTCAGCCCTGCATCAGAAAATACTGTTTGTATTAAAAACTGTTTTGTAAAGAGTGATCAGACATAATTAAATGAGAACAAGGAGGTCACAGTCAAGGCACATTTTCTTTTGCAACGGGTCCAAATGGACCTTGGAATCTAGCTTTATAACCCTTCCTGAAAATGTGTTAAAGGTTGCAAAGAAAGAAAAAACAGGATAAAAGAATAAAATAAAAGGAAAAAGAAAAGAACATTTCTGGAATACAAGCCATTTGTAAACCGAAGTTGTTGACAGGGAATATAAAACTCTAAAAAAGCCTTTACTTTTATCCAAACTTGGCATCAGAGGGCGTGGGATAAGGCCAAGTCCCTGCTTCTCACTAGCTGTGTGACCAGGAGCAAGTGTCCTGCTCCTTCTCTGTCAGCATGAGAGTCTTTTATTTATTTCCTCAAGAGTTCTTCCTAGGACATGGTATGTACTTGATTGGTGTTCCTCATAGGTAAAGCAGGGGTGATGGTGATTAATAAGAATAATAATGGAAGGCAGGGAAAAAAGAGATAAGAAAATATAAGGGCTTTGAAAACTGTAACGTGCCGGGCAGATGTCACTCTTCTTAAATCTACAGTGGTGACACTTTATGTTTCTACAGTCATTGCTCAGTCCAGCTGTTCCTCTCAAGTCTTCCTTCCAGCCTTCCATGCAGCCACATTCAAACGTCCTTCTAGGCTCCGTTCAACCTAGCATATACTACTCTCCCCCTTCTCTGCTTCTGGATTTCGTGCTTGAATGATATCATACAGTTACTTAGTTTCTGTTGTCACCCAAATCACTCATGTATTAGATGTCATCATGGCCATCAGCTGTTGCATGTACTGCTTTTCTCATTGCCAACTGAGAATTACCCATCCAAGGGCAGGGACCATATTTTACCCTTCTTTTGTCCCCCAACGGCATTTGGAACTTTGCTAGAGGCATGGGACATGTTCATAAATATGTTTTAATTTATTCAAACAAGGTTAGCAGAGTCAGTGGGGATAGTGCAAAAAGCCACCAGCTATGATTTCACATAACAGTATTTTAAGGGGCATTTCACACCCTGACAGAATGAGAGTATCTGACTCACAGTGACACAAGTTTCCATGGTACCCTGGAAACTGGACGGTTTTATAATGAGACAGACCTGAGTTAAATTCCAACTCCCCTGCCTCTTATTAGCTGCCTGACTCTGGGAGAGTCAGTTCACTTCACAAAGCCTCAGTTTGTTTCTGCATCTGTAAACTGGGGAGAACCACATTTATCTCACAGGATTGCCATCAGGTTTAAATGAGTTAACATGTGTAAAGCAATTAGACTAGAGCTGGGCACACAGAAGGCATCCAGTAAGTGTTAGCTGCCTTGTCTCCTATGTTTACTAGGTGAAAGTCATTTTGAACAGCTGTTTGCTTTTTCCTCCCTTAAATCTGGCACCAGAAGGGAGCCATTATCGGGAGCCAATCATCTTCATTGATGAAGCCAAGTTCCCTCTTCCAGTTCCAAGTTTCCAGAACAAATGAGAAACGAAATTGCTCTGTGTCCTTCAATCAGTAAAATACATCGATGCCCACTTCATTGCACATGTACGTATGTACAATCTCACACAGACATGTTATTGCACATATACCAGAGGCAATTTGTTCTCAAAGATAACACTGACTCTTGCTGGGCAGAGACAAAAATCATCGAAGTAGGTAGGGCCACATGTACATTTTTTTTTTTAAGAGACAGGGTTTCACCATGTTGGCCAGGATGGTCTCAATCTCCTGACCTCATGGTCCACCTGCTTCAGCCTCCCAAAGTGCTGGGATTATAGGCGTGAGCCACCGCGCCTGGTTACATGTATATCTTTATGCTGCTTGCTACTTCTTCTCAAGACCTCTATATGGTTCTGAAACTGAGGTTAAATCAATATCTATATACTGTTGACAACCAGGTATGTGGCCACTGACAGATGGAACCAAGCTGAGGGCGAGGGTGGAGGAAGGGTATTTTAACCTACAACTATATGGAAGCCTGTCCTCCAGTGCCAGAAAATTCCTTCCCAAAGAAGATCAGCTCACGGGAGAATTATCATAAAGACAACGTGGCTTATAAAAACCAAACCAAAGTCTTAAATTCGAAGAAAAATATCTTTGGAAGTCGTTGCAAATGTTGCAACAGAAACTACTGAAACAGTAATTTCAATAATGGTAAAGATACATGCACACTTCTACATTTCATATAGGGTTGTGCAAAGGTTTCTTAGATAAGAAACCTATGCATTTCAAGTTATATATTTATAGATTTGTGGACCAAAGTTGCCATGAATAGTAGTCTTTTTCCATGTAGGTGGACTATAACTATTTAGACAAATTCTAATAAAATTATAAAGGCGAGATAAGCAAAAGAAAAAATGCAGCTGAAGACGTAACAAAATAAGACAACTAAATTATGAGACCGAACATCTGTGGTCTAAATAAAATATGTGACGGTATGGGCAGCACCATGAAGTTTCTCCTGACATTCTGGAGAGACCAGCAGAGCTCACTTGTGAGTAATGTGGTCAACCCCACATTACTGCAACAGAAATATTAGAGCAAGCTACACTGTCAAATATTCTATATGGATTTGTGACCTAAGGAAAATCATATTAAGTGGCTAAAGTGATATACAATGTGAAATATTACACAGGTAGACAAATACATACAAAATCCTTCCTGTTGTGAACATACAGGTGCTCTATTTTCATCTTATTCTTTAAAAAAATACAAAGAAATAAAGGATAGCTATCCACCATCAGTACCTCTGAGATTTGATGTGTGTGTGTGTATTGTAACTCCCAAAGCCCTTGGGGCAATTGATACAGAAGACAAAGAATGGAGGGAAGACACCCCGCTTGCTCAGCTCATTGACAAGAGCTACAGGGCATAAAGTACATGCCCAGATACTGGGAAATTTGGATTTTTTTTTCTCCAGAAATAAATTGACAGTAAGAGCCCTATCTACTGAGGTCATGTAGGGCATTTAGGTTCCCTGACCATCGGCCACCAAATAACCAAGGAATTGATCCTATAAATCTCCACAATCCTATAAACCATTCTATTAAAGTTTAAGTAGGAAGTAACTCAAGGGAGGATGTGAATTTAGCAGCTTGGAGTACACAGATTAATCTTTAAGAATTGATACTAGAGTTTGCGGTCACTCTTGTCTCCACAGATTGCTCACCATGGCATGATTAGAGTCAGTCCCTTTTCAGTGTTGCTATTGCTCTGGACATACATCACCTTCTCTTCAGATGTGGCTTGCTGCAAATGTGTACAATTATACCCAATACAGCAACATGTATTAATACGATCAAGATTTGCCTTTGCCCTCAGCGAGATTCTCTAGTCTAACATGACACCTATGTTCCAAATCAGATCTAGACAATTAAAATGACTCCTCAGTCTACCTTCCTTGGTTAGGGAAAATCTGGAGGCTTATAGCTAAACCCAAGTGCCGTGACATTTCAGAATCTTGCCCTGTTTCTAAGAGCTGGAACATTTTTGCCCAGCTACATGTCCAAGGCTCCCTTGTAACTAAGTGTGATCATAAGAAGAAGTCCTAACTAACGGGATGAAAGTGGTAGTATAAGTATTATGTTAGAAAGTCTTTTCGAAAGGGAATAAGTCTACCATTATTCTCTGACCCTTCTTCCATTCTGATGCCTGGAATGCAGATGGAATGGCTGGAGCTCTAGCAGTTAACTTAGATCATGAGGATGACAAAGGATCACCTTTTAGGGAAGACTGAGTGAACAGTCAGGAAGGAGTCTAAGTTTTTTGTGGTCGATAGAGCCACTCTGCCAGCCCTGAACTGCCTGTACCTTGCTTTCTGTTTTTTTAGAAGGGGGTGGATGTGGTTTCAGTAACTAACATTTGAACCTAATCCTAACATATTCACGTTGGACTTGAATTGTGATTTTGATTGTTTAACCTCTCTCTCTGGGTTTGTTTTCACACTTGTAAACTAAGAAAAATAAAAGCTATCCCTCTAGAATTATCATGATATCAAAATTGAGATAATATATATGAAAAACACTCTGTACACTGAAAATTAGTACCAATATTAGTATGGCTTCTATGATTTTCCAGTTTATTACAGATTTCCAAAGAAAAGTAGGTCAATGATTGACAAATAAAAACTAGCCGAAAATAGGAACTCCAATTTCATTATTCTGGCAAGATTTGATATTAGCAGAAAATGAGTTCAAGATAATTAATTGTCAGAAAGTGACCACAGGTTATTCAACATTTCTAATTGTTTGTTCCTAGAAAATGTACTACAAAGATGTTCTTTTAACTACTTGAAACGTATGGGATAACAGCATTTCTAACTCCATTTAGGTTCCAAATGTTTACCCCTTGCTCACTGAGTATCATTTGGATATTAGAAGCCGAGCCAGAAATCAAGATAGGCTGAGACACACGGAGGGGCGGACCTATTGCACACTGCAGACCCACACAATCAATTACACGGTTGGTTCCAGAAGGCGGGTTATCATAAGCTGATATGAAAACGAAGCACACTTTATATTTTTTAAAGTGTGTCACATTTCTGAAAGACTTGGCTCTATGTTTTTGGTTAATTTTTACCGTTCTCTCTAAGGGTACGCTGAACACATTTAGCATAGCAGGAAAAACAAGTGAGGTGCTGAGCTGAGGATTGTTGCAACTTGCATCAGAAAAGAACAGAGTTCCCTAAGCTATGCTGCTTCTGCTAACCCGTGTTGACTTGGGGCATCACAACTCCGATTGTAACATTCTAATACTTCCTCTTTTAAGCTGGCAGTTTCTCTGTAGGCCACTTTATTCTTCATTGTAATGACTTACACTTATAGAAGCATAGGAGGCTAGGAGATTCTCTCAATTTATATCCTGTTCAGCTTTACAAGAGCAGATCATCAAAATAAGGGGGAAACAATGCTGAGCCCACAGGTGTCATACTGCAAAGCTGGTTTCCAACAGTATGTGAGGAACAAAGTGAAATTAAAAAAAAAATTTGATCTTCTTGGAGCCCATGTAATCTAATACAATATCAGTTAGAGAATATAGTTGGTTTATTCCCCTTCTTTGAAATTACTGGTAGATGTCTGAATTAGTCATCCTTCTAAGAATATCTATAGTACTGATTTGCCCAATGCTTAGTGCTCATAAATTTGAGGTTGAAGGAAAAAATCCCTCACACTGATCCCAAAAAAAGGTATAGCCTGAACTAAACAGCACGCTTTACAATTTGCTAAAATGTTCATAAAAATAATGTCCCAATGAAAGATGACATTTAATGTTTATTTTTTGGAATGTCCAAAAACACACCAAACCCAAAAGCCTTTTGGCATGTGTGTGCACACACCTCCCTCCACACAAACACATTTAAAATACTACTAGTGTCTAATAAATATGTGCATGTAAGATTATACTCATAAATTTGCATAATTTGCTCTACACGTGTGTTCTATTTTTATATATTGATTTAGTGAGCTGAGCAGACACGTCTCACTGTGAGGAAAAATCCTTTTCCCTGACCACCAATGTGTCCCTAAGTAGGGTGATGTGAGGGGACAGTACTTTTAAAGGCATAGAGGAGGGAAGCGGTTTGACCCAAGGTTCTTGAATAAATAGTGCAGTCACTGCTACGAAGCTATGAGAAACAGAAACTAAAAAGAAAAAGAAGAGTGGGGGCTGAGAAGACAGAGGTTGCTCATACTTTCAGAATATAGCCTTATTCCAACTGAAAGAAAATATCCAAAAATAATAACAATTATTACACATTTGGCTTCCAGTGTGAGTGCAAACCAAGTACTCTAAGGAGCCATTTAACTGGGAAGTGTCCGAGGTGAAAGAGAGGCAGTTTGAGAAATTCTTACCCATCAAGCTTTATTGTGTTATTCCAACTAAGCAGAGACAAAAAGACAAATCTCAGCTCCCTACTTTCATTTATAATTGAACCAGGTCCAGAAGGATGAAGCAAGTACCATCTGTAACGCATGCTGCATTAGCAGCCGGGAGAATGAAATATTTAAATTACTCTAGGCCACCTCACATAATGACAGGGCTACAGAAACTGACTTGCAACCACAGAGGAGAGAGGAAGAAAAGAAAGTTGTAAAATTCTGTTTTGTGTTGTTGTTGTTTTGGGGGGCATGAGTTAACCAAAGTGTTACTCTTAAAGAGAGCGAATATATAACAAAATATGTTTTAAAAAATCCAAAGGAAGAAAGGAGGGAAAGAGGGAGGGAGACAGGGAATGAAGGAAGAAAGGAGGGGAGCAAAGAAGGGAGGGAGGGAGAGAGGGAGGAAATGCCACCCCAAACTTCCTCAACTTGGAAACCTTCCCACTTTAGATACAGGATCCTGTTGTTCTCATATTTCGCTTCATATAAATAAGGGGCACTATTTTGGGGAGGGTGGAGTTGGAGCTGCTCATTCTGATCCGGTTAATCAGGGCTGCTGAATGTGTGACATGGTAAGTGGCTCCAGCCCCGAGCAGTAGTCAAGACGGAGTGACAGGCTCCATTTAAGATGTCACTGCACATAATAAAGTGTAAAACTATACTTAAAATAAACGAGATAGAAACAATAAACTTGACTCAGTATTTGAACTTTTACAGACACACGGAGACTGGAGGAGAACGCACGTGTGGCTGCGTGCTTGGGGACTTTGCAGAGGCCATTACTTCTACAGAGCTTTACGGCTGTGGTTTTTAGGGGGTCTAGTCAGGCTCCACGTGGAGGCCAAGCGGTCGCTTCTTACTGTGTGAACTGGGCATCTGATCAGCTCACGGCCAAAACCCCCTAAGGAGTCAGGAGCACAGGCCATCACCAAGGGCCAGGCCTGGTGGCACAGGTCTTCCCTGAGAGTGCCCCAAAGGGAATCTGTGGACACCGTCCATCTCCTGGCTCCAGAAGTGTCTCCCAGCTCCAGTTCTCCATGTCCCCTGATTTCCCACCTGTGCCAGGGTGGCCTTGCGGCAGCTTGGCTTCATCTCTTCAGAAGGGTTAACACAGTATTGTCAAGGCTGGTTGGCCCTAAATGGGAATGATACTTTCATTCCCCCTCTAGGCCTTGCAATTACAGTTACATGTAGGGGTGGATTCAATGTCAAAGCAAATGTTTTCCTTATGTTACTTTCTTCAAAAAAAAAAAAAAAAAAAAAAACAGGGGGTGGGGAATCATGAATGGGAGCTGGTACACGGAGCTCCTAAGCCAGCCACCCAGGATTCTGTGTCACCCAGGGTGCGCTCAGTCTGGGCTTCCTTGCGCATTAGATTTAGGGGCTTCCACTCAGAAGGTGACTCACCCCATAGGAATCTATATTAATGGCATACATAAGGGCAGAGCTTGGAATGAGCCATTCTTTCCCCTGCAATCACCACATGTTACTGGAATTGAGTTCAGCCAAATAATGTTCCTAATTCATTGCCTTTACATTGGTTTCTACATCCACCTTCCATCCTTACCTGCAAAAAGACTGTTAAGGCACTCGAGAACAGACACTATCCTTTAAAGGCATTTTTTTTTTTAGATAATAGGACAAAATATATTAAATAAAGATACATACACTGTAACTGTACAATGAATTTTTGTAAATGCATGCAGCCCAGTCTCCAGAAGTGGGATCAAGGAGTACTACGAGCAGGACCCAGAAGCCCCAGCCAAACCCTTTACAGTTACTGTCTCCAAGGCTGGCCGGTCTCCTGACTCCTTTAGGCAGAGGTTTGCTTTGCCTGCCTTTGCTTGCCTTAATTTCCCCTGACGTTTCCTCATCGCTCCCATTGGATCCTGGAACTTCCACGCATTTAGTAATTCAGCGAGTATTTAGCAAGTACCTACTGTGTGCCAGGCACTCAGCTCATGCTATGGAATTGACTAAGTTGAAAGGAAAAGGAAAGGGATTTTAATTTCCAGCTTCCTGGCTGTTGGTATGAAAAGAGCGTGAGAAAATAAAAGTGATCTAACTCTCACACTTTGAAGGGGCCAAGTATACTTTTAGACGGTAATTTGTAGTCTTGTCTTGCCCTTGTCTGGTCACTGGGAAGGATAACAAAGATTGTGATGGAGACAGTGTAAGAAGGCAGTGAGGGCAGGCAGGCTTCCACCTGAGCATGGCCCCAGGAGTCACCTTCCACCCATTCTCTGCCTGGGACCATTAATCAGAGACCCTCACATTATCTCTAGGTCCTCCACTCTGCAGAGCCAAGATCAATCTGGGCATCAGGGCACATCTAAAACCTGCCTCTTCAGAGTTGGCCTGCAGCTCACAATGTCACTTCCCACCAAGCCAAGCTGCAGTCACTGGAGTGGGAGTTTTATTAGCCGTGAGCCATGACACCATGCACTGATATATTTAAGCAATAATGAACAAGAAAACAGTGGTTGTCGGAAGCAAACGTTGCAGTGGTAAAATAACCAACGGTGTTTTGTGAACACAACGCTCCACTCACAGATCTGTGATTCTGTAAAGGAAGAAAATAACACAGGTTTCTAGGGGTAGAAGTTGTAGCATCAAGGAGGGAAAATTACTGTGAAACATAAAGTGCTATAGAAATATGAGCACCTGTGGATCAGGATAAAACTGGGCAAGCAGATGGTTCTGGGTAGGTCTGCTGCCCAACTAAAAATCAGATCCATCACATAGTTCCATTTGTAGGAGAAGTCTAATCACCTCCAATGACACAAAGTACAATTTTAAATTACAAAACTAGAAGTGTTTTAGTGAAAAACAATAAAGCATGGGAGTATGTACTTGGTCTTATCAGATCCAAAGTTCACTTTGACCAGCCCACCAAAGATGAGAACATAGCTTTGGTTGCAGTCTGAATTGGCCTGGTGGATGATAAACCTTGGAAAGTTTTACCAGGTCACCCCAACCTAATGTGATTGCCTTAATGGAAACATGCTGGGTGACGAAATAGCAACAGCATGATTTAGAGATTTTAAGAAAATAGCTGAAATGAGCTTTAAAAATGTATTTTAGAAATCCTTTTTCATTCCTTGTCAATATCCAATTGACTGCAGTTGGAAAACACTGACTTCATTGGCTAGATATGTTAAAGGGATAATAGAGTTTATATGGTTAACAGAGTGGACAAGATAACACCTTAAACCTCTTTCTGTATTTTGCAAGCTAAAACATTACTTTGGGGTTGCACTTAACATTCTTTTAAGCAACATTCTTTTGATCTTTGCTATTTGGTCAAACTTCAGACAATAACTAAAAATGTGAATCTTCAGTGAGTTGAATAGGTACAACTGCAACACTAGGATGAAATATTACTAGTTTCCAATGGCATTTGCTTAGAAATTTCCAGGTGTTATGTTAATTAGAAAAATTACAATATTTCATGACTTTTTCTCATCAGTACTCTGAAACTGAACTTTGCAAGTCATGATCAGCTTTTAAAAAATATCACTGTTCCCCATCAGGTTATATCCTTGAACCCCAAAATATTTTTTATATGTCTCCCTTATAAAAATCCAGTTTCCACTGGGGGCAATGATACCTTCTCTCTTGTTCATTACTATATTTTCTGCAAAATAAGGGGCCCTATAAATATTCGTTGCATCTTTCCCCTGGCCAAAAAAAAAAAAAAATTCAGATTAGTTTCAGAAATGAGATTAAATACCACCTCTACTTCCTCAACTCCAAACTCCCTTCCCGACAACTCCCAACCCATCACAGAGCTAAAGATGCTGAGTTATTTAATGAGTTGCTTCATAAATACATTTTTCACCTTATCTAGACTTTGTCTGTAACAACTGTTTGAATTATGTGAGAGATTTGAAGTTTAGAATTTTTGCTATGCTGCTATATTACTATATTAAGCGTTCTCTGTTCAAACGTTATGATAAAGCCTAAGTATGTATAGTTACATATATGTATACAGACACCCGGAGCCTGTACTAAAAACATTATCTTCTATTTGTTTCATAAACACTGAACTTAGTGAGCTAAGAATATACCAGATATTCTCAAATCAGTTTTCCTCTAGTGAGTAGATTTTATGGCTCTAGTGTTTTCATGATACAGGCTTCTATTCTGAATTACCAAAATTGATCTGATGCTTTTTTCTATGGCTATGTATGCAATGTTAAGATACCTTAAGACCTCATAGCCAAGTGTATGTTTTTTAAATTGCAACAAAGAAAAAGTAATTATAAACATGATTGTAAGCTTATGTGCGCAGCATTTCTGTGTACAAACGTGTAAATTATCTCTGAAAAAAACTACATCTCCAATTTTTAACATGTTTTGCAATGCCCAAATTAAAGGATGCTTTTTAAAAATTAAGGTTGCCCACTAAGGCCACTATTTTCCATAAGATTTTAAAGGGGGGAAAAAATCAGACAACCTTTTTTGACAAGGACTTGGGTTACATAGGGCAGTGTGAGGGAGGGATGGAGGACTAGTCTTTGTGCTCAGCCATCCCTGTGCGGTGCTATTCATATAATATGACAATGATGGCTTACATCAAAAGCTACGGTACAAATAATCCCCTTCTCCATGCCATCCCAAAGCAAAAGCCAGCCCCCAAAATAAGGGGCAACGGGCCAGCACAGATATTCCTTGTATGCCAGCTAGCTCTGTGCAGAGAGGAAAACAAGGGAAGTTTTTTGTGGTTTTTTTTCTTCCTGAATTGTGTTTTACAATGAATGTTAACTTGCACCAGGAGGCTACCTTGGGCCCCCAGAGCCTTCTTAAAACCCTGGCACCCTGCCAGGGGAGCTCCAACTTTGCAGCCCAGAGAAAGCCATGTTGGCAGCTTGTCAGGAGCCAGGGAGTTACATGGCGCCCTGGGGGTAATAATATTTTCCAGAACGCTCAAGCTAATAGTCCCATGATGGGCGACTGAAAGGACTACAGGTATGCTCTTCCCTGTCCTCAGCCTTGGAGCTCTCATCTATCTCTGCAAAGTGCCACATCACACTCTACTGACCTTCATGGCAGAGTTGGGGACACTGTCTTTTTGTTTCACTTTACCTCACTGCCGAGAGTGTTATGTTCAAGCCAAGTCGGGCTTCTACTTAGTATCGTGCTTGGAATTCATTTCTTTGAAAAAAATGCTGTACGTGAACCTGGAGGCATTCTGGCACTGAGTACATTTTTTATATCTTCTTTTAAAACAACAACAGAATTATGTATACATAAGTACATTTTTTAAAATGCCCACAAGTAAAAGGCCGGGTACGGTGACTCATGCCTGTAATCCCAGCACTTTGGGAGGCTGAGGAGGGCAGATCACCTAAGGTTGGGAGTTTGAGACCAGCCTGACCAACACAGACAAGCCCCGTCTCTACTAATAAGACAAAATTAGTTGGGTGTGGTGGTTTATGCCTGTAATCCGGCTACTTGGGAGGCTGAGGCAGAATTGCTTGAACACAGGAGGTGTAGGTTACGGTGAGCCAACATAGTACCATCTCATCCTAGCCTGGGCAACAAGAGTGAAACTCCGTCTCAAAAATAAAAAAACAAAAAAACCCCACAGATGCAGCAGGATGTCTAGTTCACAGCCTAGAGTCTTCCTAGATCAATGAATTGTAATCTTCTGTTGCTTTTCTAGGGTAGCTGGAGAAGCTGATAGTTGACTCGCTTTTGTTCTTCCACCAAAGGTCCAAGGAGAGAGGAGTGTATGCAGACTCTCAAAATTCATTCTTAGCTCCTTACATTTTAATCCTTAATTTATTTTATCAAGATGGCTTTTAATTCTTAGCATCACATTCAATATTATACAGAAATTTGTAGGGTTCTTTACATTTTATCGATTACCAAGACAAACAAGTTCATTCCTTTAAGCTTTTGGATTTAAAAAAAAGTGTTCTTCCAACTTCTAGGTGAGTTACACTTCAGAGGAGCTGGGAGTACCATCTATAACATATTTAGCACAAAAAATCGTGAAGCATATCATGCCCATAAACTGATTTGTATTCTCTCTCTCACATATGCATGCGCACGCAGACGCGCGCGCGCGCGCGCGCACACACACACACACACACACACACACACACACCCCCTTCTGTTTGTTTTAGAACAATAAACTGAATTTAGTTACCCTGTTGAAAAGTAGGGTAACCATTTCTCCTTATACAATGACTTTTTCAGGCCCAGCAATGCAACAGCATTGAAACCCACATACAGGTTGATGCCAGTTTTACGTGTTGAAACAAACCAGTCACTCTTTCTCCTGCTAAGCAGTTAAATTAGAGAGTATTCAATTAATAACAGCTGAATATTCTGTCACATTTAGGAAGATGTATGGTAAGACAAGCGAGTTGTGATGTATCTGACAGAAATGATAAAGGTTCTCCCGACACAGTCTGGCAGATACTTGGCTCCTACTGCGGCTCTTTCTCATGTTCTAAAACGTCAGCAGCACAGACCCAAGATCCAGCACTGGCTTCAAGAAAAGAAACACTCCAAAGTGAACAGGGAACCTTTGCCAAGTTCTCAAAAGGAGCCCAGCCTCTGCTTTTTCCCGTGAGCACACAGGTCTGAGTTACCGTCCACACACCAGCCGGGCATGCAGGCAGCAGGGCGGTGGCCACATACTGTTACCCAGAGATCAGGACAGGCTCTAAGTCCCCCACCTGCTCAGTCCATCCTTTCCGAGATACATACACATCTTCCCAAGCCCAGCGTTCCAGTGGCCAAGGGAACATGCTTCTCCTTGACACATATTATAGGACGACAAAGAGTACTGACCCCTTCTCCACCACACTAAACAGAAATCGCTCCTCTCAGGGACCTTTCCATGCTACTCCTGCCACCTTCAGAGGTGAGGCAGCTGCTCAACTGCATTATTCCCACTCCCAACACTGAGAGCCTTTATCCACATTCCTTTAGGAAACTGCTCAGGCTCAAACTGAAAAGGAAATAAAAGAGACCACAATAAAATTGCTAACATACGGGAAGTAACAGAGCAATCCATGGCACAATTCTATTACACACTTCCCCCAAGCCCAGCTAGCCACAATGGCCCTGGGGTGGAGGAGCCACCCTCATTTCCAAAAACCAGAGGTCAAAGCCACGTAAGAGCTGTGTTACAAGTGGGTCTGGCCGACCTGCACGAGGGCGTGTGGTCTTGCAAAATCCATTTTTTATTCCAAGGGACTCCTTTTCTAAAACTGAAATGGCATCTCACAAACATGGGGACTAATGTACTAACAGGAATATAAAACGAGGGGATATAACGAGATCCTGCCACAAAATCATGTGAAACAACGACCACCAAAACCCAAACAAAAGACAAATAAAATAATAAGGAGAATCAAATCACCCTGCTTTTACACAGGGAAATTAATGACGCGTTAGTCTAGAGCCGTGTCAAAAATAAAGACCAAGAGTTGCTGATTTAACTCATGATAATTATTTTTTAAATTGAGTTACACCACCTAAAACATCTCATAACTATGTGCTGTGCACTTT
>NW_022436965.1:24171296-24329906 GCF_009761245.1 Sapajus apella
GGGGTTTCACCATGTTGACCAGGATGGTCTCGATCTCTTGACCTCGTGATCCACCCGCCTCGGCCTCCCAAAGTGCTGGGATTACAGGCTTGAGCCACCGCGCCCGGCCTCAGATCATTTTTACTATTCTCCCACAGCCCCATTGCTGGAAAATTTGCAAAACGTGGACTTACTCATGTTTGCTAGTAGGAAAGCAAATTCATTCCACAACCCTTCCAAGTTATGTTCTTTTGAAACTTCCACTCTAAAACACACACACACATGTACAGACACACCATTTTCCCTACCAAAGGCAGTTTATAAAACTAAAACTGGTCTCAGTGATCCAATATATATACGGGATGAGCAAAAACTACGTATGTAAATGTGGAATGGTACGCAGGGACTCCATCTTCCTTACCCCAGTGACAGGCCAAAGCGCGCGGATTCCATGTGGATCACTGCAGCTGATTCACTGCATTCCTATCCACATGCCCCTTCAATTCTTCCATGTTCCATAAAATTATTATTATCACCGCCTTTCCCATCTACTTTATTGGCAAATGCCTTGGATTAATAAAGCCCTCATGGTGTTTATGAGCAAAAGATGGCTTTATTCCCCTAATACACCAAAAGACACTGTGGGGCAACAGGACCTACCACTTAATTAGATTATATAACTGTCAGGAGTTGGTGAGGTTTTAAATTTATATTTCAATTAATATTTAATAGAGCTTAATTAACAATTCCCCCCTCTCCTCCTTCCACATTCTGCATTCTCCCCCATGTCTTACTTCTCAGATCTTGTTCCAGAATGGCAGTCTGGCTCACGGTATTTGGTAGGGTGGCACCTATGTACGCAGACTACTTTACTTACAAATGCATTTGCCATGGCACCAGCAGAAGAAAATTACGAGTAGAAATGAATTCTTAAGAGCTGAATAGGTAGAGATATTCAGGCAGAATATCTAAGCACTGAGGGCACACACACACACACACACACACACACACAAAACCTTAAAGGGGTCTAAATGGACACACTAACTGCCTGACACCTCTAACTTGTTTGTTTCTGGGTAGCCATGTTAAAATATCCCATGGTATTTAAAGGAAATAGTGTTGGTGACTTTGTCAAACCTACGGATCACACACAGGTATAGACGGCCAGTTTTTAGAAGCAGTGTTTCTCAAACTTTTTGGGCTTGAGACCCCTTTACACTCTTAAAACTACTGAGGACTCCAAATAACTTCTGTTTACATAGGTTATATCTATCAGTATTCAGAAATTTGAGACTAAGGAATTTTAAAATGTTAATTCATTTAAAAGCAATAAACTGGCCAGGTGCAGTGGCTTGCACCTGTAATCCTAGCACTTTGGGAGGCTGAGGCGGGCGGATCATCTGAGGTCAGGAGCTCGAGACCAGGCTGGACAATATGGTGAAACCTCTTCTTTACTAAAAATACAAAAATTAGCCACGTGTGGTGGCGGGCGCCTGTAATCCCGCTACTTGGGAGGCTGAGACAGGAGAACCGCCTGAACCCAGGAGGCAGAGGATGAAGTGAGCCAAGGCAGCCCCATTGCACTCCAGCGTGGGTGACAGAGACAGACTCCATCTCAAGAAACACCCCCCCCCGGCAAAAAAAGCAATAAACCCATTACATTTGAACATAAATAACCCATGTCTATAAAAAATGTTTTTGAAACAAATATGTTAGTGAGAAGAGTGAGTTTGTTTTACATTTTTATGAATCTTTTTAAGGTCTAACTTCAAAGAAGATGGCCAGGTTCTCCTGTTTCTGCCTTCAATCTGTGACAATATCACATTAAGCCTGTGGAAAACTCCACTGTGCACACCCATAAAAGACTGAGAGTAAAAAAAGCAAATACCATCTTAATATCATTATCAATATATTTTTGACCTCATAGTCTCCCTGAAAATGTTGGGGATCCCTAGACCCTATTTAAAAATTGTTCCATTAGGGGGTTTCAAAATGTTTTAAAGACATAACAGAACAGGACTGAAGTAGCTAAATTTCTCTTTTGCTTCCCCAAGCCTCTGCCCCTATCATTTTGACTAATCAACTGATATATAAGCCACTGCCTATAAAGTCACAGTGAAGACAAATCTGAACGCAGGCTTTCTGTTCCAGATCTTACGTACTAGTTCTTATAGAACTTTCTAGCCTAGGATGTAACATAAGGAATGGTTTTTAAAAAGAAGCCACAGAAAAGAAGAAGAAAAAGAACAATGAATATCATCTTCCCCAAGCGTCATAAAAGCTGCTTTTGAGAAAAACAACGGCCTCAGCCCACATTGCTGACCAAGGGCGCTGGACAAGCCAAGGGTATCAAAATATTTCAGACAAATTTCATTCCCACTCAATAGGAATAGCTTGCTTAGACATCAATTATGGGTCTATTTTTTCTATTGTGGGTTTAAAATGTTTTTTAAGGCTCTTGTTTGAGAATATAGTTTAGTTGCTAAGAAACTCATTTCTTATTGTAGTCAGTGAGAGTAAAGATAAAGCAACTGTCAAAATAGTATGTTATTTTGACAGTAGCCATATCAGAATCATAAATGTTATAGTTTATCTGTACATTTTTACCCTCACTAATGGGCTCTAAATACTATATTCTCAGATATTTCATACATACACAAAGAAATACACACATGCATTTTAGTAAGAAAGGCCATCACAGACTTAGCAATGAGCATTCAGGAAATGCACATGTGTGTGTGTACACACACACACACAAAAGTAGCCCCCAATTTGAAAACTCTTTTTTTTTTCTTCCTATTTTTTGAGCTAGGATCTCGCTCTGTCACCCAGGCTAAAGCGTAGTGGTATAATCATAGCTCACTGCAGCCTTGAACTCCTGGGCTCAAGTGATCCTCCTGCCTCAGCCTCCCATGTAGCTGGGATTCTAGGGATGTGCCACCTTGCCCAGCTAATTTATTTTTGTAGAGACACAGTCTTACTAATGTTGCGCAGACTGGTCTCAAATTCCTGGGCTCAAGCAATGAATGTCTGCATTCATTCAAACGCTCATTCCCACATCCTCTTGATCTGTCAGATGCTGTGATCACCCTCAGACAGTGTGGATCATCTATACTGGCCTGCTTGGTCCATGGTTGTCCTAAACCATGCACAGTGCTTTGACCAACGACAAATTCATTTTCTCCTTCTTGCTCTCCCTCCCTCCCTCCCTCCCATCTTCATTCACCCACCCATCCAATTATGCCCCAGCTACTTGTGGTCAAAGGGTCCAAGCATTGCTAATAACAGTGGGTTACTCATGTGAAGGATGAAATCTACCAAAAATCTCCAGCACCTCCAAATCAAATACCTTAATACGGATTTTATTTCACTGTTATATTGCTGATGAGTGGCATTTGGCAGAATTTGAAGATGGAGAAAAAAAGCATCATTTTCTTTCTGTGTCTACCCAGGACTGACTATACTAAATGCTATTCATCATTACTTTTGCCTATTTGTAGGATAATAACATTTAAAACTCTGAAAACTATTAAGCAGTTGTTGAAAATAATTATAAAAATAAAGCAACACAGAAATTTCAGAATTATTTCAAGTTGTAAGATGAATAAGCAAGATATATTGTTTATGTTCCAATTTTAGCTAGCTAACATATATGCAAATAGATTAAAAACTGAAAGGGGGCATTGTTAAAAATGCAATGAGTTGTATATCTGAAGGGTAGGGCTATCAGTGTTTTTCCCTTTGTTTTCCAAACTTTCTGTAATGTTTTAGTATTGTCTTGATCATGAAGACAAGGAAGACTATCTTAAAAGGCTCTAGTTATGCTTGATTTTTTCCTAATTTTTGGTGGCTTAGAAAGTTTCCCAACTGGGAGTGAGGCCTACCCATCAATGTCAAGGTGGAAAAAATAAGCTAAAAATCAACCCTATTGTAGAGTGGTGAGCTTGTTCTTTTTGGCTTCCTCCTACATTTCTGATCCCATCTTGGAGTGGAGAAAGATTCCTCCACCCTTCTATCACACACCACTGCTCCTGCCCCAACGCTCACCCCATCCTAGTCCCATGTGGTTAGGGTGATACGTTCCAATCTTCATTTGAGGTCTGACGCAATGCCTTGACCCTGCTCCTCATCCTATCTTGAGTAAGGGATGAATGTCATGGCCATATGCTTCCTATGACCGCAATTCTCATTCTCATCAGAGATCCAGGAAAGCTCACTTTGAATTCAGGCAAACTGCAATGTGTAAGCATTTCTGCTGTGAGATTTGAAACTTGTGATAGAAATTCCAAGCCAGAAGCTTCTGCAAACTATGTGAATCACAGGGAAAGCATCTGCTCTTTTCTGATTGACCCTTTTAATGACGTATCATTTAACCTCAGATGATAGAGACACGGAGCCTGCTGTGACCTCTTCTAATGACTGTTAAGCTGACCTTAGGCAACAAAGCCAGCAGGAATCAGAATTGATTAGGAGGATTTGCTACCTCTTTCCGAAGAGGCCGGATATAGAGTTCTTATTTCCACTTAATTATCTCTTGGCCTGTCCTCTGATCCACATGATTGCTTCTAGAAGCCAGCAGGAAACGTGAGGCAAGAGAAGTCAGTCGAACCTCAATGAACTGGCTCTCCACGTACCCTGGAGACACACACACCTTTTGTATTGTACAATTACTCTTTATGTTGTGACATGATCTTTCTCTATCATGTACTTTTTAATAAAGGATTTGACATCCACTCTTAGTTTTAACACTTTGCATCCCAGAGCCTGCTAGTCTGCTTGTATAATTAGCTGTATTGACAAACAAAAACTTAAAAGCAAAAAAACGAATAATGCCCCCACTGTTTATCACAATGGCTAAACTTGATCATTTTGGAGTAAGAAGGGCAGGTACACCTCTTTTTATGAACTGCTTGGTATGCATCGTTTACTTATGATGCACACTCATGACTGTGTATCTATTAGGAGGTAGATTAAATAATGTTGCTGTTCTAATTTGTAAACCTTTATCTTCTAGCTCTCAACCTCCAATCTAAACAAAATTCTAAAGCTGTCTAGCCCCAGGATGCCCTAGGGCTAGAAACAATTCCTCTGTGAATGCATACAAAGCCACTTCCTTGGTATCACTGTAACTTAGGTTGAGTCCTAGATTACATAAGTACCATCAAAGTTCAGCAAATTTTTCTATGAAAGGATTATTAATTATTTTACCATTGCTCTAATCCTGAGCCTAAGAGCCAGCAAGTAAAATCCTGCTTTACTCACTTTTCATGTGTAAACTGGCAAATACTTCATTTCCAGTGTGCCCGTGGTCATTCAAGATTCAGAGAGGTACATTTACTTCCTTAAGGTCACACAAAGTCAATGGCTGCTCTAACCTAAAGTCTATATAGCAGAGCAAAAAATATACAAAAACACACTGTTATGTTACATCCATAACAGGCCAAGAGTATAAGCATGACCAAACTTAACTTTTGTGAATAGCTTCAGTCTACCTTTTTGTACTTTGAAATATGTATATAAAATACCTACATGCATATGTGTGTGTGTGTACATATACACACACACACACGTTTCATACATATACAGATGCTCATTTACATAAGTAGGAGAGTTAAAAACATAGTACTCTCTACAGCCTAAGCCTATTTTTTAAAAAAGATCATTCTCAAATTTACTGATATTTCAAATTTGGAAAAACGAGCTAGCTGTATTTAGTGGTAATAACACAAATGGTAGAGTCAGAAGATCAAAATTAGAGCTGGCACTCAGCAAACTTTGAGTTAGGTACTCTCTGGAAACTCTCTGTTTAAGCCTCAGTTCTTCATCTGCACAATGGGAAAAATAATATCGCCTCAAAGATTTCTGGAGAGAATGAAATGAAAAAATGCAGTGATTTTTCAAAAGAGTTTTGTGAAACATAAAAGCCTTTCTTGAGATTACTAAGAAGCCCAACATGCAAAAGAGGCCCAAATGGCCCTACGCCAGAAGAAGAGTAGGATCCTGTGAGAGCACTTCCGCCGGCACCCCCAACAGCCCTATCCTGTGCACTCACTGGAACCATGAGAATCCATTGGAATTGTCTGTAAAACACAGGAGATAATTCACACAAAAGCAATATAAAACTGCTATTATCAAAATGTGAGCTGGTAAAAATTTAGATGAGAATAGTTTAGGAAAGGGCCAGGCATGGTGGCTCACGCCTGTAATCCAACACTTTGGGAGGCCGAGGCAGATGGATTATGAGGTCAAGAGTTCGAGACCAGCCTGGCCAACATGGTAAAACTCCGTCTCTACTAAGAATACAAAAATTAGCCGGGTGTGGTGGCATGTGCCTGTAATCCCAGCTACTCGGAAGGCTGAGGCAGGAGAATCGCTTGAACCAAGAAGGCGGCGGTTGCAGTGAGCTGAGATTGCACCACTGCACTCCAGCCTGGGCAACAGAGCAAGATTCCATCTCGAACAAAAAATAAAAGAATAGTTTAGGAAAAAAAGATAAGTATTTACCATAACTTTCTCAAATTACATTTACAATTTTACTACTTGTTACCAGTTTTACCTATGAATTCCATGCTAAGCAACTGAGACTCACGAGTGAGGTGCTTCCTTTAACTACACCCTAAGCCATCTGCACTGAACCTCTGCATGACCAAGATGCCAAACACAAGAAACATACTCCTACATACTTTGAAATTTAAAAGCTCACTTTTCTAGCTTTTCTTTGGCTGAAGAGAAATTAATTTAACACTTCATTTTGAAGTACTTAGAATAGTCACTTTAAAATCTACAGGTTCTTATGTTCAATTATAAAATAATCATATGCTTCTCTGGGTGATGCCATGGGCCATGTGCGAGCAACAGGTCGGTGACTGACTGTTTGATCACGATATTTATAATGTATGAAGGGAGCCGACAGGAATGATCCTCTACAGGCACATGACTCAATGATTTAACTCTGGTTGCATTGGAAAGTAAGAGTATTTGGAGGAGAATAGAACCCAGCAATGTCATATCAGTTACATTCAGTCACGTATGCATATATGAAGGCACACAACAGAATTAAGAGACTTTTCTGAAGGCTCTTGGAAAATTCCTATCACAGATGGGCTCTTACTCTGTTAATGTCCTTATTAGACACTTCAGAGCAGGAGTAAATTCTCTCAGGCAGAAAATGCTTACAAGCTTTAGCCCAGCCTATAGCTGGTTGACTAGGTTTATTACTAATTACTATTGAACTGATATTGTTACTATTACTACTACCTTCTTTGGGTATTTAAATTTAGATGATGGCAGCTCAATTAGAAGACCCCAAATCACTTTACAGAGTTCCTGCATTGACAAGTAGTGATGTTTAAAAGGTTCATCATTTGGGGTTCTCTGAGCACTTTGGTGAAAAAGAAAATATTATTGGCCCCATTTATAAGGGTAGAGATGTAGATATAGATAAAACTGTTATCTATAACAGTTACGCAGATGAAATATCACTTGTATAGGGTTCCATCCTTTATAAAGGACTTTTAATACACAGTCTGTGATGATAAAGAAAAGTCCCAGGGCACTGTTGAGAAAAGACAGAATTCGGTAATTCTAATTTCCAGGCCATTGCTCAATCTGTGGCCCATGCCTTCCATCTATTTTTCACTATAAAGTCTAAATTTCCTGCTTTGCTATTTTTCCTTGGAGAGGCAATGTGGCATAGCAGAAAAAAAATATGGATTTTAATATCAGCCTTGCCACTCATTAGATGTGTGGCCTTGAGCAACTTTCTTCCTCTCTCTGACTCAGTTTCCCTGTCTTTGAAAATAAGAATCAGTACTTTGCAAGTCTGTTGTAGAGAATGAAAATATCACCTTGTAAGTTTGGTGCATTACCTGGCTTAGAGTCTGGCAAGTGACGGGTAATCAACCAAGATGCAATCCCTGCATTTTCCCACCCGCCTCTGCACCCATTACTGTCTTCTTAGTTAAGATTAGAGCCCAAAGAGCTCAACTAAGGTTTGGGACATATGTGCAATTTTTGCCTGTGCTGCTGAATAAAATGTCCTCAGATTATCTACCTCTCTGCTACGTCCTGATCAACAGCTCTCTAAGAGTAGAGGCCACGTCTACAATCTTTTTTGAATTAACCCATATGTCCCGGAGCAGATAGTGCCTCTGGAAAAGTGGGGAGAAATTATTTACTGGGCAATGGCTCTATGTCAGGCACTCTTCTAGCTACTGGGGATGCAGAGGGAGCCCCGCCAGATCAAATTATTCTCCCATAGGTGAAAACTACCCCTGTTAGAGTTCTGAGAGGATCTAATGAGGCATTTGAATTTGAAATGCACTGGGTGCCTATGGAGGCTACACAAATGTTGGTATAACCGTGAGTATTATTGTTGTTTCAGATAAGAGGGGCTCTGTTCAACAACTATTTGCCCATTAGACATATCTAAGATGCTGTGGTTGGAAATTCTTCAGTAGTAAGTATGAGAAATTCTGGTATCTCAATTCAAACATAGTAAGGAACTATCAAACAAAGAAGAGAAATTCTTCCAAAGTTATAAGATTAGGCAAGAAATAAATCTAGGAAGTATAATCCCCTGTTGAGTCAGACACATGATTTTGAATTTCCCACCACCAAATACGTGGGGAGAGCTTGCCTGTGTCTTCTTATATTTCTGAAATTATGCCATCACTCTCTCATGTGACCCTAGCTCCTGGTGCATCTTCTGGTGCTGTGGGACAAATGTAGAAATGAAGTAATTGAATTAATCAATTGTGTCCATAAGTTCCCATCAGACTTCTACTTAAATAGCCAATATCCATTCTACATTTCCTCCTTGGAAACAGAACTCCAGCTTATTCATGTAATATGCGCAGGTAAATTATTACATTTCTTAGCCTCCTGCTTAGCTAGGAGTAGCCACAGGACTAAGTTCTAGATAACTGTACATACATGGAAGTGTTATATTGGAGTTTTAAGAAGGCTTCTTAAAAGAACTAACTCAGTTGAGAAGTATTCCCATGTTAGTATTCTCCTTCCTTCATTTTGCCTGGAACATTGACGTGACGGGTAGAAAATCCCGTTTATGAGGCCTTTGATTCCCTAGTGGTCCACCTCTGGAATTCTACTCCTTGACTTTGTTTAAGCCACCATTTTTCAAATTTTATTTTAATGTGCTTGGTGGAGAGACTTAACTTTACGTGATACAGTGTAAGTAAGCTGTCTGACAAAACTTTGGATTTCCTTAGAATCAATTTTGGAAACGTAAATAAAAGACGATGCACCTTCTCTTAAATAGCACTGAATAAATTCTAAGGGGTGCAGCACAGTGCCATGCAAAAGTGAGCACTGGACACACATCATGTCCAACAGTAGCAGTAGAATGTAAATTTCAAGTAATAAGACCAAACTAGTGAGTCCAAGGCCTAGGTGTTTTATATCCTTGAGTCCTGAGGATGCTGTATTTAAAAAGAGAGGAAGAAAAAATTAAAAAAAAAAAAAAAAAAACCAACACACAATTCAACATGTCAGAGCCAACCAAAATTCTAAGACTGCAATGAGGAAAGGAGATGAACAAAACAGGCCAATAGAATCATTAGCAATTTTGTTATCATGGAAATACCTAGCACTATTACCATGGCCATCTTAGCGTGTAGCCGTCAACTGGGTGTTTGTACAGAAGAAATACAATAGGTGAAATACCAACACAGGCACCCCCTTTAGGCTAGCTGGGTTTCTCTGGCTTTGCCCCGTCACTGTTTCTGGCCCTGTAGAAATCTTCTTCACTGGCTTACGTTGCTGTTTGTCAGGAACTGACCCCATTTCAGGAGAGTAGATCGTATTATTGGAGTCAAAGCTCTATGCAAAGCCATGACATCTCTGCTCTATTATGAAGTTATTCATTACTATTTCACATTCATCTCTGTCAACCTCTCTACAGTCACTTTCAGAAGCCATGCCTCTAGCATTTTCAAGCAGCAAGTTGGCCAGAACTATTAACCCCATTCTGTAGATATTTAAATAAAAGCCCAGATTTGGTTAAATTGATCTTCATGTGGTCTTTTTTGGGTCAAACAGCTGCTCTCTGATTTCATTTCTTAAGTCAGAGGGAGGTTAGGATAAGGTTATCTAAAAATGGACTGTTTTCATATAGCAATTTCCTTAAATAGATACCTGACTTATAACAGATATCAGCCTCAATGTATCTTTTATTTATTTACTTACTTTTTGGTTTAAAATGGGTCTACTACTGTACTGAAAACCAAGTTTTGTGATTTTTTTATTTTGAGACAGAGTCGCACTCTGTGGTCCAGGCTGGAGTGCAGAGGTGCGATCTCGGCTCACTGCAACCTCTGCCCCCCAGGTTCAAGCAATTTTCCTGTCTCAGCCTCCCAAGTAGCTGGAATTATAGCTGCACACCACCATGCCTGGCTGATTTTTGCATTTTTAGTAGAGATGTGGTTTTGCTATGTTGGCTAGGCTGGTCTTGAACCCTTGGCCTCAAGCGATCCAGCCGCCTCAGCCTGCCAAAGTGCTGGGATTACAGGTGTGAGCCTCTGTACCCAGTCTTGTGATCCTTGATAGTGAATACATGATGGGTCTTCCAATTCATAAGTAATACAGATAATCTGTAATTGAAAGGTTTTGCAGGGTATCTATATTACAAGGATTGGGAGTTCAAGAGCAGCCTGGCCAGGATGGTGAAACCCTGTCTCTACTAAAAATACAAAAATTAGCTGGGCATGGTGGCGGTGCCTGTAATCCCAGCTACTCGGGAGGCTGAGGCAGAGAATTGCTTGGACCCAGGAGACGGAGGTGCTGAGATGGTGTCATTGCACTTCAGCCTGGGAGACACAGCGAGACTCTCATTAAAAAAAAAAAAAAAATTAAGAAGGAAAAAGAAAGGCTTTTCTTTTCCTTATCCTACCTGAGATAGAATAAAATGCCTACCGGTTTCCATAATCTGCAGTTTCTCCAGAACTAACTGTACTATGAATAAGAAAGGTACCTTTCTTTTCAAGAATCCCTGGAAGACTGCCTTTCAATAATGGGTATTTTTTGTTTGGCTCTACAGTGAAAACTACAACTCTCAGCTTTGCTTTTTGTCCATAAATTTATATTTTTCCAGATAGACTACAGTTAAGCCTAGAAATGTTAAAGACATTTCTACCTTCAAAGAATTAAACCATTGGCTATTAGCTTCAGGTTTACAAGTCCGTCTTGAAATTGATGGTGACATTTTTTTCCTCTGGAAACATGGGTGATTTTCACCCCAGTACTTCATCGGGCTTCAGTGGTTTATAAATCAAGCAACACACACACACACACACAGACACACACACACACACACACACACACACAAATCATACAAGCTCACTCGAACCTCCTAGGATACCAGTCTCACACGGTGGTCTTCATCGGGAGATCCTAAGCACGATGATGACCAGGGGACTTATTAAAGCATGGTTACCATTTATTAGAGCAATGTACGGAAAAAGAAAGAAACAAAAGGTTAGCTACCATCCCAGCAGCCAGCCAACAGGAATACACAGACTACTCCTATAGTCCTTGTGCAGATATTATATTTAAATGACAGCGCCAAAAGACCATATGACCTAGTATACCATTGTTCCAGCACTCTTGGATCTGAAATACATTTTACTTAAAAGACCATTCTGGCTGCTTTAAGGAGCCTGTTTAACTTAAATTACAATTCATATTCCTGAAAATCTGTCTAACATTCTTTGGAATAGTAAAGGCATACATCTGAATCATATGAGAAAGGAATTTTACCAAAAAGTCCTTCTGGCCCAATGAGTTCAGAGATATCTTCCTCATGTCCCATGAACGCTGCCTTCATTTCATTAGTTAAAAATAGCCACAAGGACTACTAGGCCAACTTCTTTGCTTACGTTTTAGAAAACGTGTTTCACAATCTATACTAAACCTAGGATATGCAAAACTATTAATCCTACATAGTGACAAAGCAATTACTAAATAAAACCTTTATTAATGCAAACATGAGCATTCCCACAGACATAAATTATTAGCTCTTGGAAGATTTTCGTATTTACACTTTTAGTCAGGCTGCCATATTTAACAGTATTTAAAGTTTGATAATCTCAAAATCTTTGTTCTACATCTAGTAACAGTTGATCAAATGTCAATATCCTATGGGCAGAATAAGTTCCCCTCTTTCTATCTTCCCATAGAATTGAGCAAATACCTACATTATAAAGTACTTATTATTAAGTACTGAAAATAGTTCAGTGTTATACACCTGTCTTCTACACCAACTGCAAGTACTTTGAGAGCAAAGATAATGTCTATGCGTGTCTGGCACATAATAGATGCACATTTGATATTTTGTGAATTAATGAATGAATTCATCTTTGTATCCCAAACACTTAATACTATATCTGGCACATAGGTATTCAGTACACTACCTACATGTTACACGAACCCTTATCCATGGGTTCTGAGCTTTGAGAGGGTTAGCCCACCATTGCCAAAAATAGTCTTGGGTTTGCTTTTTTCATCAATGGGTCTCTACTCTGATATGGTGACTTATTTGCAATACAGCTCCCTACTATTAGGGATTAAAGTCTGGCTACTCGATTGTGAGTTCCTGAAGATACAACTAAGTCTTTTCATATTTTTTATTTTTTCCATACTGTAATTTAAAATGTATTGATTTCATCACCTTCTTCAGCATGTATAAAGCATATGGCATCAAGTATATGGCTCAGTACGGTTTGTTGCACATATCATAGTGAAGATAACTGCGACACAGGGGAACTGGACCCAAGGTGTGGGGTCGGAGAATAGGATGCTCTCATGGCCTCTGCCAACTAGCCACAGCCTTTCATCTACATCTCTCTCTTCCTTGTGTTCCTATGGTTAGTTCTTCACTGGCAATTTTTATTTCCTCTTCCCATATTTATATCAAATTCTGGTTCTTCTTCAGACATAAAATCTTGAAGGTGTAATGTATCTTGCCTACTCCTAAGTCTTTGAGACTAGTTGCTACCATATCTTCCTACCTAAACAAAGAGATGGAGATTTTCCATTAGGTGTATTTTCATTTTATTTTTACCTGCATACCTCTAGTATTGGGGCCTAGAGAAAATGAACCCTAGCATTACAATATAAAATGTGAGTCGAAGAGTTCAATATAGTCTTACTTCGTCTCTGAGATCTCAATTAAATGAATACTAACGTGTAAGGAGATAATATACATACACACGCACATACGCATGCACAACCACTGCATGAACCCTCCAGCAGGAATCGTGTCCAATCCCAGAAAAAGAGACGGCACTGTGCTGCCTAAATGCAAAGGAAGAAAAAAGGCAAGGGGGGGGAAAAAGTATAATCATCTAAACTTTTAAAGGTGGCAATTTAAGCAAATTGCCATATCTGCTTTTAGAAATGAAAGGGGAAGAAAAATGCTCATTTCTTTTGAAGTAAAATTGCGTAGGTCAATGGCTGTGACAATCCTCTCAATAACCACTAACAAAAGACCAGTTTGGGTGCTTAGGGAAGCCGCTCAATAGCAGGTATTCATTGAATCTTGGAATAATTTTGCTTACCACAAGCTGTGAGAGAGAACCAAGCACCATATAGAACACAGCCTGCGAGGTAACACATCAGCAGCCAAGGTGGAAAAATAAAACCCACAACCAAGTATTTCTTGAGCTTTATCGCATGATTATTTACTCAAAGGTAGGGAGCTGAACGTGGAGCCCATTTGAGGCACATGAATAGGAACACACACACACTGGATCGCGTGTGAGTGTGCGTCTATGGTTTGCGCCAGGGGAATCCTTATGTGTTATTTAAGATACTTTATTTCAGAGGAGAGAGTGGTAGTTTTCTGAACTACAGCTTCTGGAAACTAGGTTTAGTTATTCAAGAATTTGCTGAACACCTACAGGGAACAGGGAGCCCGGTAACTACCTATTCCCCCCATTTTGGTCCTAGACCAAAACGTATCATGAAACAAGCCATCACACCAGCTAGAAACAACTAGTTACAAAAATATTGTCCACAGTATAATCGACATAAATAATAGTGGAAGAAATGAGAAGTGATGATGAGTCATTTAGGGAAGGTTTCTCGGAAAAGGCGTGGCGTAAGTAGGATGTGAGAGAAACTGTCACATGTAACCTCACATGTAACTTCAAAAAGTGATTTTCTGTTGTTTTAAAATAACTGCACAATTTAACCAGGTTGACTAATGATTAATTTGAACTATGCATCTGAGTATAGACAGCTTGATAGTGCACAAGGAGCCTATCTACCGGCCATGCCTACTTCTATCACTATCTGTAATATCTCATTTAATTTGTCCTGTATGGAAAAGATGGTATGGTCTTATTCCAGAAGAGGTAGAGGCATAACCACTTTGGAAAATGGTGTGGTGGTTTCTTATGAAATTAAATATACAGCAGGATATGGTGGCTCATGCCTACAATACAGCACTTTGGAGAATCACTTGAGGGTTTGAGACCAGCCTGGGCAACATATTGAGATCTCATCTCTAGAAAAAAAATTGAAAATAAAAGTCAGGGGTTTGAGACCAGCCTGAGCAACATATTGAGATCCCATCTCTAGAAAAAAATTGAAAATAAAAGTCAGGGGTTTGAGATCAGCCTGGGCAACATATGGAAATTTCATCTCTAGGAAAAAATTGAAAATAAAAATCAGCTGGGTATAGTGGCGCATGCCTATACGCCTATTTACTGGGGAGGCTTAGGCAGGGGTATATCTTGAGCCCAGGATTTTGAGCTATAGAGAATTGTGTCACTGCACTCCAGCCTGAGAGATCATGTCTCCAAATATATATGCGTAGAGAGAAAGAGTTACCATATGACTTGGGAATACGAGTCCTTGATATTTATCTAAGAGAAGTGAAAATATATGCCACACACAGATTTGCACACAAATGTTCAGAGTAGCTTTATTCTTAAGAGCCCCAAACTGTAAAGGATCCAAATGTTCATCAATGGATGAATGAAGAAACACATTGTGGTCTATTCCCACAATAAAAAACTACTCAGCACCAACAAAGAACAAACTATTAAGCCAAGCAACCATGTAGATACAACTCAAAACATTAATTTTAGATTAGACATGAAAAGCCTTATATATATGTATATATACACACACACATATATAAGAAGCATGACACAACTATATTCCATAGAATTTCATTTACAGAATGAAATTCTAGAAGAGCTTATCAATAGCAACAGAAAGCAGATCAGCAGGTGCCAGGCACCAGGGATGGGGTAGGGAAGGTTGACTGTAAAGGGCAGGAGGAAACCTTTTGGTGTGATGGAAATGCTCTCCATCTTTGTTGGGATTGTGGTCAGAGAGCGGAAAACATACATCTGTCAAAACTCTGGCCAGTCGCAGTGGCTCACACCTGTAATCCCAGCACTGTGGGAGGCCAAGGTGGGTAAATCACCTGAGGCCAGGAGTTCAAGACCAGCCTGGTCAACATGGTGAAACCCCATCTCTACTAAAAATGCAAAAATTAGTTGGGTGTGGTGGCACACAGCTGTAATCCCAGCTACTCAGGAGGCTGAGGCAAGAGAATTACTTGAACCTGGAAGGCAGAGGCTGCAGTGAGCCGAGATCGTGCTACTGCACTCCAGCCTGGGTGACAGAGACTCTATCTCAAAAAAAAATTAAAGGAAAAAAACAAGTAAAATAAAATAAAAATGTTTATCAAAACTCTTCAAACTGTATACTTAAAATTGGTGTATTATTTATATGAATTATACCTCATTGATCAAAATAAAAACAATGGCTATCAATACTGAAAAACCGATACATTTGAATATTTTCCTAATCTCATCCCAATTTAGTTTTTGATTTAGGCTACTGATCCAGTACATCTTTAGACACTACTAACATGATGTGTGATTTGTGCCATTCTAACTGAACATAAATGGCCATTCGAAGACCTGAAAAGCTTATCAGCCCATGGCGTGTGACTGGAGCTTTTCTGGTGGAGTCCTGCCACTGGGTGCTAAGAAAATGGGCGGACTTCTCAGGACTGCTAAAAGTCAAGGCAAGAAGATGCTCAGGCACCACTGTTGGGCAGAATCCACGTAGACACACACCTTTTCTTCCTTGTCTCCTTGGATCTCTGTCAACAGCATTGAATCCCATCTCACCTCATAATCTCTCTTGAATACCCACAGAAAGTACTACCTGTGAGCTGAAAATCAAAGGCATATTCACATGTTATCTATTTTTTGGCTCTACCATCTTCCTACTCTCCTTTTAACAGAGTGAAACTCTAGCCTTCATTTAAAGAAGGACTAGAAGTAAACTAGACAGTGAGAAATACAGTACTTTGACTATCACTTCTCTCCTTGATTCTCCGGATTTTTACACATGTTCTCTCTCCTTCCTCCTGTCTTTTCATCCTGTCTTGCTGGCCTTTTTTCCTACATCTCTCTCCTCCATCTGTCCATCTTGTCTGCCTCATATTTGCTTCACAATTATTCTTCTGACTTTTGGTGCATTTCCTGACTTGCATCTTTGTTACAATCTATGTATTTTCTGGAGGATAATGTATATGTCATTGTTCCTCCCGTGGCTTTTTCCCTTTTCTTTATTCAAATAACAGAGGAAGTAATTTTTCTCAGAGAAAAGAAAGAAGATGAAAGGAGGAATTAGGTTGAGACGAGAGAGTGTGGAATGAGAGAGGAAGGTGTCAATTAAAAAAATGAACCCCACTGCATCCCCCTCTTGACAGGTGGGGTGAGTGGAGCTGACAGTCGTCGCATTAGCTGGCTTTGGTGGAACCCTCATGCCTTGTGGTTCCCCCAAGCTCAAAAAGAGTGATTCCAGGGCCAGCGGACACACTCACACATTTTTACTTGGTGTGCCAATGCCTCCCCTGCAGCTATTTCTAATAATGGTAATTATAATGATTTGAGGCTTAAGCAGGGCAATTCCGGCCCGAAGGCAGATTGTAATGAAGTAGTCGGGGTGAAGGGAGGGGAGAGGGGCTGCAGTGGGAAGAAGCTGTATGGGGCACTTTCAGGCCTTCAATAGCTTTGTCTAGTCAAGTGCAAGCAGGATGGCCTCATCTTTTGGGCCCAAAGTTTTGTCTTGCAGGATATTCAGAAGCCAGTTTCTGCTGGAGATGGGGCATTGCTCACATCCACAGACAGGCCACACTGACTCCTGAGCAAACAAACTGCTTGCTCTGTGTGCCGGCAGCATTCACCCAGCCTGTGGCCTGTAGTGGCTGCTGCTCTCTTGGCTGTGGCTTGAATCACATGCCTCTTGCTTTGTCCAGCCCCTCCCTGTTCCCTCACCATAGATAATACTGTCTTAAGAGCCTTGGCCAGAATCCAATTACTGCTGATATACATCTTCTCTTGACTCCAAATGACTCTTTCTGCCATTGAAGGATACCCCGGAATGTTGAAAACTTGTCCTGATTGCAGAGTTAATGGTCATGTGGTCCTCACCACTGACGGAATGGCCTTAGGGGGAGCCTTGATGGGTCTCTAGTCATCAGTGTTACCCCACCTCTCCGCTCTGCCCTTATTAAAGCCATTCGTTCTGAAAGCTAAATGAATATGTTTCATCTTCAAATGCTGGAAAACAATAGCAGGCAGCCAGCGATCTGTATAGAACAATGCTAGCTTAATCACTACTATTCTCTTTCCTTCTTTCTCTTTCTCTCTCAATTGCTCTCTTTTCAGCTTTGTTCCCACTATCATCAATGAGGCCTTTATACACAACTGCATGATTCTATACTCACGGAGCACACACATGTAGGCACATACCAATCTATACTTACATTAAATTTGTGAGAGCGAAAATACTCATGTTTTATACATGCGTAATACATATAACTTAATCTCATATATAGATTATGCATATCTATGGATATTTATTTTGGCCCTTTCTAAGCAGTTAATACATTCTTACACTGCCAAGTGTGGAATGGATACTTATATCTAAACAGTTCATTTGACAAAAGCAAGATTTTTTCAAATAATTGTGGTGATAAAAATATCAATACACATGTTATCAATGCAATACAGATGAGCAAAAACTATAGAGCACATATAGCTTATGCAATATAGTGTAAATAACTGCATAATACCTATAATCAAACAAATTAAGCATTTCCATTAAATTTTAGCCGGACACGTGTATTTTTGAAACTGCATTATAGAAGCATTTGGAGTATTCTATGTTTCCCTTTTCTTCTTATCTACCCAGCTTGGAAAATAATAAGTGATAATATTATCTCTTTATTCCATACTTCTTTACTTCAGAGATATTCCTTAAGTAATAGCAGAAAGTTAGTATATGAATATTCCCTCTCCAGACACAGCATCATCAGATAAAATTTCATTTTTTCATTCCTCCCCTCTTGCATGCTGTCCAGTCACTTAAGTAAATACAACCACAAGAGAAAAAAAAATGTTCAATATATCAAACCATAATTTTTACTCATTGTAGTGCTCTATTATTAATTTTATCATAGTGTATATAATTCATCACCACAGATAATTTAATGCCATATTATCCTCAGGGCGTATACTATGTGTGACATACAACAGGCACTCCACATATGTTTGTTAAGTAAACCATTTATATCCATTTCATACATGGAGGAAAGGGTACTCAATCCATAACCTGATGAGTTAGAATTTGGCTAGTAATGGCAAGCACACTATCTGATGGCAACGACTTGCAAAACAAAAACCACTTTCAAGGAGAAATTCAAATTGCGAATTAATTATTCAGACAAGAAATAATAGGATGTAGCTGACTAACTTCGTATTGTAGTTTTTATATTTTTTGTATTTTAAAAATGCAAATGAGTTATTCACAGAAGTTGATTCGGGTTCACTGTGTACAAGAAATGCTTCCTTCAAACCATGACTGGGAATCTGAATGTTCAGTAATATACTGCTTACAACTAAATTCTAGGAGAAAATGAGAAAGGAGATAACTCCAAAGTACATAGTAGTGGGATCCAATGTATTTGTAATGTACATAAAGTGCACGCCCACGGAAATCACATGCATTTGAATGTCCATTAAAATCACAATCAGCAAACGTGTAATGAAAAATATAGAACGCACGTACAAAATGAATCCATAGTTACACAATGTGGCAATATACAGTAAGTAAATACATGCATGTCTATACTAAAGCCCAACAATCCATTTGATAACTAGTCAACCAAAGAAAAAAATTAGTAGAACATCTCTGCAGATTCAGGAAACACAAAAAAGGTCTGTTTAAAAAACACATAGTTTCATTGCATAAAAGTTGTTTTCTTTTAGTCTGTTTAGTGTAAGATGTAAAGTTACTTACTAAAATGTAAAAAATCTTACAATTAATTCAAATATAAAACTTAAATTTTTGATTAAAAATTTTAAGTGGATATATGAAAAACTTAATTTCCATGTTTCTTTAGTCCCAAATGAAGGTTTCCTTTACACTTGAGCTTTATCATCTAGTCAATACAAAGATAGACTGACTTACGTGCAAACAGGTATTTCAGTAAACAGGTTTTAATGTATAGAACAAAAACATACTACACAGAACGCCCAGTGTTCCTTTCATGCACCAACAATGTAGTGTTTGAATTTTACTGTCAAAAAAGACCTTTTTCGACCTCCCTTTGAAATAGTCTAGTCCTAGGATTTTTATGAATGGCATAAAGTCCTGTCTTATCCCCAGAAGATACACCCTCCTATGTAAAAGTGAAAGCGACACAGGAAATAAGGCCCTTGTGTTCCCTTGGTGGGTTCACAGAGATGCACAGGACCCAGGTTCCATGGTTCATCAAGCAGGAGAGACCCATGGTGTTGATGACAGCACTACCTCTTTGTGGGATACAACAATGAGGGGGACACAAACACCCTGAGAATGATGGGATCCCTCAACAAGAATGTAGAATGAGATCCATGCAGAGCCAGTCTGAAGTCAGAACTCAACAGAAACATCAATGATCTCAGAACCTAGTAAGAAAAGACGTCCAATAGGGGGAATAAAAACACCCAGGGTTACAGAGGTCTAGGGAGTAGAGCTTCTGAGAAGTCATGAAGTGTCAAATACTGCTAAGAAAGAGGCTCAATAAGATGAATACTGAAAAACACACATTGCATTAAGCAACTGTGGAGGCCTGGTGACACTGGCTATAAAAAACATCAGTCAAAGATGGAGACAAAGGAAGACCAAAGTGGGTTGAGGAAGCGTAGACTTCTCTGAGAATTCATATGACATAAGAAAGAGAAAGACTGTATATAGCTAAGAAAGACGGAATCCAGTCAAGGGAAGGTTTCTATAAGTCCTGTAGGTTCTCCTGATTTTCTTCCAACCAAGAGAATCTATGAGGAAGGAAACATCAAAGGGAATGACAGATAAAGATAGGAGGCTAGTATAAGGGTTACAGGTAGAAGAATCATCTTTACGCAGAAAAGAGAGATTCTTACTGAGAAAGGAGAAAAGGAAAAAACTATACTAGGTTGGTGCAAAAGTAATTGCAGTCTTTGTCATTAAAAGTAATGGAAAGACCTCAATTACTTTTGCACCACCTTAATAGATACATTTGAAGAAAATGTAGGGGGAGATTGAGAAAGTTCAGGATTAAAGGATTCTATTTTCTCCATGAACTAGAAGGCAACATCATCTGCTGGAAGGAGACTGATTTCAGGAATTAAGGAAAGGAGAACACTTTTAATAGTCCCAGTTTCTCCAGAAAAAGTGAAAACATTAACTGGCAAAACTGAGAATCCAGATGAAGTTGGAGAACAGGTAGTTGAGGTGGCATTAATCCTCATACTTGTACAATTAGGTACACGCAGTATGAGTAACCATCCCTTTATCCATTCCTTACTTCAAAAATAGACCATGTTTTAAAAAGAGAAGTTTATTTCTGCTCCAATTACCCATGGTGAATATCGCCCATACCTCAGCACCAAAACGGAATGTTGGCTTCTTACCAGCTCACAAAGCCAACAGTGTGACACCAGAGGAAGAAGACAAGACTGGTGCCCACACTTGCCGGGAAGGGCTGTTGCTTTGTGCATCTCTGTGCAGGTTGTTCAGGCCCTCTTCCCAACACCGTCCCTGTTCTTCTGGCTGCCCACTGTGCAGGAAAGTGCCTGGTAGTTGACGCACTATGAGGGCCTGAGCACTGACCCCTCTTATACCTTTGAACCCCTGTCCCACCGGTGATGCTGGAAGGTCAGGAAGCTTCATGGCAGCAGGGGCCCAGGCGATACATAGAGACCTGCAGAGCTCACACAGGCCGCCAAGCCCGTGCTCACTTCTGTGGCAGACTTCATAAGGCTCCGCTCTTTGACTGGCGTTGAGTTTATGTGAAAGTAATTAACAGTAATTAATCCTTAATTACAGTAATTAGCCAAGTCGCAGTAAATTAAACCACATCTGGAGCAGATGAGGGCTTCCGAATGGGAGGCAAAGAGAGGCGACAATCGGGGAGATGCTGAATTCATCTGACAGCATCTGATTAAGTCTACCTGTTGCTGGCAGCCTCATTTGCATGTTGTTTTTGTTTGCATTTCCCAGTAACCCTTTCAACGGCATTCACAGTGTGGACCTCTTGGTCTTTGCTTAAATACCAGTTAGGCAGTCCTGCTGCCACAATATGAGGGAGTCCCTTCATATCCAGCAGGATGGTTGGGTTTGCCTGGGCTTTATTTATGTTTCCCGCCCTCCCTCCTCACAAACAAAAATATAAATAGCAGGGACCTCATCAAGTGACAGGCTGAAATCAGAGGAGAAGCCAAGAGAGGTTTTTTTTTTTTTTTTGGCTGATGAAAGGAGAAGATGATATGAGACATTAACATGTCTGATGGGGGTAGGGAAACAGAGGGTAGGAAAACGGCAGAAGATGCTTGCAAAAATAGGTCAAGTGGGTCATTCTCTTATAGAGAAGTCCCTACAGCCTACGGAGAAGGAGCACAGCCTGCCGAAGACCTGTTGCCCATATGTCAGAAACACAGACACAAGGGTGCACATGTATGCACACATGCACACACATAAACAGAGAAAGCAGTGGCAAAAACACACTGGAGTCATCCATTTTTCTGACCTTATTCTGATGGGCGCTACACCTCTATGTATTATGTTTTTGCACGTTAAATCACAAAGCACATGCATGTGAAAGAAAATGTAAACACGTAGTAAAATATAGTGATAAAAATAAAAACTACCCCAAATGCCAACATCTAGAGATGGGTGATGGCAAATCTTAAAAAGAGAAAAAATATGGCAAAATATTGCAAAAGAATAATTATTCTAGTTGCTTCTTTAGCACCCAGGAGACAGAGATGATTGAGTTCTTTTGGCTTTGTGTTCTGCCTCTGCTCTGGTCTTGATTAAACTTATGCAAAGCAGTACTTTTTCTGGGTTGTGAATCCTGGAGGTCGCCCTGCCAGATGGGTGAGATCCCAGTTGAACTGTGCTCCTAAAGCAAGGCGAACAGAGAGAGCCATCGCTACTTTTGCTTAGTAAAAAAGTAGGGTAAGGACTGGAGTGTTGAACCTTTTCAGAGGAATGAGAGGGGTCTGGGAAAAAAGGGTAGAGGAGGGAATACTTCCCTGAAAAATCTTACACACCTAACTAATGTCCTAAGGCCGAGGATGAGAAAGTAGCACTTAACAGTTTCATCCTCACCACGCATAAAGTATTCCAAAGGTCTACATCTCCTACCCCTGCAGTGTGTGCTGGACAGGTCTGGACATCCATATGACTGGCTTCTGGGTACACAGCAGCATCACCAGGCCACAGAGAACAAGGCATGAGCTTCAAGTAACTGATCTGCACCAGGCTACTGCAATCTCTTCCCCCAACAATGCCACCAACTCTGGGACTAATGGTTGATGGCTGTATTCTTGGAATAGGGCAGAACGAATTGACAAGAAGTGGATTCACTAACTCCATGCTCTATCCAGCTGATCCACCTGCCACCCCTAACTTCCACTGCCTTCTGCTACCCTCACAGTGAATTATGGTGGCTTTCAGATGTCCTGAATCCCTCCAGGGTTTACCTCAACAATAAGTGGCTCTGCTGTTTGCCAGGGATATAACAAGAGCAGGTTTAGAAACTCTGTTTCTAAATATTTGAAATGGGATAAAATGGTATCAACATCATCATATTATCGGGAAGATTAAATGAGGCAATGAATATGCAATGCTTGCCACAGTGCCTGATGCATAGGAAATATTCAATAATGTTTACTTATTATAATAGTAATTATTGTTGTAATGATTTTTTTTGCTTGTTATACTGAGAAGCAGTACAATGTACTAACCAAAAGCACAGACTTTTGAGTCAGAATGCCTGCCTAGGTTGATTAAATATGCCACTTATATGCTGTGTGACCTTCAACAAGTTACCTAACCTCTCTAGGCCTCAGAAAGAGAGATAGTAATCATACCTACCATATCTACTTCTTTCAAAAGGTTAAATAAATTGTCTGAAACATGTTGAGACTAGAACCAAGCATATGCCTGTAGTAAATGCCAAATAAGTGCTTTCTATTAGTTATATATGTATATTTTATATCTAGATTATGTATATATACATATTCATACAATATCTTTGAAACGTTGATATCCATATTAAAAGTATGTGTTAATTTGCATAAATACATTAAATATTTTTGGACAATAAAAATAAGGAAAAAAGGAAGAAAAAAGAGCAGCACACATATAAGCACATGGATAAATAGCAGAAGGTAATTCAGTAGGCAGAATCTGACCATTTCACAGTGAGCAGATCTATCAATAGGTTATTATTTAGGGAAAACTCACTTTTTATCAATACAGAGGCTCAATTTGATGCAGGCAGTCTAAGATTAATTTCCTACTCACTGTAAGAATTCAGCCAGCCACATATTTTTATTTTTTACTTTTTTAAACTTCTGAGGTTAGTTACCAAATATTCCTGGATGCTGCCTTGAAAACTCTGCTTGAAAATGCCTGTCAACCACCTTTATTCAGATGTCCTGTAAAATGTACTGAAAAGAGCTGTGGCTATTGCAAGTTGAACAGAGAAGACTACAAATGCCTAACACAATGCTGAGGAGCCTACCAGCAGTAACCCTACAATTATCTTGTGGTTTCCTCGAAGTTATAATGAGCTGACCCACTTGGCGTATCAAATTTCTCCTGACTGGTTTTGTAGTTCTCACCCATGCAGAGACACAGCTCTATGAAGAAAAATAACAGGCCATTTACACTGAAATATGTTGCGGTGGGTGGGGAGAATATCAGGAAAGAGATGCATCCTGCAGTTAAAAATTACTCAACCGGTGTTATCAAGTTAAAAACCAGAGGCCCTGAATAAAAAAATATATATAATATATGCATTTTGGAAAAAAAAAAACTATTCTTTGGCTGAGAGAGAGCTTCCCTCCTTCTGCTGAATGAAGTATGTTTAGTTAACATTAATACCCATATTTTCTGCATTTCTTCCAATTTCATCATTCTGGCCTTGTCTAAATCAAAATACATTATAATTCTGAATAATGGGCTATCTGCTGCCTGTGGGGAAATGTTATAACGATAATAAATAATTTCTGAAAATTATGAATTACTTCTGCCCTTTTGGAAAACAAGCAAATTATTCGTTTGCACAGGAAATAGGAGCACATTTGTGCAGAACCTTTCACACTTGTGGGCTTCTTGCTCACTTCTCCAAGAGGCAAGGCCCAAAATGGTTCACTTCACCAATCTCTCTCTCTCTTTTTTTAAGACAAGGTCTCTCTCTGTCACCCAGGCTGGAGTGTAGTGGTGCAATCATGGCTCACTGCAGCCATGGCCTCCCAGGCTCAAGCAATCCTTCCACCTCAGCCTCCAGACTAGCTGGAACTACAGGCACATACCACCAGGCCTGGCTAATTTTTTAACTGTTTTGCAGAGACAAGGTCTACTATATGGCCTAGGCTGGTCTTGAACTCCTGTACTCAAGCAATTCTCCCACTTTAGCCTCCCAAAATGATAAGATTACAAGCGTGAGCTACCGCTCCCAGCCTGGCTCACCTCTCTTAACCATAAGCATGCCAAATGAAAAATGAATAGGAAGGAGCTATCTCTACTTTTTGGTCATTTGTTTTCTCACATCGTCAGCAGATGATGAAAGGAGGACACAGATATAGACAAGTCACACTAAAACGTCAATGAGGTTAAGAACCTCCCATTCAGACCAGAAATAGATAATTTTCAGAAGTACCCCTTACAGGTTAGGAGAGGGGAGTACTCCCTGCTAACCTGGAGGCGGGACAAAGACCTCTGGTGTGCAAGCAAAAAGGAAGCCTTATCTACCATTTACCTGTATCCAAATTCCAGCATCCGACAATGGCAAAGAGCCTCATGGCAAATGTAGCAGAGGCTGTCACTTCCCATGGCAAAAGGAAGTGGCCATGATTCACTTCTAGTGCATGGGGATGGTTGCCTTTTGCCCTAAATCAACTCGAGACCCCTTTCCACCATATGTGTGTGTATGTAACTCTAAATGCATCTCTAAGACTTAAAAATAAAAAGCCACTGCTACTTGGCAAGTGGATGGGCTAGAGAGAAGACCTACCCCAAAGAACTATAGCACTCTGCTCTAAATTACACAACTTTCTAAACTATGTGAGTGCTCACAAACTATTAAAATCCTGGTATAAGAATTACATTCCTGTGAATCATAATCTGATTTAGTTTTATTAATATGACACAGTGAATGGTAAATAAAGCTACATAGGCACAATCCCTGTCTTCTAGAATCTTACAATCAAAAACAGAATTGTAGAGATTTTCTTAGATCATAAGGCAGACATTAAGGGCGCACATTAAATTAATACATAAATTAAGTAAGTTAATTACTGAATTTCATTACATGTTCATAATGAGCATGCCAAGGGGTGAGTGCAATAACTCATTCAGGAGATACTAAGGGGTCAAAATCTTCATCCCTAGTGGTGTGTAACTTAATAAAGACAAAGCGTGGTGTTGAGCTCTAGCAAAACCATAACACCGTATTGCACTGCTTGAGCATCTGACCAAAACGAAGTGTGGCTGAGGGAACACAGAAAACCAAAGCAAAGACTTCTTCCTGCATTGCGGAAGCATAAGTGAATCTCTTGGGGAAAGACAGCACTAAGACAAAAGCTGAGCTCCAATTCTGTCGCCACATGAAGGGCCTCTGACAATGCCACTTCGCCTACATGTGCCTCTGAACCACGATGTTCCAGATGGGTGTCTAGATCCCCTAGATGTGGTTGGAGAACTCTTTTTTGAAGAACTGTAAAATCGTTTCACAGTGTGAGGTATGAAGCTGCTTTTACTAGTAAAACATTATTTTGTCATTATAGGTTATAGAAAATACTTGTCTTCCTGAAAGACTTTCCAAAGACCATTTCATACTCCACAGGCCTCTATTTTATATTTGATAGATGTCAAGCATAGCGCTAATTCAATGTGGTAAGTGGCTATGCTTACAATTTTATAAAATTCCCTGATGTGGCTTTAGCATGCATCTATTCTTATCCGAGATGTGACCAGGTTGTTTTGGTTAATTCATTGGTTCCAGCCATATTTATGGCTGAATGCCACATGACTGAGTAAACTGATCACATGGCAGTCTTAGCTAATCACTGTTTGCATGGCTAAAATAACTGGGCCAGCAGGGTCATTGTCTAGCTATTCAGGTGATATACAAGTAGACTCAGGAATCATCATTCTCATCCTGTCCCATTTTCTCTGCACTAAACCCATGGCAGGGAAAGACCACAGTCTCTGTAAATTTTAATCAATGTAATCAAATCAAAAGATCCTGTTCCTGGAAGAGGCAACTGTGGGTTGACCAAAATGTTTGTATGCAAAAAGAAAACGCTCACAGGTAAACACTGGGCACAAACTCTGATCATTCCGCTATAGTCAGAGCGATTTTTAATTTTGTTAAAAACAGATTAAGCTCTTAAGGTTAAAATGGTTATACAGGAAACCATGCAGTATAATACTTTTCCAGTAAGATAACATCTAATTCACCCGAGGCAGTCAGAAACTTTTGATTGAACGCAGGAGAAGAAAACTTTAGAAGTTCTAAGGGGGTTAAATTTCATTTCCAAATCCTGGGGTCATCGAAGACTTCATTTACCAACTGAAAAATAAGACAACCAATCCCCATCATGGTGCCAACCACTCTAGTTGTCTCGGCAAGTCACTTATTTATCCATCTTGGCTTTCTTGCTCAAAAATGATGGATAGCTACACCTCACAGTGAGGATTCAGTCATGTGAGCAAAGTGCCTTGAAGATAGGAAGCCAGACATATTATAGGAGCATAATTTTTGTCCTGAAATATATTTGGTATGGGTTGCATCAGATGTTCCTTATTTATGCCTTAGTCTGAGAATGCTAAACATGCAACGGTTTAAGGACTGCTAGGAGCAAAACAGAACTGTGTTGTGTATTTGTGGGGAGTCAGCCAGTTTGGCAAACCACCAGTGGCTGAAACCAGTGAGAAGGCAGAAAGGTGTTAGAGAAGCGAAGGCCATGCAAGCAGAAGCAAGTTAGGGGCAGCATGCAGATCGAGAGAGGAGTAGAGAGCTGAGGTGCAGAACATGGTTACATGGGAGGCCCTTGAATCCTAAGGAGGTATCTCACTGGTACAACTTCCTCCTAGGGTTTTTCAATAACTATGTGAACACACAGGCAGACAGATCAAGCCGCTACATGAGGCACAAATAAACACACTGAAGACCTGAAAATGTTAAGTTAGCTGAGCCTCAATTCAATCCAAACCTTTGGGGGCTTATGCATCATTAGTCTGTATCACGGCCTCCAGTCATTTGTCCCTCTAGAACAAGAACTCTCAAAGGCCTGACGAAGAAGAATGGACAATCACAGACGCTGATTTTGCCTTTTCAATCCCTGCAAGTCTACTGGATGCAGGAAGGGGGTGGCGGGTGTAAGCTGACTGCTTAGAAGCTTAAACACTACAAAGGATTTTCTAATGAAAAGCTAACCCAGAGATTCCTCTGTTTCCTATGATACTGCAGCATTCGTCATTCAAAAACCAAAAAAGGGCCCACCTGTATAGGTATATCTTTAAAAAGACAATAAAGGGGTCCCCGCAGTTGTCTGCAGAGTACATTGTAAAACACCTTGCAAGTTACGTAAACAGTAGCAGTAATAAGAAGAATCCCTGCCTCTCACACCTAGAGATGCAACAAAGATGAACACTGCATATTTGCCTGAAAGAGGAATATAAGAAAGGAATGGTTTAGAAATTGCAGACCATTCCCCATTTGAATGGGGCACTTGGGTTGCCTTCCCCTCATTTTGTTGCTACCAGAATGGGCACTAAAAATATATTTTTCTGCAGCTATTGCAAAAAGCATCTGTAAGGAAAAATAATATATTAGACACGAACCATATCGTTACCATTGTCTAGACACAAGCTTGTCCAACTGTGGCCTATGGGCTGCATGAGGGACCTAGACCGACTTTGAATGTGGCCTGACAGAAACTTACAAACTTCCTTAAAACATTATAAGATCGTTTTGCAATTTTTCTTTTCCTTCTTTCTTTCTTTCTATCTTTCTTTCTTTTTTAATCTTATCAGCTATTGTTAGTGTATTTTATGCGTAGTGCGAGACAATTCAACGTCTTCCAATGTGGCCCAGGGAAGCCTGGCCAGAGAAAGTCATTTGTATTTTCTGTTTGTATGTCTGCACGTATATGAGAGAGGGAAAGAGAGAAAGAGCACTTATGGATGAGAAATCTGTGGGCCTGGAAGCTCAGCAGAGTTCCTGAATGTTTGGATTTGACTTATGAGCCTTTGAACTGCAGAAGTAAAGCTTCTGATGGGACCTTCTGTGGGACCCCCATGCAACAAAGACCTGTAAGCCGGTAACATATTTTCTGTCCAAACAACTTTCTTCTGGGGCCAGGGAAGGGTAAATCAAAACCAATTAAAATGCTTTTGAACTTCTAAGGAACTCATTCCAGGTTTTAGGTAAAGAACTTTGTTTCTGGTAAGCATGTATGTTCAGGTAGACACACAGACTGCACCTAACCCGTATGCAGATTTATACTATTTGGAGATAGAAGCTGAGTTCAGTAAACACTCCTCACACTTCAGCTCTTTCCAGGCTATGGGCTCTGGCCCTTCTTCTCATCTGCACAGTTCAAATTAATTATACACTTTAATTTCATGAATTATTAATTTGATTCTGACTCGGCAGCTTATGATTATCCAGCGCTACAGACTATACAATTCCAGCTTCATTAAAACATCACCAGCTGCCTGAGAGACAGACATTAAATAGGGGAGAGCAATAATAAAATTAAGCTTCCGGCGCATAGCAACAGAGTCTTCCTCAGTCGCAGGCAGTGCAGGGCTCTGCTGCCTGGCTGGCCCAGGCAGAAAGGAAAATGTCCTTTTAGACAAGCCCACGCCCCTTCTCAGAATGTGTTTCTTGGCCTTCCACCATGCACGCAACCTCAGATGGTCAGATGGCACGACTGAGGATTTGTATATTCATCTGTCTATCTTTCCCTGCATCCCTTTTCATAAGCCCGCCACCCCTGCTCGTCCAACATTAATTCTTTGATGACTGCCAATGCTCCAAGCACATCCAGGTTGGCCACTACCCAGTGTCTGCGAGACTGCCAGCTTCTGGTAAGGGTTCACAACTGCTGACAGCTTAGCAGGTAGTGTGGAACAGAAGCCTCTAAAGAGTTAGCCCAAGAAACTTCTTTGCACTGAGGCTCTCTTCCCTCTGTGGCTTGTTGGTTTAAGAAGCAGCAGTCTGGTGCCCAGAAAGGGACTGGGTTTTAGTAGCAGTGTCCAGTGTGTCCAATACAGTGACTTCACTATTTGGGGGTCATAGATGCATAATGCCCGATCTAGGGCCTGGTACATGATAGGTGCTTAATCGGTACAAGTTCCCCTGCACCATCCTTGCATTTATAAAATGACAGCATTGAGCTCATAATCTCTAGAGCTCCTTTCCATGCTGATATCTGAACCCCTGTGTAGAAAGTTCACCATTTCTGCAAACCATATGACCCTGAGATCTATCTGATGACTCTACCCAGAAATTCCATGCTTACTGTTAACAGGGAGTATGAGAAAATCATATATGTATAACTCAACAAGATCATGGCTATAAGGTTTGGATGAATCCTCTGGGAAATCACCCTGGGCAGTTGGTCTTCAAAAAGAAGTCCTGGGTAGTGCTTCTGGATGCTTTGTGAAGGTCATACCCTTCTTTAAAGGGTTCAAGAAGTCACTGGTTGCTAATGCATGGTCTTAGTTGGACCAGCATCATGAAAGTAAGGACAAAGAAGGAAAATGACCAAAACAAAGAAAAGAATGAGGAACAGAATCTTGACGGTCAGTGGAAGGGGGGAAGAGAGAGAAGAAGATGGAGAGATCCAAACATCTTTTTTTCTTCTGTTTTGTATACTAAAAGCCCAGTTAAGCATGCAGAATCTTCTGCGGATTAATATACTTCTTCAAATAAATAAAACCACGGCACTTTCTCCCAGTAACTTTGTGGCAAAACAATTTGCAGAAGGAAAAGGCTGGAATTTAGACCTTCCATTTAGCTACTTCAGAAATCTAAAGACCCCAAACCTTGTGGGATTTCAAATCGATGGAATTAATTAAGGAAGATGTCCAGCACTCTCCACTAAGTAATCAGCAGGTACAGGAGACCTGAAAGTCTATAAAGAAAAATGGAACCAGATGACATTGAGGGAAGCAGTAGGGATTAAAAAATGAGGATCCGAATGGGAAAGGTGCCCACCCATTGATCGCAGCATAAGAGATGAAGGCTTCGGTGAGCAGCAAGAAGATTGTGTAACAGAAAATGGTTACAGAGTATGAGCTTAGGCCCTGAAGAGATCTATAATCAGTGACAGCCAGGCATAGTCAGACAGCGGACCATTTGCCTAGGAGCCAGGACCTGAAGAGTCAGTCAGAGAGTAAGATATAAAACTGGGTTTAAAAGATGTTAGATAGTGTATCATTATATATCATGTCATATTTCTTGTCTGTTTCTTTCACTAAATGGAAGCTTCATGAAGGTAAGAACTTTTGTGTGGGTTCTGTCCCCTGTTGGATCCCCAGCGCCTAGAATATAGTCTGTCACAACAAGATACTCATTCATATTTTGTAAAGGGAATAGGTAACATGAATACATGAATGAAGCACTGTAAGTGAAATAGGCACTTCTGCTAATCCTTAAGCGTGATTCCCCATTTCCCCAGACAAGGCAGAGTCAAGTCAAGAAAGGGGGAGCCACAGGCCAGCTGTTAATGAGACACTAAATAAAAGGTTCAGTATTCATGCCTGTGGAACATGGGTGAACCTTCTGGTAACTCGATTTTTCACACCAATGACAAATGAGAAAGTGAGAGAAGCTAGATAAATGTTTTTGAAAGCATTACTGCAGTGGAAAATAACTGCACTCTCAGGACAGAGCACTGCAGCTCAAAGAATTCAATTGTTTTTACTTTTAAGTCATTATCCTTCTTCCTCCATTCTCTTCCAGTCCTGTGTAAGAAACACACCACACGCTCACTACACTACTACCCAGTTTTACAGATGGAGTGTCACCGAGATTTGGAGCAGTACCCTAAAGAGAATTCCGGCCACACAGAATCAAGTAGAAAGCCTTAAGACCCCCATGGCTCCCAAGTTCATCTGCAGTACTCAAATGCCTGCTCAAGGGCCCGAGGGGGAGAAGAGCATTGAGTCCCCTGTTCCCCCGTGCTCAGCTGACCTTTCCACCACAAAGCACAACTAGAAAAAGCCCCCTGCAATGATGATGCCAAGAGGCAAATTCCAGAAATGGGAGTAGACAGTTTCCCATGAACCCTAGAATGCTTACAGACTCATAGGATTAGAAGAAACTTTTATAGACACCTACACTTGCCCTTGCTTGCTCAGCCAGCTTCCCACCGGTTCAAGTAAACAGAACATGATGCCTACCAAAGATATCCTGACATGCTTCTGAAGAGAGAGGCTCCTTCCCCCTGCTTAAGAAGATGCACTTAAAATTTGCTGCAATGAAGGCGCAGTCACTGTAAACACTACCTCAGGAAGGAAACTGCAGAAACCCTAAGTCAACCACAGTTCCAGTAGAGAGGAAGCACCTCCCTTGGACAGAGGTCATAAGGCTAAACAAGCAATGGTCCACTGGACATCTCTGTTACCTTCATAGGCATCTCCTCATCTCCCTGCCCCAACACCACTGCTATTCATACTGAATAAGACATTAGCTAGGCCTGGAGGCAGGGTACTCAAGGTCTAATGATAATATTTCTTCTCTTGGGCCCCCAGTTTGGTCACTGGCAGAAGTTATCCTTGACGGACTTCTGTTTATGTCAGCAGATGTTAGCCAGAGAAGTAGCAGCTTTTGTTTCCATGACTTCTTCCAAATGAAGTCAGAAGCCCCCAGGGTTCTCAGATACAATAGGGAGTTCTAGGGACACTGTTTCCTTTGTGGCCAGAACTATAATGTGGAGAGGGAAGTGCTTTCACTGCACAGTATAAAATATCAGTCATATTTCCAAGAATCTCTGAAAGGGGTCAGCATGTTCACATCAGGATCCTTGGCTCTACAGGTAACTTCACATACAGTAAAACATCCAGTAGGCTGTGCCATCTGGGAGCTTAGAATTCAGACAGGGTGAAGTTTCCCATGTGCCCCAGATATCCACAAAACTGCCTGTGGTCATTAAATCCACAGGACTGTAAAAAATAAAATAAAATAAATATGCAGAACAATGAAGGAAGGATTTTCTAAAACAAAAAACACAATCTTTCATTGTTTCCCCTGTCTTTACAATAAAAACACAGTTTGGGACCTGTCTGGACATGGGGACTTTCCAGTTTCCACGTGAGACTGGACATTTTGCATTCAATACAAATTAGTTCCTCAAAATCAGACTCAATTGTCATAAAATGTAGGGAAGTATTTTCCCATGGGGCAAGCATTTGTGGTAAAACTGGAAATGTTCAACTTGATTATAATGCTTCACGAAAAGGTCAGCGTGGGATTTCAGAGCTTTACCTTGAGGACGTTAACTCTGTTTGCAGGCAGGGTGAAATGGGGAGAGTCAGTTTGCCCAGGCTTGCCATGTCCACATCACTCTGATCACCTGTCACAGGGCCAGTAGCAGACTGTGTGCCTCAGAAAGCAAATGAATGCATGCATACACATGCACATATGCACACTTCTGACACACACATACCCCACGTGATTTCCAGAGCCCAGACACCTCCAAATTTGATGACAGGAAGAGTGTGCCACGGTGGGTATATTCATTGGATAAGACAAAAACAACATTACTAATAGTAATCTAAAACATAGGTCTCAATTCACTGGGACATAGCATAGAATCACCAGGAGAGCTTTCCAAAAATACACATACCTGTGCCTCCCCATAACCAGAAATTCTGATTCAGGGCATGCACAAATATTAAAAAGGTCCCCAGGTAACTGTAATATGCCATATACCTACTCCTTGATTTCCTGTAGAGATGATATTTACAATGCCAATTAATAGTCTAAAGATTCCAAATACTCAGGCCAAGTAAAAATGGCTACCACTTCCTGATGTGCAGGTTCTGGTTGTATATTTGTCATAGAACTTCATTACATTTAGAGTCATGGCTCACCTTCCACATTTGACGCTACACATCAGACCACGAGCTTCCAGCCCTCCCACTAAGAGGATGAAACACAGATGGGAGAATTTCTCCTAACTGTACCCCAGATTTAAACTTGAATGAGAGTGATAGAAAAATGGCTCATCATTGAGTTGCTTGCTCCTGGGACACCACCCTGACCATTTGCTCCCTCTCACAGACTGGCATTTCTGTGTAGGTCTCCTTTGCAGCTCCTGGTAGCCCCTAGCTTGTTCAGTTTATCAGATCTGACGGGGTCATTGCCTGTGAGCAAGGCTGAGTAGAATTCTGAAACACGTTGTTTTTTAATCAACCAAAAGTTGTCATTTGGCCAGATCCTGAGGGTGAGCCCCTCCTTATTCAGTTAAGCTGAGTGTGGGTCAACTTGGAGGAGGGGGATTTACTATGAAAACTAGAAAAACAGGACTATCATCTCAGTTTTAAAAGACCAAAATTATGCTTTACTTGCAAGTCGCAACAGTTTTACATTTTGAGATCTAAAATTCTGAAACAGACCTATTTTTCAAAATGAATTCCTGCCACAAAGATAAGAGTCTTTCAGTAATTCCACCATCTTCACATAAAGTCAAAGAGTCAAAAGCATTCTGAGTCTCCGGCAACCATCAGTCAGGCAGTCTCTGTCATTAGCTCTGATTTTATGAAAGTGGTAGAGGTAGGCTGGGCTCGTCCTCAGAGCCTAGGCAATTCAGAGTGTGGCTGCCCGTGTGCTCCTACGTCATTGCCACATGAAATCACTGTCATAACAATAAGCACAGTGATTCTGTAGAATCCTTTCAAACACTGCATTTGTCACCCAAACCTTAAATCCTCCTGGTTGTCAAGTATTCCTCATGGACCTACATGTACCAGAGTTAGTCCTACAGGAACAGCGCCCATAGTGAAGGTCACCCCACCCTGACCACTCAGAGTTATGTCCTCAAACTTCCTAAATGTGATCCAGCTGGCAGCTTCAATTGGCAGAAGATTTTCACCCCAGGCACGGCTATCTTTGTGGAGGTTGGGTATGACAAATTCTTTTGCCAAAAACAACCTAGATTCTCCAAAATTACCTTGAATATGCTGCAATGCCAATAATGCAAGTTTTTATTAGACATTAATGTAGATGGCAAATTTAGAGTTAAAAAATAAGGTAAAATATGCCATATAAGTGGTAAGTCCACATAGAAACACAACTTTATCCATAGTTTAGGAATCAGGCTTGGATCTGACTTCCAACTCTGTGACTTAAAGCATGTGTCCCCTTGGGCAAGGTACATAATCACTTTGAACCTTGGTTTCTGAATCTATACAGATGGGGATCATGCCATTTGCCCTGGTATTCTTTTTTTAAGGATTAAATAAAACAACAAATATAGTGTCTGAAACAGTACATGCTTAATAAAAGACTGTTAGTATATTAACAGTTGTCATTATTATGCTTGTTATTATAGATTATCTTCTCATTGACGTTACACTAGGTACTACTTCTTAGTGAAGAACAAGACCGGAACTGGGAGCAGGTAATAATAATTCCACTTACTGCTCCGAAACCACAGTCTTCCCCTAGAGGATGACTATTAACTTGTTGTTGAGCTCTACGTCTGATGCCTTTAGCCAAGGCACACCTGTTTCCAGGCAAGACTAGATGAAATCAATGCTTTGTTTCATTTCTCCATTGGAAACGAGGTCTTGGTCCATGCTGGGGATATGTCTGCAGTGTGTTTGTCCTAAGTTTCTGGAGCCACTATACACCTGCTGGAGAAGCTGAGATGCAGCACTCCCACCAATTCAGAGCTAGAGAAGTCCCAGCTGCTGCTGGAAGTATTTTTAGCTGCATTATTTATTTGAACACCTGCCTGACAATTCTAGACAGAGCTCAGTCTGGGAGAGAAAGGGCCACTGGAACACCCAAGGATTTCATCCTAATATGGTTGCATTTGCTAATTTGTATCCATCCTGTGGCCAAGAAGAGGCTTTCTCTTCCCAAAGAGTGGTTCTGATCACAACACACCACAGGCAAATAGAAGTCTCCAAAGAAACACCTCTGATGTCATACTCTTAAACAGAGGCTCTCACAAACCCAAGAACTTTAATGCCAATGCCAAACCAAACACAGAGCCTCTCTTCCTGGCAGCCATGAACATATTAGTTACTCTTAGCTATCCTTCCGGTGGCGACACACTACTAACCAATATCGCTTCCTTTATTTTACCAGTACAAAAACTGAGATACAGAGAAAACTGCTATTAAAATGCTGTCGTCCTTCTGACCCTTCTGCGTTTGTGTATTTGGTTTTTCTCAAATATAATGTCCAACCCTGAACCTTCTGCTGACTTCAGTCCTACCCATTTTTCAGTTTGTTGCCCCAACGCCTTTCTCTTACTATCAATTCCCCACCACAGCCACCCTGAAACTTAACTGCTCACTGTCTCCAAAACTGCATATTGTCTGCATTCCAGTATTTAGTGTTTTAATTATGTTCCATGTTGAACTGTCTGGCACACAGAATGTGCTTAACAAACTGAAAGAATGCTTTTTAGGTCTTGTAAGAAAGATACTATGCATGTTTTCGTGTCTTTTCTTAAATAGTTTTCTTTTCTTCTCTTTGTGTATTTGTGTGTGTGCATGCGTGCATATGTGTGTGTGTGTGTGTGTGCGTGTGTGAGTGTATGTGTGTGTGCAGAGATGACATTTCATCGTGTTGCCCAGGCTGGTCTCAAACTAGGCTCAAGCGAGCCTCCTGCCTTGGCCTCCCAAAGTGCTGGCATTACAGGCATGAGTCAGAGCAAATCAGCTCTTCACAGTTTCTAACACGGTACCAGAGACAAATCGGGTACTGAGTAAAAGCTTGCAGACTGACTGAAAGCCCCTCTCAAGGCCGCACTGCCATCTGCCATCATTAGAATGTTTACAGATCAAAATTCTTGCTGCTGGCACTTAGGTTTGGCTCACCAGGTCATGCTTTCTCTGCTCATTCTGCCTTGGGCTAAATTGCCTAATTTTTCAATATGTGGGCTTCGTATTCTTTTCAAGGGGGTAAGGATCTTATTATTTATTTAACTCAGCAGAGTCTTAAGCGACTGTTTATGAAAGGTTCTGAGATCCCAGAAGGAACGATGCGACATTTAGTGCAGAGCACCACTGCCTTGCCCAGATCAGTGGGTGGTGTGTACAGACATACACATAAAAACACTACTTGGCAGTCACTACACACATTGTTTTTGTATGATCTGAAAACATCTTGCTGGCATAATTCATAAGCAGAATGTCTTTATATTTAATGACCCAAATATGCCAGTCACGTGCTTCTGAAAAGCAAGTTAGATCCAATAAAACAGCAATTTTGTTAACCCTCCTCATCACCTTCCCACCAAAATAATCTCTGCTTTAAATTCTGACCTCTGTGAATGGCTGCCTTCAGAAGCGTAAGTGGGCAATAGGCCTTTGTAGGCTGTCATCTCATAGGGTAGGCATGAGAGGAGGCGTGGAATACACATAGTCCTGGCAGTGTGAGTTATGGACCCAAAGATACAGATTTTTAAGAAATTAGTGGAATTTATGCTTTGAGAGGAAGAGTTTATCCTGGCTTAGATTTCTGAGTCAGAGAAATAGATTCAAATAGTTCAATAAAATCATATGTTTTAGAAGAGAACAGTCATCCAGTCCAGTTATGGACTTTGAAGCCATGAGCTAGTCAAGCAAAAGTAGACCTTCAGCAATTACTTACCCATTTAACAACTATTTATCAAGTACCTATTATGATCTAGGTATTATTCTAGGCACTAGACTACAACAGGAAACAAGTTAGGTAAGGTCCCCCAGCATGATCCTGCCTCTTCCTTTCTTCAGGACAAATGACAAGAGGACACAGCAATATGCTAGGGAGGGTTCTTAGGCAGTTAAGAACACACCGACTCCTGCTACTAAGAACCTCGAAGTGAACTGACCCTCAAGATCACCAGCCTTCCCAGGTCTTCATGAACAACCAACTACAAAGAAAGCAAACGACAATAACAGAATTCCATGATTAATTATAATCAGATCTCTGCAGTACTGAAAGGTCTTGTACTACCAAGGACATCAACATCATTTTTCACTGTTTCTCCTAAAAGATATTTAAGAGATGAATGGCAAAGAACATGCACACAACTTAGAAAAATGATTTAATGAAAGAGTCATCACTTGCAAAGTTCAATTAAAAGTCATATTCATTCATTCATTCACCTATTCAATAGTGAACATTTATTGAGCAGCTCTGTGTGGAGAGCACTTTATGAGTTAAGTGCCTTGGGAAATACTGAGATGGATGGCACAGTCCCAGCTCTTGAGGAACTTAAAAAAAATCAATGGGGAAATTACAATCTTCATTTTACAGATGAATAAACAGTGGCATGGACAGTTAAGGGATTTACTCTGAATGCTTCATCATAGAACTAAATCATAATATAAAGTCATCAAAAAGATGAAAAAGCACTGAGCTAGAAGGTAGGATATCCTAGCTCCAGTCCTGGTGCACACTCACTGGTCAAGTCCATCCACTCTCTGGTATTTAGTACCCTTTACAAAATGAAGGGGTAGTCTTCAGAGTGGATTCGTCCAGCTCTAGAATGACATAATTTTAATACTTGTGAACGATAAGGTTTGGTGGTTAGAAGTAAAGAGCTCGGTCTCTTGACAAAGGGAATGATTTTTAATGTGACTTGTTATTGAGAGAATTTAAAGTCCCACCTAAAGGAATACAGATGCTATTTCATTCCATTAGCCATTATTGCATTTGTTCTTAGAAGATGCTCAGGCTTAAATGTCCTCTTCAGTGGACGTCCTAATTGGTATCTCTCCTATCTTAAAATAATGATAAAGGAGGCTGGAGCCCTCCCTACATCTCCCTTCAGCCCCTGCTAAGTATCTATAACACAGGGTAACAAGCGTTTGCAAGAACAACATTGCTCCCTGTAAGAATAACTGCTCCCAAGATCATGTAACCCATCTATGTGTGATGTGGCAAATGGGGGCGTAGCCTACATGTAAAGAACTCTTAATTAAAGGTTTAACAGACAATGAGAGGCTTGAACTAGATCATCTATGTAAGATCCCTTCCAGCTTTGGCTTTCAATGTTACTACAAATTTTGTGAAGACAATGTAAAAGATTTCTTTACTGAGTTAATCAGTGAATCAAGAGCATTAGCAAAAATCATTTATATTTTGTTTATCAGTACTTACTCCCCCCCAAAATAATAGAAATTAGTGTAGAAAAACCTGAGTTTGGATCTTTAAAAACAAACTGTTTAATAATTTCACGACATTTTGAACCCTTTCCAGAGCTGTTTCTGAACTTGGATGATGTCTCCTAAATTGCCAGTGAGCTGGCTGTGTTGCAACACGTGAGCTGTACAATCATATATGTGAAGATCTAAATGACAAAAGGAATGGTTTTGAATCCTTTTGTTTACATTTAATTTTTCCTTTCCTGCTTCGACATATCATTTGTCCTTAGCACTTTCATTTTTTGGTCCTAGAGGCACAGGTGGTTCTTATTTCAGCCTGTATGAACAGTTCTGCTATTCAAAGATTAATGAATAAAAGGGTCTTGTAAATAGATTAGCATGATAATGGTAATAATGCTTTCTGCTGCCTTCTGTGCCTACTTCAATCTGTGTGCCCCTGAAAATGCCTCCCCTCCCCCACGCAAGGGTTCCTTTCCCCTCTTTCCCACCACCTGATTCTTTCAGTCTTAGAAAGACAAAGTGACTCACGAATCAGGCAGCTGCACAGAAAGCAAGGAGAGGATGGGAGGAAGGGGGAGGAGAGGGGTGGAGAGAGGCAGAATAGAGAGTAAAAACCCTAATGTACTTTAAGATGGGCTTAAGGTTTATGCAGAATGCAGAGAAAATACAAGACTTCCCTTTTTAATGCAAACAACACCTTCAATCTTCGCCTTCTTTTTATGACACTTCTTTTTACACACTATCATCGTTGGAATCTTACCTGCTTTTTGTTTTAATCACATTTGACCTCATACACATACCTTTTATCACAGCTGCTGGAGAACCATGCTTAGCTCAAGATTTTAGAGAATTACGTCTAGAAGCAAAGGCTAGTTACAGATTTGGCTTTTCTTTATCACTACATAGAGACAAGTTCAAAGGGCCTTTCCTTGGAGGTTTTCCCAAGGGGCTGAAACTCTTCTGAAAACTTACAGCTCCTCCCTAGGGATTTAGTCTCAGTCATTAAGGAATGACTTAGCGGGACCTCTATTTACATCCTCCTTGAGGCTCAATCAGTGTGAGGAGACTGGAAGGATCTCCACACTCAAGACCTGCCTGAGCGCCTTTCCTCTGGGCCTAACCCATCATCTGGTCTCTAAGCATGTGTAAGGATGATGAGTTGGGCAGGGCAAGTCATTCTGGAGGGATGCCATGAAGTCATCCACTCAAAATGGATTTAGACAGAAAGCAAAAGTCAGTCCCTCGAGCAGGACAGAATGTGGAAAGAGACCTGACTTTCAGAACCCCGCACCTATGCCTGCCTGCCCAGGGGGAGAGTCCAGCGGCAGGGAGATGCTGAACCGACAGGCCATGGGCTGCACACCAGGCCAGGAAACAGTCGCTCCCCTTCCTTTGTCTCCTAAGACCTGCATGTGTTTTCCCTCATTTGAAGGGAGCCCGGAGCACCAGGAGCCGGGCTGACCCTCTGCCTCTCATGGTGATTAGCATCCCCCTCCGCCTCACTCTGACCCCCATGGGGGCACACATTACTATCCACCCCACCTCCTGCCTCTGTGCCTTCCGATATCAACCGGGAAAGGAAGATCTAAAAATAAAGCCAGGGCCAGAGTGTGTACCACTCGATTGGGCTCCTGTGCTCACAGATCTGCTTATTTTGGCCTATCTCTCCCCAGCGATAAGGCTGCTAACAGCCTGTTATCAGCCAGTCGGTGAAAATGTGCTCCAGCCTGATTAGGCCTCAGTCTTTGCCAAGGTTATAAACAGCCGTTATCGTTTTCCCGAACAGAATAATCCGGACAGTATCAGCTCAGAAACATATGGGCCACACAGAGAAGATAGCCGCTGACGGACACTTCATTTTAATTGTAACGAGTGGGTAGCAGCAGCCTGCAGACAGCAGACAGAAAGCTGCCCGACTGGCAGCGGGGCTTTTTTTTTTTTTTTTTTTTTTTAAATCCCTTCTTCCTTCCCTGGTTTCCAACGCCTAAGCTGCTTTGATACTCTGGGTGGCATAATGACCCTCCCCCAGATGTTACCAGTCACCAAGCATGACTCTTCCCTGCAAGGCAGATGGGATCCTTCTGATTCTCTTATGGGGGTGGGCAGACAAAAACCAGCAACCAGGAAAGGGGAGCCAGTACAGCTCTCCCTGCTCTTCAGACAAAAGTCACTTTCAGCAACCTGTCCCATCACCCCGCCCTGCTGTCAGCCCCCACAGCCATGCTTCCTCAAGACCCTCGGCCTCTGAATGCCATACCTCAGCGTCCTGCAGACGGCAGGCTTTCAACACACGATGGCTGAATACTCGTGAATGGAGGATTCCTATCACTTCCTGCAGCCTTCCACACGTAGACACATAGATCAGGTGAGATTAAGCTTGTGGGGGACAAGCTCACGCGTGTGGGATTTTGTGTTCAGAAAGCAGTTTCCAAAATCTGTGCCCTCCCCGTGCTCTTTCGTGAGATTTGTTCCTCAGGCTTGAAACAGAAAGTCAACTAACTGGTGTGAGGCATACAGGAAGACAGACAGGACAAAAAGAGAAAGCTGATGATGAAAGTTTGGTGAAAAGGTTCACCTGTCTGCTTCTGGGTCCGCAGAGGTCTTAGTTGCCAACAACTAGGCTCTGTACCGACTGCTGTTCGTACAAAGTCAGCAGCTGCCCTGTTCTTTCACAGGGTGATGCGTTTCCTCCCCGTCAAGTGTTACCATAAGCAGAGTGGTTAGAAAGGAGCAGAAGAAAAAAGAGAAAGGTTGATGGCAAGGAGGTACAAGATGACGAGTCCATCTCTCCCTGCATCCGGCAGCGGATGCACTTGGTGTTGTCACCATTGTTGCTAGACTAAGGTTCACACCTGGCTGGCCAGATGGGGTCAACCACAGCAGGTGGGACTTGGAGGAAGGTAAGCACTCATGTGGGGCCTTGTGCTTAGTCATCCCCGTTCATTTTTCTCATCAATATTCATGTTTCTCAATATTTCAGATAATTAAATATCCTCAACTTGGTCTTCTTTTCCTGATCCTTTTTATTTTCCTCCCCGTCTCCTCCTAAAACCCTCAAGAGTTTTCCTCATTTTACCATAGAAAGCCCGCACCTTCCACTGCCTGCCTACACACTCAATATATTCGGCAGCACTGAAGACATCCCCCAATTTAAATTCAACCTCTGGAGGCTTTCCTACAAGGAAGAAAAGAACTGAAAAGAGAAAATGGAAAAAATGTATGTGAATCTAAAAGAAATTCCCTCTGATGGGCGATGCTGCTTCCTACCTTCTTTTTTTGACATCAGTTTCAAATTCTGCAGAGAAAGGATGATGGAGCTTTGCCCATGAAGAAATAGTCACAAAAGGTAATACTCACTGAGCATTGGTGTACGTGTCAGACACTGACCTAAGCATTCTACATAAATTTGCTCGTTTAATTCTCAAAAGAATTCTATGATTCACACCCAGGTGGCCTGCTCGCTACTGCATCTATGCAATTCTAGGGTCTCCTGGGCCTAACACCCAGGGAGCACCCTTTCCCACCAGCCTCTAGAGGCCCGTGTCGCCTTGGCCGCTCACTCCATCTCCTTGCTGTTTTCCTGCAGATTTACAGGGGCCAGACAGAGACAGCACTCCGGACCCGAGATGACTTCTGGTATTTCACTGTCAAGTGAAAATTGAGTCCGTGGTAATGTTCCTGCAATAATATCAAATTCAAAAGGGAAAGACGACGGAAATTCTGCTGTCAGCCGAAAGGAGCCTGAGGCACATTTTTGTTTTAATTCTTTTTTTTTTTTTCATGGCTTTTCAACACCTGCCTTCGCCCTTCCACTCTCCCAACAAAATATGGCTTAGGTTGCCTTGCAGTATTAACAAGAGACTGGCCCTCAGATCTGTGCAAGAAATTGCAGTGTGTGGTCTGTGTGCAGTGTCTTGGTGGTCTTGAGCTCAGTCCCCCGACAAAGTTCAAGGTTACGGTGGTCTTTCTCGAGTTGCCATCAGGATCTGAAAACATCCTGGAAACACGAGAATCCCCCTCTGAACTCATGAGTTGGCTCAGCAGTTGTTTATTCAACTTAAAGTGCTTTTCCCCCTTTTTCTATTTTTGTTTTCTTATGCTTTCTGTTTCAGTGGACCCAGCTTTGTCCTTCCACAGTTTGGAGTGAGCAAGACTGGAGGACTTCCTGAAATAAGCAACTGGGTCTGTTCCTCCAGGGAACCTGCTTCCCATTTTGTCCATGCCCGCTTCCTTCTGCTGATCAGCTTCAACCTTCTTAGAAGGAAGACCGGCTTGCTCAGGGTAACACAACAGAGACAGATGGAGCCTTGAGAGGAGCAGATGGACAAAAGTGACCGGCAAAGTTAGGTGAGCTACAGTCTTCCTGCCTCGTCTGTGTCACTGACATTATGGACTAGCAGGCCCCATGAGTACCATCAGTACTTCTTAGAGGATCTGTGGCACCAATGCCATCGCTGATTTACTGGGGTGTCTCTGGGGCTGTGTGTACACCTCAAGGACTAGGGCACCGTCTTCCTCTAGCCAGTATCCCCAGCACCTACCATGGTACCTGGTATACAGTCAGAACTCAGTAAGTAATGGTTAAAATGAAGAAACGGATTCAGTGCAAACATGCCCATATGGGTGTTCAAGGCCAAATATTTTGGAGATAGCCTAGATTCAAACTTGGCATTTTCTAACTCTGTCTTGGTTACTTCTTCAGCCTCAGTTTCCTTACCGCTAAAATGGGTATAATATAATCACAGTACCTGTGCCATGTATTTGTTGTAAAGATTGTGTATGTTAATGGATGCAGCTGGAGGCCATTACCTTAAGTGATTTAATGCAGAAACAGAAAACCAAATACTACATGTTCACACTTATGAGTGGGAGCTAAACAATGCGTATACATGAACATAAAGATGGTAACAACAGACACTGGGGTTTCCAAAAAGGAGGAGGGAGGGAGAGGGCAGGGGCTGAAAAACTCTCTTGAGTACTGTGTTCATTATTTGGGTGAGGGATTTAATAGAAGCCCAAACCCCAGCATTACATAATACACTTATGTTAACAAACCTGCACATGTACCCCTCTGAAACTAAATTAAAAGAAAATATTGTTTAAAAAGAGACTAGATATGTGTAAAGCACTTAGCCCAGCTCCTGACCCATAACAGTCATCCGATAATTATTTTTTATTTAGGAATGGCTATCCCTCACTCACCTCTATGTGTCCCTTACACGGCTACTCTCTTACCAAAGTCAACCTCTCTTACCAAAGAAAACACTGCATGCAGTCACAGAACTCTGGTTCCTATCCCTGCTTTACTAGGATTCCAGCAGTCACTTAGTCGTTCTGCCTCTCTCTGCTTCTGTGGCCTGCGTCAGGCTGAGGTCGCTCTGTCTCACCTCACTGACTTGCAAGTTGGCTACGAGACAGTATGACCTACCAGATGGGGATGGGTATAGAAAAGCAAAATCCAGACCATCAGGTCTGCTGGACGTCATGCTCTGGCAAAGCAACTGTGGTCTAGCCTGTCATGGACCTTGCTGCATGCCTTAGGGTGCCTCAGCTCTCTCAGGCCCTGCCAATGCTCTTGCCTTAATGTAGGACTTCTAACCAAGAGAGTGTGATTGAAAGCATTTGCTTGGTGCTTAGTTCTCACAGTAATCTCTATTTGGTGGAAAATTTAACCACTTTAAGGGCTTAACATCCAGACAACCCATAATGCCATTTCACTAGGATGGGGCTTCCCGGTCTGGGAGCAACACATGTTCTTTTCCCCTCCTCTCACTGTCCCTCCAGTCTCCTGAGTTTTTATCTTCCTTTTCCCTTTTCCCAAAAAGGGCGTCTTAGTTTGGAGACTCTTAAACCCAGTTACATTCCCAAGAAAAGCTCTTAAACACAAACTCATTCCAGCATTGGGGTCGTCTTCTCTCTCCTTCCTCTCACTATGGAGCTGGAGTGAATTCATAAACAGTTACAGCAGTTTTAGCATCAGGGCCTTATATGAGACAGGATTACAGAGGATTCAGCTCTCTCTCTCTCTCTCTCTCTCTCTCTCTCTCACACACACACACACACACACACACACACACCCCCATAGTAGTGTTAGTCTCATTAGCCACAATACTGTTCTAGTCTTTCCCACCTCTAGATTTGCCCTACCCCCTGGCTTAGTCAATGTTCTCCTTCCTGGCCTCCTGTGGAAACACTGCCAAATAAAATAGCAAAATATTCATATGGTAAGGCATGTTAAAACCTTGGGAAGATTTAAGCCAGGGCTTCATGTCACGGATGCTCCCTCCTATAATCTGTATTCCAATCTCGGTGCCAGCAGAGCTGTGATCAGAATATCCAAGGTCTCATAAAAGATTCAGGGCTTACCGACTTCCCTGCCATTTGCTGTTTCATGTTGTTCCTGCTCAGTCCCTTGCAGCCTCCAGAGTCCACCGTCCCTTTCAACTCACCACTGCAGATGGCAAACTGGCCAAGATCATCCACTAACTCGGGACAAGCACAGGTCCTAAATCTTCCCTGGGAATTTAACTAGGGAGAGGTCTCAGTTCTTTCGGTGGCTTCTTTTGTTTGACTGAGGGTTTATTTTTCCGTAATTGCATGCCTGCTGCCTCCTCCATGGTACCTGGAAGTGGGACTTTGAAATCCAGGAAGTCAACAAGACATCAGGAAGACTCCCCCACATAGCTGTGAGTGCTTTTGAGGGTAGGGTGTTTAAATCTTCCTGGTTTTCATTGTTACTTAAATTAGAGACTGTGTTATTTAACCTTGTAAAGCATCAAGGCTGTAATTTGTAGAGATGACAGTTCACCAAATAGGGGCTGTGCATATTCTCCCATGTTCAAAAAAAGGTATATTAAATGTATGTGACCGCATGAATCTAGGCAGGACACAACAATCATACATATCACCACACTCGGATGGATATAAGTAGTTTAAAAACTCAAACAAGATATATTATAATTCAAGGAAACCGAGCATAACTGAAGGTGCGATTGTGAATGGATCTTATGACTTACTAAAAGGATCACAATAGATGTCCTAGCCAGACCCCACTAGTGGATTCTAATATGATTTGCTTTCTAATCATATAATTTATGCACAGCTTGTCAGAAAGACATTTAGTGAATAAAGGAAGTCAGACCATACTTCTTCAGGCATGGTCTAAAAGGAACACAAAAGGAAACCTCTGCTATGCCTACAGGTTTCCAGAGGAGCCTGTGACCCACAGAGATGGCAAGAAGAAGTGCAAAGACACACAGAATAAGGCTAACACTGCTCAGCCAGCAGAGGCCACAGGGGCAGAAGAGAATGGCATTTCCGCTGAATAACAAAATTAAGACGCTTTCAAGATACTCCTTAGAAAGTCACAAGTATCTAGAATTTTTTTTTAAATCAGCCATAGAATTCCAAAACTCAGCAATCAAAAAGCAAAAGGCTAATTACCATTTAAGTCCTTTTGAAAACATTTTAGCTTAATTATTTCAGTAAATGCTATGGCCACTGGACAAATTAACACAGAATTCCAGATCAAAGTGCCATTCACGCATAGGTACTTGAACAAGACCAGGTAGCATGAAGATGAGCAGGTACTATAAACAACGTCTTTGAATGTTTTAAATGTATCCACCACAGAAACCTTCTGAAGAGGTTAAGAAATTTTAGAATACAAATTGAAAATTAAAGGCAAGCTGACAGTACCTCAAAATTAAACTTGTCAAACAAGAAAATTATAATCAAAATTGTCTCTGTACTTTTCATATCCTTCACTGTGTTAGTCACATAATATATACATATACATATGTTTCTGCATATGCATGTGAAAAATCAAAAAGGCAAACACATATCAGCAGTTAATCATAACATAATATAAAAGGAATATGAGATCTGGTTTCATAAGTGATTATACCCATAAACACATGTCCTGAGGATTAAGTAAGAAAGCAAGGCATCTCCTTCTACTTAGTGATATGGTCCCCAAAGTTTATACGAAACATTTTAAAGATTGAGCTATGCTACATTCTTTGAGGAAACACCTTATTTAAAAGCAGTCAACAGTTACAGAGTTCTGAAAGTTGATAATCCTGTAATTCGTCTTGTTTAGTAACAATAGTTTTTTTAATTACCAAACACAGCCTACATTATTTATTTACAGTAAAATGTATTTTTCCAGACATATTATAATACTGTATAGATGGATGGTTCTCAATGGGGTATAATTTTGCCTTCCAGGGGACATTTGGCAATGTCTGGAGACATTTTTGGTTCTTGCAGTGGGGGAGTGGGGGTGCTGCTGGCATCTATGCGTGGAGGCCAGGAATGCAGCTCCACATCTTACAGTACACAGACCAGTCCCCACAATGAAGGACCATTGGGCCCCAAAGTCAACGGGGCTGAGGTTGAGAAACCCTTTAATAGATTCTCACGAACGTTACAAAATTTCTCAAATCATTTCCCTCAAAACCTTTAAGAAATGAAAAACGAGAAGTTGGGGAAAACAAGAACTCCTTGTGGTCGTATTTTGATTATCAAAGGTACAGTTGCTTGTGTGAATGCAACAATATATTACTTCACCATAAAATATGCTCTTAAAACCTAACTCTTGTACTTGCATTACACCCACATACTGAGAAATGCTGGCAAATCAGCAAGGATTTGAGGAAAAAAACATTTACCCTGAGACATCCTTCAATGAACAGAGGAGTACCCTGGCCAACTGTGTTAAAAGCAAATAAAGTAAGATGTAACAAAAGCTAACTTTTTAGCCAGTAAAAAATAAACACATCTGGTACATGGAGTCCTATATGTGTGTATCCATCCAATTCTATAGTATCAGAGCTCTGACATTCAGTAATATAATAATATGATTTTTGAGATCAGTTAAGGTATAAAATGTGCGTACTCTCAGTCTTTAATATTAATAAGTCTTGTAACTAGCAGTTTCTCAGAGCTCCGAATTCTTGAGCACAACTAGAAAGGGCACTTATCCTGAAAAATCTAATAAATTTACAGTTTTATATACTTCCTTCAATTGTAAAAGTCTTGTTCAATAAACTTTAAAATGCCACTATAGAGCAATAACACAGACAGTATAAACCCAGCCCTGGGAAAGCTGTGCAACCAGAAATTGTTCCCCTTTCTGCTAGAGCAATAAAGTTTTATATGTTTGAACTGACTGTAAAAAGGTTTGAATGTTGGCAACTGGGGAATAATCTGTCTTCTTTATAGTTATTATCATATTTCCCACAAGACCCCTTGGTCTGTGTCAATCCTTCTTGTATATGACACCTTTGTACTGTCAGCGAAAGCAAGACTACTTTACTTTTTTTTTGAACTATAGGACTTGTATCTGTTTTCCTTCAGATTACAGCTAACAGGAATAAATTATTTCTGACAAGCATCTATTGCAGCATTTTACCAAATAAAGCTGGTTGTGTGCTGCTTTTCCAAGAGAGGAGGGGACCTCCTCCCTTCTCCTTCCCTCTCTTTCTCTCATCTGATTCAAATGCAATTCAGGGCTGGTTAAATTGGAGGAAACGCCAATAAAAAGAGATTTGTAGGAAAGTTGCTCTGAATGCCAGAGCCCGTTCGACGTGGTGGTTCGGTTCTCATGGGTGCAATTGGATGTGTGGAGAAGGGGCTCAGGAAAAGGCAGGAGGAGGAATCATCCCTTTCCCTTCCTGGCCTCTCTTAGATCTGAGAACATCTCTGCATGCACCTGGATTCAGGCAGCACACTGAGTCCTGCCAGCAGAAGTGGCCAGAGTTTCCCATACTCTGATTAACAGCCAATGAGGGAAGCAGTAGCTATGACCAGCAGGGGCAGACACCCAAGCTGTCACATGTATGCCTGGGCTCCTGGCTAACTGGTCATCTCAGCCGAAATGAGTTTAGGCTCGTGGTAATCAGCAGGAAGCCATTTTGTACGTATGTGTTTGTGTCCTCTGCCAGCCTTGCCAAGCCACAGATCAACAATACACGGACCTATACCCAGTAATCCATTACACGTAAGCCAGCCATACTAACTAAATACATTCTCCTCTCACTCACAATGCTGCAGCACCATCCTGAAGTTGCTCGGCTTTCCACCTTTTAGAATAACAAGAAAAAGTCAGAGAATATAGGAAGCGATTTTTGCAGCCCAGCATAGAGGTACACACCGATAGTCCCATCTACTTGGGAGGCTGAGGTAGGAGGATCACTCCAACTCGGGAATTCTGGGCTGTAGTGCACTATGCCAACTGGGTGTCCACACTCAGTTTGATGCCAATATGGCCACCTCTTGGGAGCAGGGGACCATCAGGTTGCCTAAGGAGGGGCGAACCAACCCAGGTCAGAAACAGGGCAGTTCTATGTTGATCAGTGATGGAACTGAGCCTGTGACTAGCCACAGCATTCTTGCCTGACAACATAGTGAGACCTTGTCTCTCTCTCTTTTTAAATAATAGACATTTGCAAACATCAGGTTTTTTTTAAAAATCCAAAGATATATATGGTTGGATATCAGTGGAACTGGCACCATAAGTTAATCACCTCTGCACCCCGGAATAGACAAAGTCTCTCCAAAAGACCACAAGAATAAGATGGCCAGTCATATGAATACATGCATATATGCATAGACATATGCAATATCTATCTATACAAATGCACACCCTCACTCACACTCAAACCCACCTTGGTCAACTCAAAATGAAAGGTCAACGCCAATATGAAAGCTCTCATGTGGAAGGGTAAATGCCAAATGATGTCTATAAACACAGCAATTCTACCAGAATGAGGTAATGCAAATAAGACTGAGTCAATACAATTACCTATCAGTGACTTTGGCAAAACCTTGAGCCCCATGCCTATGAATGTGAGCTCGGTGTATCGTCTTACTTTCTTCTCACTAATCCCTACATGAACGTTCAGGTACACATTATGATGCCTTCTCTATGCCCAGTTCAGACAGCAAACATTTTAATCTATACATGGAGGACATTAAAAATACATATCTCATCATGGTAATTGTCTCATACTGCCAGCAGGGGCAAGGCATACTGTGTTCCCCCCCTCTTCCCCCTATTCCCAGAAATGAATTACTACACAAGCTATACCTTCTAACAAAGATGTACTCATGTGCACTTTAAAAGCTCTTAAACAGCAACTGCCCACTGGAAAACCATAGGTCCTTAAGATATTTTTATTCTTGCCATGTCTTTTTATTCTCTCCATGTCCTCTTCATGTACTTTGTGTGGTTAAAGTTTACAAATTATTTACTTTTCAAAAGATTCTTGATATAGACCAAGAGGTTGCAGATGTCGGTCATATGTCACAGAACCATTAATAAAAGGAACACTGATGCTATTATAAAAAACTTTCTGGACATATAATACAGAGAAAAGTACACAAATCCTAAGTCCAGAGCTTGGTCAAAAAATACAAAATGCTCTAAAAATGTGCACATCATTCTTGTGCAGAGCCCATGTGCGGGTGGAGTGAGGGCATTGGTGGCATTTTAATTATTCTTAAATAGCAGTGAGTTATCACCTTTAAGACCAGTAACTAGACCGTTACCACCAGGGGAATGGCAGAGTGTGAAGGAAAAGGTAGTTTCTAAAAAGTGAGGTATGTAATACAGGCATGTGATTCATTCACAGTGTTTGTGAAATACAAATTCCTAGACCCCTATCTAATTTGCTGGGACAAGGCCTGTGAACCTGCATTTCATAAACACCCCCACCCACAAGGTTATTCTTGAGAATTATTGAGCTTGGCTAATGAAGTTCAACAGCAATTTCCCTGCTGAACCCCAATCATGTTTCCTTTTCCGAAGAAGGAGTGGCGCTGCCCTGACTTGCCAAGGCCTCAGGCATACCTATGTCTGAGATAACAGTTGGTGAAGTTAAAAAAATGGCATTGTGTTTTAACAGAAAAGAAAAAGCTTTAGAAAAATAAGAGATCAAGAAGGAAGTATTGTCCCGGAAGCTTTGCCTCCTTCTGACTTTCCCTGGACTGTGCTTTCCACATACCTTACCACTCTATGCATCCTAGTGGAAAAAAAAATGCAGAAAGGCAAAGAGTCTCCTGAAAAGACCAGGAGTTGCCGGGCGTGGTGGCTCATGCCTGTCATCCCAACACTTTGGGAGGCTGACCACCTGAGGTCAGGAGTTCGAGACCAGCCTGGCCAACATGGTTTCTACTAAAAATACAAAAACTTAGCCAGGCGTAGTAGTGGGTGCCTGTAATCCCTGCTACTCAGCAGGCTGAGACAGGAGAATCACCTGAACCCAGGAAGTGGAGGTTGCAATGAGCCAAGATCTCTCCATTGCACTCCAGCCTGGGCATCAACAGCAAAACTCCCCAACTCAAAAAAAAAAAAAGATCAGGAATTGAAGCTTTACCTTATTATCTAACATGCATTTATTGTTTCATTACTAACAACAGAAATAATGATAATACTTGGCTATTTGCATAATGGTTTTTAGTCGACCACACTTTCATAGGCATGATTATGTTTAGCCTCGCTAATGAATTTATGAAGGGTTATTATTCTCATGTTATAGATCAAGAAACTAACACTCAGAGAGGTTCAGTGACCTGCTCAAGGCCACACAGCAGGGAACTGCCAGAGGTAGATGGGAGTCCATGTTAACTAAGTCTTCATAATTTACCAAATGCTTGTCACGGGCAATATATAGGGCTGGCCACCATCAAAACACAAAGTTGGGTGAAAAAAGTCATAGAAATCCAATACAAGGGAAGAGCACCCTGCTCCTTGAAACAGGCAACCCTTCAGTTTACTTCACCCACCTCACCCAGGAGGGCTGGGTCCCCTTCCATCATCCTGTCTGCTGCAGGGTCTCCACCTGACACGATCACCTTTATTATGACCTCTGTATCATGCACTGTTCTAGACCATGAGGTGATAAAGACGATCACTGTCTGCTCCTATGTCTGTCTCCCAACCTAGAGCAAAGCCACCACTTTCTGATCAGTGGTAAAAAGCTGGCATTTGCTACAAAGAGTAGCAGGAAACCTTCCAGGGCCACTAAGACAGTCAAGTAACATGCATCTCCTCCCCTATGTAACCAAAGCACTTCTCTTAAGTCCCCAATGGAGAAATCAACAGAGCCTCATGCTCCCTTGATGTGCCTTCCTTGGCTTCTCCATAACCCAGCAATCCTGGCCCATTCTGTCTCACACAGCCACAGGGATCTGTGCCCCTCAGGAGCTGCCAAGCTCTCTGACGTACAGGCTGCTAATACAGCCTTATTAAAAACGTGTTTGTCTCCAGTCCTCTACACGCGCTGGCTTCCCTGCCTGAAGAAAAGCCACACACGTGCTCCCACAGAGGGACCCAGAGAAAAGCCCTAGAACCCACAAAGGGAAATCAGCATGCCAAGGGTTAAGCACACCCTGTAATAAGCATCTCTGTTCCGGCATGTTGCGAAAGCCCATTACCTCCCGCCACATTACCTCATTCATTTCTTATATGTGGATGGTTTATTTTCCCATGAGCACCCTGGCTCTCAGTATTAAGTCCCCTCCTTCGCCTCTATTTCTCTATCCATCACATTTAACACTCTGACAGTAACAGTCTATAATGTTTCTATTCTACAAAACCGCTCTGTCAACTCCGGGCTTCCAGAGCAGCAACTGAGGAAAATAAATAACATCAACGCCAGGGACGACAGCATCACAGCTCCCTTTCTGCTGGGCTTTTTTATATTATTCTACAAAGTGAGAAAGAATAAAGGGGATCGGGGGAGGTGGGAGCAACGAGGAGAAAATTTTCCTCTTCATCCTATAGACACTTAACAGACCTGAAGGGACAGTCCTGGCATTTCCTTTTTAGACAAAGAAGTGATTTCTCCTCTGTCCTCTCCATCCCCTGACCAACTCCCCCTTTCATTTTCAGGGTGCTTTAGAAAGGATTGGTATTTCCTACACTGCACTCGCTCTACCTGCCACTGTAGAAGCACAGTCAAGTATGTGTGTGACCCCCTGTTCATGGGGTGGGATGAGTCTTACATTACGGTCATCGTTTCTGGAGCAGGAGTCCAGTGAGGAGGTGGCGGCACTCCAGGGACCCACAACCTTTGTTCTCAGGGAGGTACTGGCAACAGAGACTCTAAAACCCACCAGCAAGTAGAAAGGTGCAAAAACGTTAACTACTGAAAAATAAGTCACTTCTGAAAGCTTGGCTCCCTGTTACTGGGGCTTTACCAAAACTATTTATATTTTCATCATTTCTGATAGTAATCTTCAAAACATATTATATTTCCATGTAGCATCTTTTAAAAAATATCTAGGTAGGTAGATAATAGGTATCTTGGACATTGTTTGGCCTTTTCATTGTGACCCACGTCATTTATCATTATGAATGGTGATCATCACCCAGGCCCGCTGCTATGTGACAGCACGCATGCCTATTCTGTATAGACTCGGTCTGCTGGACTTTTTACATTCTTGAGGCTCCTTTTCATGATTTTACTGTTTCTTCAGGTTTCTTCCTCTTCTGAGGTTGCAGTGCGATAGCTAATGGCATGGGCTGTGGTTCCAGATCACGGATGCCAGGCCTGACTGCTGGCTTGGGACCTTGTTTCAAAACCTCTCTGTGCTGTGTCCTCACCTGTAAAAGGCAGGCAGTTGCGGTACCGCGGGTTTTAAGACGGTTGTGAAGATTACCTGAGTGAATGCTGGGGAGTATTCGGGAGAGTGTCTCAGTTAGTAAGCGCTAAGTAAATGTTAGAGATGACCATCTGTCTAGTCTGGCATGGGCTAGGAAGCCAGATAAACATACAGTTAGAATCCTGTTTGAAATCAGAGGTCTTGAGTGGTGGCTTTTGGGTACTCTGATGAGCAAACTGCACAGACTTAAGTACCTGGGCCCTTCATTTGACTACACAGATATCCTCTGCCAGCATCCTGGCTCTCGGGTGCTTCAGATGGGCGAGGCTGACAATGCTGAGTCCTGAATGCTGAGACGTAACTAGCAAAACTAATTCGGGATAAGAAAAAGTGAGGGAACAGGGAATAAAACAAGAAAAGCATCTAAAAATTTCTCACTCAACACCTTCAAACACAATTCTGTAATTTCTTCTATCCGACCCCACAAGACTATTTCTCAAAGAATAAGAATAGGAACTACAATATATGAAATTGCTTTGATACGTATGAAATACTCTGTGCTTATTATTTTTAGCAGTAGAACCATTATTATTACTCAACTTTGTATCATAAAGCAATCAAAACGAACTTCTACATATACAGGCATTCAGAGGTAGGAGTCTTAGTCTTGCTCTCACCATTTACTGCTAGCCAAGGGGCCGTGATATTTCTTTTTTCTTTTTCTTTTTTTTTTTTTTTTTTTGTTTTGAGACAGACTCTTGCTCTGTCACGAGGCTGGAGTGCAGTGGTTTGATCTCGGCTCACTGCAACCTCTGCCTCCTGGGTTCAAGCAATTCTCCTGCCTCAGCCTCCCGAGTGGCTGGGACTATAGGGGCGTGCCACCACACCCAGCTAATTTTTATATTTTTAGTAGAGATAGGGTTGCACCATGTTGGCCAGCATGGTCTTGATCTCTTGACCTCATGATCCACCTGCCTCGGCCTCTCAAAGTGCTAGGATTACAGGTGTAAGCCACCACGTCCAGCCGGTATTTCTTTTTTCTATCTCAGGTGTGGAAGATTGGGAAAAAAAGCACATACTGAGGGACCAACCCTTTTAACAATCAGTATCCTGGGAGATACATGCACTTTGATTTCTCAGACCCACTTCTCCCCTTCCCTAAAAAAGAAGAGCCAGACACTAGAAAATCCAAGTCGCTTACCACAAAGCTTCAGAATAATGCCTGCATTTCAACCAAAGGGGCAGGTATGAGAAAAAGTTAAGACCAACTGAGATCCAGCATGTCTGATACCCAGAGGCAAGGAGGAACTGGTTCCTGATACGTCTCTTCTTATCTAGTTCAGTTCCAAATATCACAAACAGTCTAACCTACTGAGGCAAAGATCACTTCTGCTTTTATGACTTTTCTTTGGTGGAGGGAGGTGATGTAAAGACCACAATCAGGCTAAGTGATACTATATCCTTACTTTAAATGATCATATTTCATTACTGCTACTCAGAGTACTCTGTGACACTTTAATTTTTCTATTTTGATGACAGAAAAGCAAAGTTGACCTCAAGGCACCAAGTGGCTAAAGATGTCCCCTAGGGAAGGCATGAGTCTTTCAAATAATTTTTTTGCAACAAATTAACATTGAGAACTCCTGTGTATAAGGGCATTAGATGCAAAAATACATAGGTAAGCACAGTTTTTGCTTTCTAAAGTTTCTAATTTAGTGAAGAGAGGGGAGTGTATAAAAATGATTAAAATTAAGGGTTGAATAAAGGGTTGACATAGGATAGAACAAGTACTAATTAAAGTTTCAGGGTTTTTGGTACAGCAACATGGTAGAAGAAGTGATTAATCTGAATGAGGGTCTTACTAGAGATTTCACATTTTCACAGAAAGGGTGATATTTGGGAAGCTGCCATGCTTTTAGTTATTAAAGGTTCAGGTTTTGCGGTCATCCAACCTAGGCTCAAATCCCCGCTCTGCCAATTCCTAGTTAGGTAACAGGGCAAATTATTTAACCCCTCTACTGGTCAGTGTAACAGGGACAATGAAAATACATACCTTATAGATTTTGAAGGGATGATTAAATGAGATTACAAATGTAAAATAGCAGTGCTTAGTAATTAGTCCCTAAATTAATATTAGCAATTATTATTTTAATTTTTCACCAAACCCTATGAAGTCGGTGATATTGTCCCCACTTACAGAATTGAAAAGATGGACATATGAAGATTAAATAATCTGCCAATATCACAAAATAGACGAAGGAACCAAAACACAAATTTGGGTCAGTCTGACTCCAAAACCCAAATTCTTTTCCACTATAATTTTATCCTGGTCCACTGTCACTCAATAAACTCTAGCCTCTTACCAGAAAGAAGTCACTGGAACTAGTGGGATCAGCCTAGGGACTGCCTGAAAATAGAGAATGATTCTAGCAGATATACTGCTGGAATGAAAGTCAGAAACAAAGCCAAAAGGAAAGTCAGCAATTATACAAAAGTTATCACAACTTTCAGTGAAACCCAAAGATCTACCACAATCTGAAATGAAAACTCTATGTGGGATCCAAATCCCCTCCCTTTCCTAATTTCCTTATTCCTATTAATGCCAAACCCATTCTCTCAGGTAACCAAATCAGAGAACTTGCAAAGATAAACACATAGACAGACATGGAAGACACTGAAGAGTCTAGTCCAAACTTGCATACGATGCAGCAAACTCTATGACAATCCTCACAAAGGCTTATTTCTGACAGTTACGTGATAAACCAGCATCTGGGACCACACCCTCCAGCCGTGTGCCTAACAGTTTTCATTGTACTGAGTTATCTCCCATCCAAACTCTCTGTGGAATCCAAATTAATAAATGTATTAAATGATTCCGTCACCTTCAATTCATACCTTTCCTTCAACTTCCATATCTAGATGGTTACCAGGCTCTGTCAATCTTTCTTTCAAAAACTTTTTCAAAAAAGTCTGATCCTTTCCATTTGTAAGATACCAGATCCCAGATCCTTTTGTCTCCCGGCTGAAATCTCTCTACACTCTAGTACATCTGGCACATTTTTACCAGACAAGAAGTTCTTCAATCTAATTTCACCACATGCCGCCTCTGCTCGAATAACCACTGGGTCTCCATTTATTACCCCCAGCTAGACATTCAATGACAGACTACCAATGGCAAGCACACATGGGCCTCACTTTGCCTATTCTATCCTGCTTCCCATATTTTCCAATCAATGCACACCTTCCAACTTGGTCTAAACCACCATTTCATAGGGAAGTCCTATAAACAGACTATGCGCATAGAAACTTTTATATTTATGTAACATGTCGAGGGCCACCGAACCATTATAGATGAGCTAAGACTAGCTGCTCAAACTCCCTGTCCAGGGCTCCCTCACTCTAGCCTATAAAGTTATGATGTGGTAGTAAAGTTGCCTGATTCTGAATAATGTTGGGACCAGTGGATAAGATGACAGAGCACCTACCATATGTTCAGCCATGTGCTAAAAATTGGAAGAAGAACATGAAAAGGCATTAAGTTACAGTCCAATGGGAAAATAAACATTGCTAAAAATACCATGTAATTATAAGCTACAGTGAAGGAATATACAAGGCAAAGTGGATACAAAGGAAGAGGAGAAGTGGGTCAGGACACTCAGTAAAGGCCTCTGCCAGGATCTGAATGATCAGTAATAGTTTTTTAGGGGATGATAGGTATAAGAAATCACTGGTAGAAGACAATCTTAAAAGGCATTAGAAAGAAGTGGCAGGTAACTCAGTATGTTTGCAGTATATGATGAGATAGAAAAAAATGGTGAGAAATGGGCCTGGTGAGGTAAGCAAGGGCTAGATCACAAGGTTCATGTAGGTTATGCAAAGGAGTTTAGATTTCATCCTACAGACCAAAATGAAAAATTCTCATCAGACCGTAATGCCACTCTTTCTCTTCCACTGAAGAAAGTATACGGGAATTCAAGTGAAAGTGACATTTACATGGTGATAATACGACTTAGTTTAAAATTTTAAATAATTTGCAAACCCTACGTCTTGAGCCATTATTAATATCAAAATTACTTGTGACATACTTCACAACGGATCATGGCACAACAGTTTTGAGATTCAGGACTGCAGCTTTTGACAATGGGACTTCCATCAAAGAACTGTGAATAAGGGTATAGCAAGCAGGTGAGCATGTTAAGAGTCTCCTGGCAGGCCTCAGATGTGATGGACTGCTTGAGGATATTAGAGACAGAGACACCAGTCAAGAGGTCAATACTGCTGAAGACGTGGAAGATAGTGAGGGCCTGACTTAGGGTGACAGCAAATGGGAAGAAGGAAAAGTGAGAAATAGTGAGGATGTGTTTTGTTTTATAAGGCTTGGCATAAAGTGTTCATTAAATGCTTGCTGGTAGAATCAACACAAATTGGCTAAGGATTAGATGAAGGTAGGGGGAGGTGACATACAAAAAGGTTAAAGTCTGACACCAATGTAAGGTTTCTAGATTGTGCAGATAGAGAGAGAATGCAGGAGGAAGACTTGTTGTGGATGGGGATTGATGAGGTCTGCTCTGGATGTGTGAATCTGTTGAACCTGGATACAGAAATGCTGGCCAGGCAGTTATATGTGTAGATCTGAAACTCACAAAAGCAATTTGGGCTAAATAGACAGGTTTTAATTTACCATTTGTTCAATAAATATTTATTGGATACTTATTTTAGTCCAGACATTGTACTCTTCACTGGGAATGCAGGGGTTGACAAGGAAAATAAGTCCTCTGTCCTCAGAGATTACGGATGGATATATCTGTGAGCCACAGGTATTTAGTTGATAAATGCAGGCATACGAATGTTGGGGAATACTTTAGTGATGGGCTAAGGAGGAGGCACCATTGAAGTTAACTAAGAAGGCCCAACCAAAGAGACATGAAGCAAACCAGGAGATTACGGAGATCAAGAAATGAGAATTTTATAATAGAAAGGTTGTCAGGATCAAATATGGCAAGAGTGTGGAATAAGGGCTAAATTTGTCAACTGGGAGATTTCATAATTTGGAGAGGCAGAAATCTGACTTCAAAAAAAAAAAAAAAAGCACTTTAGAAGCTAGTGGGAAAAAAAGCTAGAAATCTTAGAATAAATAGAGTCTCTCTGGTTCTGTGACATCTCAGATAGTCCTAAAGGCTTCATGGAGGTGGGACCTGGGTTAGGAGGTACCGAACATACACAGGACAGTTTTAGACAACATCAAAACAGAATATGGTCCATAGAAGGAACCACACTGGGAAAATACTTTCCTAACTCTTCTGAATGGCAAACTCGGGCATAAGGTGCCTCTGATTAGCTGTACATTGTGAAAAGGCAGACATGGTGTTCAGGGCAGCAAATTACCTTCCAGGAGTCTATGAACAGATCTGTTTCTCGTTGGCTACGTGATACTCAGGAAAAGCCCATGCTATGAACTCACTGGACCTGGAGAGCAAAAGTGGTGAAGGCTGCAGATGGAATAACAGAAATGCTAGACACAGCACACCAGAACAGCCAATAACACAGGTGCTACCTCTGCTCTGCCAAGTGAGGCAGCTCCAGGTAGCGCCCCCACTAAGGGAAAATGGTGGGGAGTGTCGGGTGTGGTCGGAAAGGAGGGAGCGCTGTGAAGCAACTTAAGTAGCGTTAACACCTACAGAATAGTGGCCCCTACCTTTGCCCTCAACAACATAAGTCACATTGTCCTAAATTTACAAGATCAACAACTTTTGGTGTTTTCAGTGCCTGATTTGTTCTCCAGCCCTTCCAGGTATTATAATAATTGTAATAGCTCTCTCCTTCCTCGGCAGGTACCCTGCGCATCTCGAGGCCACCCTGAAAACCAGGCAAAGGCCATCTGCTTCATCCTTCCTCTCTTCTGCAACAGCAAGCATGCACCACAGGGCCAGTTCAGAGACAGCTCATCTTGTACACCCAAGCTCTGCTGTTACTTGTAGTTCAACTCAGCTGTGTTATAGTGACAGTGGGGAGAAGAACCCCGAGCCGATCTTTCCTCCTGCAGTGGCCTGTGGGGCACACACAGTAACCTTGGCAAACAGTGATCTCAGGGAAGGCCCCAATCGCATAGGCATAAACCTCTCTGGGGATTAGCACAGTTGGGTCAAGGTTCACAGAAGCCACGTGCTTTGGTAGAAAGAACCCAATCTGGGTTAGTCTTGCCTCTACAACTTACGAACTCTATGATCTTAGGTAACTTATTTATGCTCTTCAGTTCCCTTACATGAAATTAGAACCAAATAAAACTGTGCACCCCCTTTAAAGGGTTGTTGTGAAGACTGGGTAAGCTAATGTTTCAGAAAATCTCCTTGATTTTAGTATTATTTTTAAGTAGTTAATGCATCTACAATATAGCAATACATCTACAACATACGCTAGGATCACCATACACTGCTGAGTCTTGCTCCCACTCTTGTTTGGCCCTGTTAACCCACTGCCCACCCTCACACCCACCATTTTTCTTCATTTCTTGCCTATCTTTTCAGCATTTCTTTAAATATAAAGTACTGCATAACTTAGTCATCAGTACTATAATCGAAAAGTAGGAAGGGAGGGGTGGGGTGGGAATGGATGGTTATATTATCTTTAAGGGACCCCATTTCCTCCATGAAAACCTGCCTCATCATCATCATAGTTCCCACCCTCCCTTTCATTCATCCATGCATCCATTCAACCAGTGTTTGCAATGCTCAAGGCACTGGGCTGAGTGACAGCATAAAGAACACTAAAATTACTAAGGGCATCTATGGCGCCATCCTCACTTACACTTACCCTCACCCTCATGATACTCACTTCTGCCTCCGTATGAGCTGCCTATAACCAGCTGCCTACATATGTTTTGGTGTTTCCCACAGCATATAATGTGGTGCACACAGGCACATATACAGGTTTGGTATCTCTTATCCAAAATGCTTGAGACCAGAAGTGTTTTGGACTTGGGATTATTTTCTTCAGATTTTGGAATTTTTGCATATATGGAATAAAGCATCTTGGGGATGAGGCCGTGTCTAAACACAAGACTCATTTATATCTGATATACAGTTTATACACATACCCTAAAGGTAAGTTTATACAACATTTTAATAATTTTATGCATAAAACAAAGTTCTGATTATGCTTTGACTGTGTGGTCACATAAGGTCAGGTGCAGAGTTTTTCACTTGTGGCATGGTGTCAGTGTTAAAAAATTCTCAGATTTGGGAGCATTCTGGTTTACGGATTTCCAGATTAGGGATCTGTGGTAGATGCTCAGATATGCCTGCTAACTTGAGCTGCTCTCGGGCAAGAAGTCTCATTGTGTGCTGGTGCAACAGTCATTTGGGTGATCTCAGACCCAGCAGCCTTTCTATGAGCCCTTAAGAAAAGCCGAGGTTGCCTGCAAGCTCTCTGTGCTCCATCAATGCTCTGTGGTAGGCCGTGGCCTGGAAGAGGCTTCAGCCTCAGGTGTGTCTAGATGGGGCTAAAAGAGAACGAGACTGTCTATAGGTTCTTGCTTGGCAAGTAGAAGTGACAGAGCTGGAGGAAGGAAGCTTAGAACACTCTAAAACACAGTTAAAATTATCACAGAGAGAAAATTACTCCTTAGAAGGAAATGTCAGTGTCATATACCCACAGTACTCTAGTGTGATTTCTGTTGTCAGGATGTGATATTCCAGATATTCCAGCACCAACCGCCCTAGAAACCTTTTTAAGATTTAACGACTCTCGCGGGGCACAGCGGCTCACCCCTATAATCTCAGCACTTTGGGAGGCCAAGGTGGGCGGATCACCTGAGGTCAGGAGTTTGAGACTAGCTGGCCAACATGGCGAAACCCCATCTCTACAAAAAATACAAACATTAGCCTGGTGTAGGGGTGCATGCCTGTAAGCCCAGCTACTTGGGAGGCTGGGGCAGGAGAATCATTTGAACCCAGGAGGCGGAGGTTGTAGTGGGCGGAGATTGCGCCACTGCACTCCAGCCTGGGTGACAGAGTGAGACTGTCTGAAAAAAAAAAAAAAAAAAGATTTAACAGCTCTCGATCACTTTACAACACATCCTTGAGCTGCCCTTCAAAACCCCCTGCATTTTAAGGATTCCTCCTCATTTGGGCACCCAGTGACTTTGTGACTTCAAACTGTAATGTAGCCAAACCTCTCCACTGCATCATCTGTAAAATGTGGGCATGATCCCTGTCTACCTGTGCTGTCAGATGCTGATGAAAATCAAACAGGTTAACAGACGTTGAACATTGGTGTGATATAAAAACAGAATATATTACTGGTAGTAGAGTATTAGCTCTCCGTTAAAAAAGAAAAGGCAACAACAGAAAAAAAATGTTCTGTTTTGTTTTTTTTAAGAAAAGCTTAATTTAAATTTTTTCTTCTTTTAGAAACAGGGTCTTACTATGTTTCCCAGGCTGGTCTCAAACTTCTGAGCTCAAGCAACCCTTCTGCCTTCGCCTCCCATGCTAGAACTACAGGCGTGAGCCACCGTGCCTGGCCAATGTATTCTTTTTATAAAAATAATCTCAAGGTAAGGACCGACTAATCACATGCAGCCATTGCCTCACAACTCTAGAGAGACCTTTCCAGCCCCCTTTCAGAGTAGGCCTGACAACCGCTTCCAAAAAAATATAATTTCAAATGTTAATTCCAAAAGCAAGCACAGAGGCCTCTCTATGCCCCCCCGACCAACCCTTTCACAGCAGTCTGTCTGTCTGACACGCTTTCTTTCCCAGAGATCCACAGGCCCCTCCCTCTCTCACCCCCATCCTGCATCCGAGGTGGCAGAGATGATAACCGATAATGAAAACCTGCGGCCTGCAGACACTGGAGAGCGAGAGCACAGAGGGGAGGCCGAGGAGGAGCCGGTCAGGATGCATGTAATCAGAAGGGTTATCTAATGCTAGTTTCATTCTAATTGAGTCAGTACCATATGTCACCCTGCAATAACATCACAAGCAGCATGCAACTGAATACATATTTAATTCACATAATGGGTACAGCAGTAGAAGTAATCAAGGCAGTTTGCCATAAGCCATAAAGAAATGTAGCTTGTTCCTATCAAGAAACATTTGGCACTTAGGGAGAGAGCTGTATCACCAGTGAGAGGGGAACTGCATTACTGAAAAAGCCCAAGGGGAGGGGGAGGGACGGGTGTAGGGAGCAGGGCACAGGGAGAGAGAGATGAGGACAGGGAGAAAGAAATGAAAGAATGAAAACACCAAAGAGAGCCAAGCCAGAACATCGATTCACTGCGAATGAAAATCAATGAAGGAATATTGTCAGCGGATCGTTGGCCATCTCAATATAATTAACAGTAATGGATTTATTGGCAGAAGCTTAATGATTTAATATTATGTGTGCCCAGAATTTCCTGTGCAATCGTGGGTCCATCTCATTCCCTCTTGGGCCAACCCATGTCCCAGGAAATGGATGTAGCTATGGAGGATTAAAAAAATTTCTTTTCACATCTCTTCATCTGGATTGGCATCTGACAGAAACCTACTCGCCCATTCCCTTCATTTCCTCCCTCAAGGAGATGATTAATACGCCCGGGCAATGCTCATCAATATCTTTGGACAGATCAACTGGAGTTTTCATTAAACCCATATTAATGTCCTAGATACACAGCTGTGGACAGGTTATTCTGGAGAAAAAAAAAAAAGAAGAATGAAAAAGAAAAAGAAAAAGAAAAACCTTCCATTTCGGTTAAATATTTGCCAAGAATTAACAGAAACCTGGCCACTTCCCTCATTAGAGCTTCTTCCACCAACATGTTTTGATGTATATTTCATGAGGATAAACAAACATTCATTTCACTTTGGGAAGGTGTTTGCCGTAATGTATTGTCAGCGTACCCAGCAATGAGGGGACATTAATTTCAATTCTGGTGTTTAAACACTTTGGCGAGTCCCAATTACTCATTCCTCAGCTCGATATCAGGAGCCCCAGAGGAAGGTCGCTGCCTCTCCGCGTGGCCCGTGGCACCAGGGGGAGGCGCAACGCCACCCTCCAGCCTGGCACAGCTCTTCTCTGGCTGAGAGAGCAGGGATGAGGCAAGATGGGGTTATTCCCTCCTATTCCTTAGTCAAACGGTGACATGAAGGGCCATTTCAGGTAATACTCAGCCTTGCATTACAGCAGTTTCCCTGAAAGGCTGTATGCAAAGAATAGTTCAGGAAATCAGATCCTATTTTTTTTCTTAGCCTACATCTGAGGATGCCAATCATTTAATAGAGAAGAGCAAAGCTCTGAAATCTCCTAGAAAGATCTTGGGAGAAGAATGGAAAATGGAGACAGAGTCATGTGTCGCTAGGGTCATGTGTCAATGATAAAGACCTTAAAAAAGAGGTGTAAGAGGTCATGGCCCTGGTGTGACTGGGGCTGGGGTGGCATGGTGGCAGTTTCCAGCTACCTCATGGCTCGTTAGAAATGCATGTGGCAAACTTTCCATGTTGCAAAGGATTAGGATGGAAATCCCATGTATCACGTGAGCAAATGCGGAGATAAGTTTTGCAGTGCCATGGAACTAAAGAAATTTCAGTTATTATTTTTCATGCAGGGTTCCATTTCCGATAGCACCTGCAACTTTATTCAAAGTTCTTTAGCAATGTACCAACCTCTCTTTCAAACTGTAATTGATCTGTACTCAAATAACACCAGAAAATCTCTCTACTTATAAAAGCTGGCTAGCAAATACTTTACCGAACTGAGGAATCTTTTTTAATAACCTGAATAATTATCCTCAAGTCTATCTGAACAGTAATTTCTAGTTAATGATAAAGTGTCTAAAGGCGGATGTATACATGTTTCAAAGATAAAGCCCTAAGGTTGAGAAAATGAAGATGAAAAAATAGCATGAGATGTATGGGCCTTGACATGAGGGGAAAAGAGCTGGGAGAAGCAGGTGTCCCCGGGGCAAAGGTCTTTGCCACAAAGATTAGTTCCTAGAGAGCACCATGGTTGTCACTAGGGGAAGAGGTCGGGGCCAATGCAGTATCTTCGGACTTCATAACAGAGTCTCAAATAGGTCTCCACCACAGGGCACAGCTGGGGAGAGTTAGCAAGATCTGAAAACATGAAACTAATAAAGAGAAAGGACAACCCATCTGGTTCTTATCAAAGTGATTTCTTCTTTAACTGAGTGCTAAATCCAGTTTCTGCACATACAAGTTCCTCAGAAAGAACTCAGAACTAACTGCCAGAAGCCAATGCTGGTTATGGTTACTGACTGCATGGCTGTTCCACCTCATATGGCCAATAAGGTATAAAATACTCTTAAAACCTTGCGTATGTTGTTGGCTTCATTCATTCATTCAGATGTGCAATGAGAATCCCTGTAGTCACCCAAGCTGGGCTGATACATAGTACACACCAGTACAAGTGGACCAGGAGCTAAATACTAAACTACTTTCATTTTTTGAAACAGGGTTTCACTTTATCACCCAGCTGGAGTGCAGTGGTGCAATCATGACTCACTGCAGCCTCGACCCCCAAAGGCTCAGGTGGATCCTCCCATCTCAGCCTCCCCAGCAGCTGGGACCACAGGCCTGCCCCACCACACCTGGCTACTTTTTGTATTTTTTGTAGAGACACGGTTTCATCATGTTACCCAGACTGGCCTTGAACTCCTAGTTTCAAGCAATCCTCCTGGCTGAGCCTCCCAAAGTGCTGGGATTAGAGGTGTGAGCCACATGGCTGACCCGAAACACTTAGATACTGGTTGATAAACAGCTGCGTCTTACATTACCTCTCCACTTCCAAGTGCCAACCCCTTTTTGTTCCAGCCTCTCTTCCTTATGTTCCAAGGATCTAAGAGTCAAAGTGTTAGTACTCTGATGCAAAAGGCTGTCTTGAGGACCATGCTCCAGAACTATGGCTATTGTCCGCCCTGACTTCCTGGTGCCCATGCCATCGTGACTGTTATTAAACACCTTGAATTTTACTTCTGCATCCAAGGTTACAAAAGGTCAGTGCATCACTCATTTGTTGAACAACCTTATCCATGGCAGAGGATGTACCTGGCCTATACCTAGGAGAGCAGGAAAATTAAATAGTAAGCTTGTGTCTCGCACTGATTCACTTCTGTGAACGCGAGGAGGAATCCCTTCCCCCTCCCATCATCCCACCTTTCCTTTCTGCCTTCTGATATCTTCAAGTGGCCTTCCTCCCCACCATCCTGGGGCTGCCAAGGTAAGTTCTCATGACCCATTTGTTCCTGATGCTACCTTTGCTGCATCTGTCCTTGTTTTCACTTTGCTTCCCATCAAATGGGTCATGGAAGCTTCCCAAGAAGCCAGACCAAATAAAAATGACAGGTTTGGCAACAATAGAGAAGCCTCGTAAAATGTTGATCTTTGACAGAGCAGAGAAACTGGGAAATGAGTGAACAGTTCAGTCACAGACCAAAAAACACATACTCACAGGTTCCAGGTGACCTAACAACTTTCATCTGAAAAGAGTACAGTGGTAATCAACATAATAATAAGGAATATCATTTAGTGAGCACCTACTGGGTGTTAGGGCTTTGCACATATCCCCTCTTCGAATCCTTGTTAAGTTCCCTGCCCTGTAGGTAGCTCTCCCCTTAACAGATGAATAAATAGACGCCCCGAGAAATTCAGCAGCATGGATCACCAATGTGATCAATAGTAAATACCTGAAGGAGGTTCCAAACTCAGGTCCAACTCCTAAGCCCAGAGTCTTCCCCTGGGTGGTGCTGCACTTTCTAACACTCACCATGGGGGAAAGGGCACCTAATGCACGTAATGTTCTCCAGCAGAAGGCTGCAAGAAAGCCATGGTCCGAGATTGACTCCAACAAATTCTGAATTCTCACTGCAGGGAGGGCAGCCTGCATAAATAGAATGCACAGAGCCTTTGGACTCAGACAGTCTGAGCTCCCGTCCAGGTTTTATTTCTCACTGGCTTGCTACCTTGGAAAATTAACTTAATTCTCACTTGTCCCATCTGAAAAGGAGGATAATGCCTGCCCTCTGTTTTCGCAGCTGAGAACTGCTGTAAAAGCTGTGAAATGTGTAGAAAAGTCCTAACAGTGTTGCTTGTACAGACAGGCTTCCAGTGAATATTTATTTCCCTTTTGTCTCTAGACCCTCTTCCCTTTGCAGGGGAAACAAATACTCTTACATTATTTCATGGCTCTAAAAGGTAGGAAGGAGGACCAAATGGAGCAGGAATCTGGCTCAGACATTCACGAGAGGAAGCGGACTCTGCATTTCTCCCACCCCAGGAAGCACAAATGTGTTGCTAATTTGTAGGTGAAGTAAATGTGTCTGGATAAGCCGCTGCTATGCTATTTTTGTGGGCTAAAAAAGTACATTTTTCATAAAAATAGAACTAAAAATAACAACAGCTATAATAATGCAAAGAAATATCAAAAAAAGTCTTTCCCACGTCATAGAATAGCCATGACAGCAAGAAGCCTTTCAAAAGTAGGCTGTTGCAAGGTGTGCATAAAATGCTGGTGGACTCTGCCAGCGATGCTTCTGCATGATCTGGACATCTCCTAAAAGACAGGACTAGAACCCTGGATTCAAAAAACGAGGCCCACATCTTGGTCAGATCTAGGAAGATCCTGTGTCCTTGAGGAACTCATTAACCTCTCTGAGACTTAGTTTCCCAATCAGTAATTGGTTCTGGTAATTTATGGCTCGTTCCTAAGGTAGTGGTGAGGATTACATGAGGTCATAGATCTATAAGTGAATTTTCTTTTACTTCTTGCTGAAGTTCAACACACAAGACTAAGTAGTTCTTAACCACAGAACATTATATAAGGTTTATTTACCTTCTGTATTATGGAAATGACTGCCAGCAAAAGAGGAAGATATTCTGTAAATATATTGGGAGGAGAACAAAGAGGTGCCGTCATCGAGCGCAATGCCCCACTTCTTTCTGCCAATACAAGGTGACATAAGGACTGTCTCAGGAAGCTCATGGGAAAAGTACCCCCTCTCTTTTTAAGTGATTTCTGAAAGCAGAGGATGATAATTCTCTTTTCATATTTATTATCCTCAGGAAGTAACTTCTACATATATCTTGATGCTCAGAGAAAGAGAGGTCATTTGGGTCCATGAATCTAGAGCACTCAGAGAAATATCTAAATACAGTCTTTTCGATGAAAGGGCTGGGTCAAAGAAGAATCCTGGTGTGCCTTGAACTCCTGGGATCCTTATTTTCAGTGTGTATGATGGCTTCTAAAAATTTTAAAGCATTTTTTAAGCCTGCTTCTCAAAACTTGGAGAAAGCAGTAAAGCAGAGATTTCCTTTTTCTCCCTTAATTTTTCAGAATTCATAAAGCATAAGAGAGGTCAAAGAATAAAGTCTGTTCTTTTATTTCTATAATGCTTTCACAAAGTGTCAAGAAACAGGGAAAATATGATGATCATGCTACCTGCCAGAAATGGGTAAGATCTATCTACAGATATATCTACAAAACGCAAACAAGACCCTTGAGCTTGCGGAATTCACAAGGATATTCATAGGGCTGCTTTAAAGGTAAGCATAGCTGTTATTTTGTTCTTAAACAGGAAAGAAATCTTTAGAATAATTATAGGCTGGGCGCAGTGGCTCATGCTGGTAATCCCAGTGTTTTGGGAGGCCAATGCAGGAGGATCACTTGAGGCTGGGAGTTCAAGACCAGAGAACAACACAGTGAGATCCCCCCCATCTCCATGAAAATTCAAAAATTAAAAAAAATTAGCCTGGTGTAATGGCACATGCCAGTATTCCCAGCTACTTAGGAGGACTGCTGGAGCTCAGGAGTTGGAGGCTGGAGTGAAATACGATCACACCACTCTACTCCAGCCTGGGTGATACAGTGAGATCCTGTCTCAAAACAAAACAAAAATAAAAACAAAACAAAAAACCATAAATCTTAAAATGATCCCTCATCAATACTTTTAAAAAAAGATTTCCTGCAACACAAACACATATCAAAAGCAAATTTTGACAGTAAGAATAAACTAGTCCTCAACTAGTAAAAATAAACTAGTCCTCAGCTAATTTATTCTAGGATGGATCCGCATTAAAAGGGAGAGTGTGCATGTGTTTTGGAAGGTGGGGTGGTAGTTCCCGATGCATTAACAAGGTAGTAGAGCAGAAAGACTTAGATTCCATTCAGATGATCTGGTTTGAAAACCATTTCTACCACCACCCAAGTAATCTTAGGCAACACATTTAACGTCCTGGAGTCTCAGTGCTCATACATGTACCTGGCTTATCTCCCTTGTTATGTAAGTCAAGATAATAAAAGTGAAACAGTATGGACTGTTAGAAGAATGGCGGGGCTTGAAATCAGAGAGTCAGGGTCAAAGTCTTATTTTAGACAATATCTAATGACCTTGGGCAAATTCCTTGAAATTTTGTGTTTCTTCTTCTGTAAGATGGGGCTATTTCTTCTCTCTCAGGATATACTGCTTGGGATCAAATGAAAACACCTTACATGAAATAAGGAAAGCTATATACCATCACACAAAAGTTAATGCTATTGACTGACACAGGCCATGCAAATACAGCATGTTAGTATTAACTGCTTACCGATACATAACAGCAGCTTTGAGTTTTAAACCAAAATGTGACGATGGTTGTAGAATCACACTCTCTTGGAGGCTTTCTTTCCCTCCATCCTCCGCCTCAAGACATGCTTAGTAAACAGCTTTCTACATCAAAAAACTCACAACCCAGGTTGTGAGCAGTACTGGCCAATGGGAAAATAAGCAGAAAGAAAAAAAAGGGCCTGACACCTCTAAGAGCTGCTCTGCCCTTGCAAGGACCCCATCTGCAAGGAAGGCAGGTAGAAGGGGAGCAAAGGAAGAACCCCTTCTGCTGGTACGCGTTGTTTCCCAGGGAGGAACTCTGATCCACGATGGACGCGGCAGTGGCAGCGGCTACACGTTTTATGTCCCCGAGCACAGTGGCCTGATTACTCAGCTACCAGTTCCATCAGCAGCCCAAGGAAGGAGGTTGCTATTTAATAGTAGAAGAAAAATAAAGGTAGAACCTGAGACCTGGTGATTCTTACGCACACAATTCATTTCCTTTTTTCAAAAAAGTTGAAAGCATATGGTTCATGGGTAGAGTTAAGAGTTAACAAAGAAAAGCCACTATTACATGACTAAAAAACATCGTTCCTAAAATAAAAGTTCTGTGAGGTCAGGAGGTTTGGTTTTTTTTTTTTTTTTTCTATTTTGTTTACTTATGTATTCTAAGAACCAAGAACAGTGCCTGGCATTCATTAGATGCTCAATAAGCATTTATTCAGCAGATGGATGGATGAGCTGATGAACAGGTTCTTCCTCTGGGTTCAGGATGAGCTGCACCAAAACCATGTTTTTTCCTAAATACTTGCAAAAAAAGAGGGTGATTCCAACTCAACTGAGATGCCTATTCTCTTTCCAGTTCAGAACAACCTGAATTAGTAAGGCATTAAAGAAAAGTAGGATTATTATATTCCAATTCTTTCCATCAGACGTACGACATTATTGGTAGATCACATCTGTTTTAATAAATCTGTAAGAAAGACGTGTAATTATAATTATGTTACCATTGTATGTAAATGACACTTTAACAAGGCATATTAATATGTTTTTATAGAGTACTTACAGCATACACTACAGAAATACTTAAAGGTGCTATTTTGCTGCTTGGATTCTTAAACATTCCCTCTGAAGTCTTTACATATGAATATATTTAATGTTTCTTCATTTCTGGGTAAATATTTTTACCAGTTAAGATAAAGATAAATTTGAGTTCCTGGGACCAAATATCAAAACACTGAGAACAAAAAGGTTTAATTTTTTTTTAACTTTCATTTTAGGTTTGGGGTGCATGTGCAGGTTTGTTATACAGGTGAACTACATGTCATAGGGGCTGGGTATATGAATTATTTTGTCAACCAAGCAATAAGCATAGCACCTGGTAGGTAGTTTTTTCAATCCTCACTCTCCCTCCACTCTCTACTCTCAAGTGGGTCCCCGTGTCTACGGGTTTAAACTAATGCACGTTTTTACTATTGAGTTTTCATTTACTTTCTATGTCCTGGCTTCAACAGGTTGCGGAAGCTGCGTCTCTCTCCTCACAGGCAAGTAGGCCTGACAATCAGCTGTGATGTGTCTTTGAACAGTTGCATCTCTAAGAGGAGGCTATAATTAACTTTAAAATTAATATCTTAATACATCAAAAGTCAATTGATTTATTTTAAATGCTTAATTAGTTTTTCAGCTCATTTTTCATTTACTTTCTAGTGTTCATTCCTATGATTAAAAATACAAATGAATATGTTTATATATGTCTATATGTGTATGTTATAAACATACATACACATTTCATTTTCTATTACTTGAGCACAAAGGAAAAAAATACAATCAGCTTTCTTTTCTATAGTTCTCAGGTTGTAGTTTATATTACAAAGAAAACTATTTATTTACTTATTTGAGATAGGATCTCACACTATAGCCTCAAACTCCTGAAATCCTCCCACCTCAGTCTCCTGAGTAGCTAGGATTACAGGCACACTCCAGCATGCAGGTCAATTTTTAAAGTCTTAGTGGAGTCAGGGTCTCACTATGTTGCCCTGGCTGGTCTCCAACTCCTGGGCTCAAGCAATCCTCCCCCATGGCCTCCCAAAGTGCTGGGATTATGGGCATGAATCACCATTCCTGGCCAGGAAAGGGTTTTAAATTTAAAATGCCAGGCTCACACATAGCAGTTGTTCTATCAGTGTCTATAGAGTTATGAATTAAGAATAAAGTATAAGGCCTGGCGCAGTGGTTCAAGCTTGTAATCCCAGCACTTTGGGAGGCCAAGGCAGGTGGATCACCTGAGGTCAAGAGTTTGAGACCAGCCTGGCCAACATGGTGAAACCCCATTTCTACTAAAAATACAAAAAATGAGCCAGGCATGATGGCATGTGCCTGTAATCCCAGCTACTCGGGAGGCTGAGGCAGAATTGCTTGAACCCAGGAGGCGGAGGTTGCAACAAGCTGAGATCGTGCCATTGCACTCCAACCCAGGTGACAAGAGTGAAACTCCATGTCAAAAAAAAAAAAAAAAAGAGTAAACTATAAATAATGCACAGAAACCTAAGGAATTGGGAGTGTTCAGCCGGCCTACAGAAAAGATGAAGAGATTAAAAAAAAAAAGTCCTCAACTATTTGAATGTCCTCTGGGCAGAAGAGCAATAGATTTCTTCCACACTGTGTCCAAAGAGAGACCTCAGACAGAGGGGGGAAAGTTTCACTGAGGCAGGTTCAGTTCATCATGAGCAAAAACAGCCTGTTTGATGTATACAATACTCTAGCGGCTTTTCTTTTCTTTTTCTTTTTTTTTTTTTTGGAAAATAATAATTATCCTGAAGGCTCCTTTATGATAGAAGAATTTATGATTCTGTGATCTTCCTACCTATTTCTAGAAGTATTTAGACAATATTCAGGAAACATTAGCAGCCCTGTAGCAGTCATTGTAGTGGTGATAGGTCTACTGAGTAAGAGTTTAAAATCAGATCGCTGTATGTGCACATCAAACCTCAGCATCACACAATATACTCAGATAAGAAATCTGTACAGGTACCCCCTGAATCAAAAAGAAAAGTTGAAAAAAAAATCAGATCCCGCATGAACCTGTAATTCTAAAATTGGGAATGCTCTCTCTTTCAGATATCCCCAAAACAGGGTATGGGTTCTGCTTAAATTTTTTTTAAAAAGGTAATGAATAAATATTTGCTTTATAAACCTCTAGAATATAATTTTTTAGTAACTAAGTTCTAATTCCTTATGAAATACCTATAGGATCAAACTGAAAATAGATTTTCCTTCCACTTTCATGAAACCATGTAGGTCCATCCTACCAACATGTAGCTATACGAACATACAGCTATTTTCCACATGGGATGGACTAATATATCTGCTCTACTCTGTGGTCTTATTCTCACTAGGAAGGAAGAAATTGTTAATTAATTCATATGACTGATATTTCCAACAACAGTCCTTTGTCCAAATAAGATCAGATCAGTCAGTTTCAGACTAATTTAAACAACAACAACAACAGCAGCAGCAGCAGGAGTTTGGAGTCATAAGACATAATTTGTAAACTTCATTTCTCTGAGCTTCAGATTTTCCATTTTTAAGATGAGGGTGATCAACATCTGTCCTGAGTCTCTATTTCACAGGGTAGTTATAAAGATCAAATGAGAACGCAAACATTAATGAAAACCTATAGTGCTACTCACACATGTGTAAATTTAGAAAATAACTGCAAAACATAGAATAATAGCAAATTTTGTCTCCTAATTACTTAGACAATGCTTAAATAAATACAACCTGTCTTTTTTTTTTTTTTTTTTGAGACGGAGTTTCATTCATGTTACCCAGGCTGGTGTGCAATGGCGCGATCTCGGCTCACCGCAACCTCCACCTCCTGGGTTCAGGCAATTCTCCTGCCTCAGCCTCCTGAGTAGCTGGGATTACAGGCACGCACCACCATGCCCAGCTAATTTTTTGTATTTTTAGTAGAGACGGGGTTTCACCATGTTGACCAGGATGGTCTCGATCTCTTGACCTCGTGATCCACCCCCCTCGGCCTCCCAAAGTGCTGGGATTACAGGCTTGAGCCACCACGCCCGGCCTGTCTTATTTTTCTTAAGGGTCAATACAGGTTTTCGGTTTCAGACCCAATGATCTTGGATTTGTTGTTGTTGTTAACAATCTGATCTCAGATTGTGACTTTATAAATAAAAATGTCAAAAGGAAAGGGGTCTGCCCACTTATAGCAAAACCCACAGGATTGCCTACACTGTGTCCGGTCACCTGTTTTCAAAGAAGCCTTTCCACTGCATCATAATTTTACTTGTCTCCTACTGAGGTCCCCAAGTCCTGGCAGCACCCCTCCCACCCAGTAGACAGCTCCCTCGGCGGCGTCCACAGCAGCCAACGATCTCAGTAGCTATCTCACTAATTATCTTAGTCCTTCCAAAGTGCAAACTAACAGAAAGTGCAGAATTTGGCAAGAGTTTTACAGTCTTCCATCTCCCCACCATCACTTTCCTACCTGGTGACTATTCTTTAACTGAATAAAAAGGCATCATCCAGCTAGCCCAGCCTAGGAATCAAATTATTTGATGTGGTTAATTAACAGTGTGAAAACCTATGAAACATTTAGGGGAAGAATGAGTATTGGGAGGAAAACCCATGGATGGTTTTTATATTTATTGGCAAACTCATTTCTGAAAACACTGGTCTTGATACAATAAGATACATGTAGAATTTGAATTTAGTGTTTTCTCCCTCTGCCTATGTGAGGACAACTTCCTCACCACTTATGTGATTTTTCTGGAGTCTCAGATAAATCTAAATTAAAGTAACCTTAAGCCGGGCGCAGTGGCTCGCACCTGTGATCTCCGCACTTTGGGAGGCTGAGGAGGGTGGATGACAAGGTCAGGAGTTCAAGACTAGCCTGGCCAACATAGTGAAACCCCATCTCTAATAAAAATACAAAAAAAAAATTAGCTGGGCATGGTGGTGCGTGCCTGTAGTCCCAGCTACTTGGGAGTCTGAAGCAAGAGAATTGCTTGAACCCAGCAGGCAGAGATTGCAGTGAGCTGAGATCACACCACTGCACTTTAGCCTGGGTGACAGAGACTCTGTCTAAAATAATCATAATCATAATAACAACCTTAGAGTTCCTCCTTCTTCCACCTCCAGACAAGTCTCCTCTAGAGCCTGAAAAGCATCTAACTGATGCTCTAAGAGAAAAAAAAAAGTTCATAAAACTACCATGCAGACTGAGGACGACGGAGGGGCTTGCGAATAAGATACCCTTAGCTGTGGTTTCCTTAGCTCTGTGTTGGCAGTAGCAAACTCACCTTCTTCTGTAATAAAGAGGGATTTTGGTGAGATAATTATGTAAGTGTATATATTGGCTGATGAAAAATCTAACAGATTACAAGACATAGCTTAAATTGCTGCAGGGATGTGGGGTTAGTCTTCCCCAACGAGGGCTGTGGCAGCTGAATGACTGGCTCCCAAGACTCTTCACTCAGGTCTTGGCCACCAGCGCCTGTTCTCAGCCAGTCACATGAAGAAGGCCAACTGCTTTGCTCATCAAAAATGCAATTTCCCACACACAGAGGGCAATAGCACAAAACTATTATCTTTCATTGCCAAATGAATTGTGTTTGGTAATCCGAAAGCATCATAAATTACAGAGACACAGACCCGAGGAGGATGATGCCTTTATGCTGGCTGTGATACACAGAGAGAACGCTGTGTGGATACAAACAGGGCTGGCGGCCCCCGGGTACACACGGAAGGAAGGCAGAGCTCAGAAGCTGAGTTCATCACATGGCCTTCAGCTTTGCCTCTTCCCTTCCTCTATCTGTTCCACCAAAGGACAAGCTTGTCCTCTATAAACACATGGATACACATGCAGTAACAATTTCACTGGATAACCCCCTTTCACTATATCTTCGCTGTTCAACAATTCACAATGATTTCCTACTACCAGCCACATCAAGCATACCATCCTATCTTGAATGTGAGGCACCATGTTGAATTGAAAAGAGGTTGGCTTTAGACAGACCTGGGTGTGTATACGACCACATACATTTTTTTTTTAAATGGAACCAATACTACTAAACTGATACGGCTTTTAACAAAATACATGTGAACCACCTACTTAAAATTCCCTTGCCTTCTCTCCATAATCTGACCCTACTAATGCCATCCTATTCCACCACTACTCTAATCCCAAATCTGCATAATGGCCAAGCCGGTCCCCTCATTGTCACCCTCTTCCCTTGCCAAAGTAGTTCCATGCTTCCCTAGTGCTGGCTACTATCCCGTTACTACGCCCGGCGTCCCCACCCTGCACTCACTAGGATTTCTATGTATCTGTCCCTGCCCCATTTCTTCACCACATTCCCACCACCCCTTCATGAAGCCAACCTTAGCATTCAGGAACCCCAAACCACTGCTTTTGTCTCTGAAATATCATTATAGTTTTAACCCATGACATATAATTATCAACTTCGGTTGAACATTATCATCTGTGGTTTACACATTTTAGTCTTTTCTTCAGAACACTAGAAGTTCCCTTAAGGCAGAGATCAGTTCCTATACTTTTCTTAAGGATCCCACAGCACCTTCAAAATTGTAAACTGTAAATTGTGCAAATGACTTTATAAAATGTCAAGCAGTAGATGCATGAATATGCTCTTATTTGTCATAAACCATGAAGACTTGCCTGGAATTCATGTTGGAACCTTAGAATTACCTTCCAGTGGGGGAGAAAAGAAAGTATAAACTAGGCCAAAAACCCTATCTGGAATGTCCCACTGGCCGTGGCAGTGTTGAGATGAGCCTGACACATTAGTCTCAGGCAAAGGCAAAAACATTCCAACAGGCATTCCTTTTGGGTAGCTGGGCAGCACATCCATTTAAAGGTAGACCTCAGCCCCCAGGTAAAGGTCAGGGGTTAAGTTTTGGGCAAAGGAACTTTTGGCAGCTAGGGAAAGAATCACGCTGGGAAACAGCAACAAGGACATTAATGCATATGAAGCAGGGCAGTTAAATAGTTTCAACCTCACTTAGCTAGCAAGTTAGGGGGCTGCAGGTTTTGAACCCAGGCAATGCCACTCCAGGGGCTCTCTTCTTAAACACTTCAATTATAATCCATTTCAATATCTGGTGTCTGTGCCAGAAAAGCCCTTGACCATAAATTCCACACTTGTGGCAGCCAGGCTCCGCAGCCTGAGATTCTGTATCCTATCCTCAGCAACCATCTTGCTTCAGTGGGTGTTCCAGTTTCCACCTGTTCACACAATCCCGCCTCTTGGCCTGGCCTTCTTGGACGCTCCGGCCCACCTGGATTTGGTTTACTTTCATACCTTGGTTCACCCTCATTTCCATTCTCTCTTGGTCTTGGGCCAGACCTACTCTACGCCTATGACATGAATTCAGTATCTTAAGGGGTCTGCTGGTTCAGGAGAGGATCTGAAAACAGAAGAAATTAAATGTAGAAGCCCAGGCACTTGGTCTGGGCAAATATAGCACTCATGGGTCATGAAATCCCCCGGTCATCCCAGGCAATTCCAAGACGAATCCGTTGCAGCACAAAGAAAGGAAAATGCCTCCGTTTCCTTCTTGCACCCGTCTGTGCAGTTAGCTCCTTCAGTCGGCTCTCTTCTGTGAAGGGTGGGCTTGGGAAGTGGGGTAAGGGGGCTGGGTCTGCAAACCGCACAAGTTCATGCCAAATATAAAGAGCACAGCCCTAACAGCAAGCCATGATGGGAGAGGTCCCAGTGAGAAAAGAGGGTAAGAGGTCACCAGACTCAAACTGCAAGAGAAGAAAGAGACCTGGCACATAGTCCACACAGAACACGGGCATGCACAAGAAGTCTAAAACCTAGTCTGATGAAAACATGGAAATCTCTAGACCGATCCCTACCGAGATCAGCTTGAAAGTTTTCATCTGAGCCAGTATGGTGGGCTATAGCACCAAGACAGCAGTCAGTCCTCTGTCTGGGGATCTGCGGCATCTGGGTTTCAGTCCTGGAGCTGATTCATAATAGTATGAGTAATACCTGGTGAAAGGGTTGGGCGCTGTGGTTCACACCTGTAATCCCAGCACTTTGGGAGGCTGAAGCGGGCAGATCACGAGGTCAAGAGATCGAGACCATCCTGGCCAACATGGTGAAACCCTGTCTCTACTAAAAATACAAAAAAATTAGTTGGGCGTGGTGGCGCGTGCCTGTAGTCCCAGCTACTCGGGGGGCTGAGGCAGGAGAATTGCTTGAACCCAGGAGGCGGAGGTTGCAGTGAGCCAAGGTCGCGCCACTGCACTCCAGCCTGGTGCCTGGTGACGGAGTGAGACTCTGTCTCAAAAAAAAAAAAAAAAAAAAAAAAACCTGGTGAAAGAACCTTGCAGCCACAAAGGCAGTAAAGTGAATGATCCCTCATAATGGTGGGCAGGTAAGAGGAGGGATAGATCAGGGTAATTCCTGATGCCCCTTATTGATGAGAAAAGTGCCTAAGCACACAGCCTGCACTGGCTGTGGCTGGCTAGGCCTGGGCAGTGCTAGGCAGGGAGGTGGTGAAAGGATGAAGCAGACTGCTGCCTCCCCCAGAGAGGAGCTAGGAAGACAGACACAAACCATTATTATTAGGTTGATGCAAAAGTAACTGCGGTTTTGGCCAGGCATGGTGGCTCATGCCTGTAATCCCAGCACTTCGGGAGGCTGAGGTGGGCAGATTATAAGGTCAGGAGATCGAGACCATCTGGTTAACACGGTGAAACCCCGTCTCTACTAAAAATACACACACACACACAAAATTAGCCAGGCATGGTGGCACATGCCTGTAATCCCAGATACTCTAGAAGCTGAGGCAGGAGAATCACTTGAACCCGGGAGGCAGAGGTTGTAGTGAGCCGAGATTGTGCCACTGCACTCCAGCCTGGGCGACAGAGCAAGACTCCATCTAAAAAAAAAAAAAAAAAAAAAAAGTAATTGCAGTTTTTGCCATTGAAAGTAATGGTAAAAACTGCAATTACTTTTGTACCAACCTATAATACTTCTTAAGTGAATGGTAAGGGAAAGACATTTCCTACTCTCTTCCATGTCAAGGGTTAGGTGCCAGAGGTAGAATAAAGATCTAGAAGAGAGTTTATATTTCTATTCCATTTCCTTGAATGTAATGGTTTTATATTCACCAAACTCCTGGGGAAAAGATCTGGTGGCATCGTCTGTCAGCCCAGGACCAAGAATTAGAGACCTGGATGATTGTCCCAGTTCTGTGATCTACCAGCTGTGTGACATTAGGCAAACCATTCTAGACCTCTAAAGCTCAGTTTCCTTATCTTAAAATGGGGTTAATCATATTTCCCTTGCCGATCTCTTCCAGTTGTTTTGAGGATCAAAGAGCCGTATCAATGTTAAAGTATTTGGCAAACTATAAGCACCATGCCAAAGGAAAGGGTTACCTTCATGGCTACTATAATATCGGAACATCTTTCCATCAAGTTTAAAGATCCTTTTGTGGGGGGTGGGAAGGGGAAGACTGTGATTTCTTCCTCTGGCTAAATTCTCAGTAGTGTCACTTTTTGTCTCCCTTAGGCCAGGGTCAGTGGCCTCCAGTATCAGCTGGATTCAGTTTGAAGTATTCTTCATTTTTTCCAACTTGTTAGAGTGGGTAGTTTTGCTCCCCTGAAGCTATGGCACACTGGGTGGTTTCCAAATTCTGGCAGCTTTTGTAAAAATTTCTGCCTATTTAGTTGGCATCAACTTCTTAATGGTACTTAGTGGTTCAGAATTGATTTTCCCACCACAGGATCATCCAGGACTTTCCATGCCCATTTATAGCTTTCTCAGGACTTCTCGGCTCCTAGTTTTCACTCCAGAGCCCTCAACTGTCTCTGTAACTGAAAAATGGGTTTTGGTGGCAACTATTAAAAAGCAAATGTTGCATTCCAACTCAGCAAAGCAATGGTGACCTTGGCCAAGCCAAGAAAAGTAAAGCGCAAGGGAAGAAAATGAACTACTTATACCTAAGCCAGAGAATCAACTAGAAAACACAAAGACACGACTTTGGTTTAAAGTCAACTCCTCCCTCCTCCTTATCCATGTGTAAGTCATAACCCCAGCATAACCTGACTTGATGCCACAAAAGGGAATTTGTTTCTAGAAATAAGCAGCTTGTGGACACAAAAAAACAATAGGAAGACTCAACCGTAATGAGCTTGAGGACTAGAGACATCGAGGTTTACCAGGGACTGATGGCTAAAAGGCAAACAAACTCTGACATCTGATGAACCATCAACTGGATGGGAAACTGGCTCATGTTAGAAACTCCATGTTCTGTATATATTGGTGTCTTGTTTTCAGCCCAAAGTCACTTCATCTCTGTGCCCCAGTTTCCCAATGTGCAAAGCATCGATAGTTATTCACAGCCCCAACCCTGTACTTTCCCTACAAGGGAGTAATGAATAAAGTAGTAGCTGTCATTGTGCTTTTATAGCAGAGGACAAGGGACTTCAGTGGCTCCAGAGACCAGCAAACCACAAGTCTATCGCTCTGCCCCCTAGTGGCTGGGCGTGGCATGTGCTGAGAGGTCTGTGTGGAAATCACACCACATTCCCATAGAAGTTTCATCTAGTTGGCAAGTTTAGGGCTGAAAGAAATGTTTCCTTTGCTGAATTTACAAAGTCAAAATATAAGCAGATTCCTAGGAGTTAAGTTTCTTAGGGCAACTTAAAAATGTTGAAACTTCCCAGAAGAAAAAATTGCCAGAGGTCAGGTGCAGTGGCTCACACCTGTGATCCCAGCACTTTAGGAGGCCAAGGCAGGCAGGTCATCTGAGGTTGGGAGTTTGAGACTAGCCTGACCAACATGAAGAAACCCTGTCTCTACTAAAAACACAAAAATTAGCCAGTTGTGGTGGCACATGCCTGTAATCCCAGCTACGCGGGAGGCTGAGGCAGGAGAATCACTTGAACCCAGGAGGGAGAGGTTGTAGTGAGGTGAGATCGTGCCATTGTAGTCCAGCCTGGGCAGCAAGAGCAAAACTCCGTCTCAGAAAAAAAAAGAAGCCAGAGAGGTTGGGCTGATGAAAAGTGGAGAGACATGGTGGCCCCTGAAGCTTGGACTCACTAAGAACAAGTTGTCTCCTTTGTGAGACATCCAGGTTCTGGGTGCTCTCAGCCCCACTCCAACCCTTTGTGAAGAGCACTGGTTACTTCTTACTATAGGTGACAAACACCCTGGCGACTAATCTTCCAAGAAAGCCCCTTACCTGTGTTACCCTGGGTTTTTTTCAACCTTAGTATATAACATGTCACATACTATGATCATTTTCATGGCATTTCTGTATCTGTTAGCATGTTTGTATTATATGAATTTGCTTGGGCTCAAACAGGCTTGCTGGAATCCCTCAAAGAAGGACCCTACATAGAAACTCAGAGCTGTATTACATACACATGGACACCCACATCTGTGTGAGCTCAATGCTTTGGTGTTGCCCCTTTCAGCCAAGTACAATTGTGGCTTTAAGAGAGCAGGAGAAAATAGACAGAAAATAAAAGAAAAAAGAAAAAAAGAAAGGAGGCAAAGGCACTCCTGCCTTTGAAGTGGTTGCATATTTACCAGATGAATTTTGAAAGAACAAATTATAGGCAGTCCAAAAGCCAAAGGCAATGTGACGAAGGACACTCCCCAGATAAGAACAAAAATAGAAATGTATATGTTCTATGTGTTACACACAGTTGTGAATAATCAGTTGTACACACATGATGCAAAGGCATGCCGCTACCCATTTATGTGATACTCAGACATACGTTCAAATAGAAGAGGTGAATATCTTTTTATAAATACAATTTAGCAAGTACAAGAATGCTGATCAGCTGCAGCTTAAGAAGAAAGGGGAGAAAATCCTATGGAAATTATTAATACTCCAAGAACCTCTAAGCTCCACCTGAATGCAGACACTTAAGCTCTCAGCTTTGCCATTAAAGCTGGGGCCTAAATTATTGATCTCTTGCCTTTATCAGCATAACAGTCACGTCTCAGTATCGAGATCTAAGTACACTGCGGTCCCTCTGCTGCAGCCACTGAAATAATTAGGAGAAATTCTCATTAAAGGAGAGTGAAAGGTTCAGAGACAGAGGCAGAGCACAGAGCACAGGGTCTGGAAAAGTGTTAAATGTCTTCCATGGGGTCGAGAGATTACTGGGATCAAATCCCCTGAGCAATGCCCACCGATGACAGCTTATCAAAGGGAAAACGTACAAACAATAAACACATGCAGTGACCCTCTCTGGTGTGTTTACACCCATGAGTCTCTATGTAGAGACACACACATGCTGCAGAGAAATCACTCTCCATGACTGTTCATGTACAGGGAAGAGAGTCGTTCGCAGAGAGAGAAGGGAGGGCTGTGTATGCAGCATGTCAACAGGGGAATAAAAGAGCATACACACAAAAAAGAGCAAGAAAAACAACCAGAGTAAGAAAATGCATGAAAAATAAATAAAAAGAAACAATTAATAATGAAGAATCCACTGTGGACTCTCTTCCATTTAATTTATTCATTCTTTGAAAGTACAAGAGGGTCTGGGGAAGAAAGGGAAGGTAAGGCATCTGGGCAAGCAGGCTCTATCTGATGAGCTCCCAGTTGGGCTGGCAGATACGAGGATAATATATACCACTGACTCAGACACCCAGACTCACACAAAACCCTCACTCCAAAGGCACAGTGGCTTTCTATTGATTTGAATGCAGATTTACCCGCTTTCTCTTACCCTCCCCCACTACCTACCACCCCCCTCCAAAAAAAAAAAAAAAAAAAAAATCAGCCTTTCACACATGTTCCCAGAAATGGCTTAGACTTATGGGGAGAGAGCAAAGGACAGAGAACAGCCTTTCAGAAATCGTACTGATGGAGGGAAAGGGTTACGACAGAGGAAATTAAAGATGAAGCAGGCGGTAAAACAGCAAGGGAAAAGGGCAAGGATGAACGTAAGCCCCCCGCCCAGCTCCGGGCAGGCACACGCGCTGGCAAGCAGCCGTATGCACACACAGGTACGCACACACAAAGTTTGCCCATCTTCAATGTCAACGTGCAGACATTTAAAAGAAAAATTCCACCTCACACGGCTAATCAGAATTGTTAGAGAGGCCATTACCACCAACGCTGGAAACATCTGAAATTGATTATTTTTACTTCATTTCATTAATGAAATCCTCCAGCAACCAAGAACCAGCCCTAGACAAATTTCTACATAATGAAAAGAAAAAACGAAACAAAATCCAAGAATAACTTCTCTGACTTTAAAAAGAAAAAAAAGGGCTATCTTAGCACTTGAAAAATACATATATATTTGTTGTGTGATTTCTGTCGGTGCAGAATAATTGAATCGAGCTGAAATCTGTTCCCACCATTTTGTGAGTGGAGATATTAGCATGGACCTCACATCCCATAAGGAGCACCACATCATTAAATGTCTTGGGTTGGTGCATGGGGAAGAGAAATGCGGGATGTCACTGGCTGATAGGGAAGGAGACCTGATGTTATTTATTAGGAAACACTTACCAGAAACTGCATTTTCTCCATTTGCATTAGGCACAGCACTGCTGCCTTTGCAAAGTGCACACGGGCGCGTGGACACATGCAGAAAGAGAACACCCCTTCTGATCCTCCCCCGGTGCTTTGTTCACTGTCCCCTCAATCTTAAAGGCAGCCAGGCCTTGGTTTACAAGAGGCCTTGCCCTATCACTTTCTCTTTCCTCTCTCCTTTTCTCGGTGCTCCATTTTTCTGCTCCTGAGTTGCTTTGTGCCTCTAAAATCCCCTTCCTCTCCCTTAGTCTTGGAAGTCTTGATAGAATTCAGCTTCAAATGCTCTCTTGCCTGCTCCCCATCTACCTCTCAAACCTGACCCCACAGGCCTTCAGTCAGCTGCCTATTGAGATGTCAGAATGTCTGCCAGGAAGGGCCATAGCAGCAGTGCCTATAGGTGGATTTCCCCTAAATCCATAAATTACAGGAGTCACATGAGGTGGAAAGGAAGGAGGGATAGCTGACATACATATTTTTTAATGAGAGGAAGGGGAAAACTGAGTTAAGGTTTCCAGTGGAAGTGCTGAAATTTCCCACCAGGGGATTCTCCTGGAAAGGGATGGTGTGGGGAAGCATAATTGCAAAATCCCTGTCCTCCACGTTCCTCCCCAGCACTTCTGCAGCCTAGCAGTCATCAAAACAAAAAATGCAAGCCTTAGGCCATCAGAGGTCCTAGGCTGTTTCCCCTGGACCTCCCTGAGGGTGTAAAGGGAAGAAACCAAACTCTCCTTTTCCATGGTGGAAACTCTCAGGGGGTGCCCTCTGGTCACTTGACGGCAGAGTCCCGCTCCTCTCAGACTCTGCCTATAGCTTAGTACTCTCATGCTCTCATAGCAGCCAGAAGTGCAGGAGGAAATACTGCGAGCTGGCAGTCAAATCTTGATACTGCTGGCAGCTTCAGAATTGGAAGCGGGGAAAGAGCTTATCGAAGCCCAGACCATGAGGGTCCATGACAATTCATCAGGACAATATAGCAATCAGAAATATATATGCATCCAACATCAGAGTGCCTAGATACACAAATCAAGTATCAACACAATTGAAGGGAGAAACAGAAAGCAACACAATAATAGAGACTTGATGAGGGTCCATGAGAATGCCCAACATGATACAAAGGAAAGGCCAGTTGGATAGCAGAAAATATTAGAAGGCTGTGAACGTGTGTTTAGGGCTGAGGATCGAACAGTGAACTCCCTAGGAGTATGAGGATTTGTTGCATAAACCCAGGAAAAGGAAGTAGGGTGTGCCCAGAGACAGAAGGTCAGAGAGGCAGTGTGTGCATTCTAGAAAATTCTACTTCTGGAGAGGACTATTGGAGCTAGAACCCAGCCTATACTTAAGACTACTACCTGGAAGTAGAAAGAAAAGGAAGAGAATAGGATTTCTGTGAAACAAGTTTTGCTCACCTGCAACACCTACGTCTGCTAGAAGAATGTGCCCCCACCCCATGTCCTCTGTGGATTTAGGAGAGGGCGCCCCTTATCCCGATCCCTTGCTCTTGACTCCCAATGCAGCGGCTTCTCCCCAACCTCAAGAAAGTGGACGAGCGTAATTATGCAGAAAGCACCACTGGAGCTATATCAATAAGACAGACGTCTGTTGTATCATTCTCTCTCAGTAAGGCATTTCTTCTCCCCAATTGCTCATATAGAATCATAGCCTAATAGCATCCCATTAACATAATTGCCAACACAACTAGTGTTCCGTGTCTCAGAGCCATTTACTTACTTTACCATAAAGAATACCAAAACAGCCCTAAAATCACAAAGAGGAGGGAAGAAGAGGGGTGGGTGACGGGGGAGGTAAGAGGAAAATGTTACCCCCTTTATATTCCCTTTGCTCCCCAGAGTGGGGCTCCGAGACGATAAACACAGGAGTGCCTGTCTCATCTGCGGGAATCGTAACACAGAGCCTTCCTACCAGACTCCCAAGCAGACGTGTGCTAAAATCTAAACGGATTCTGCCAGGCGAAATGAAATTCCCATTATTTTTAATTAATCCTTAATTAAAATATATTACTCCGCAGATTCCGCAAATCTCTCTTAATATGCAAATGCGGCCCATTCAAGGATATTTACATATCATTAATTAAAACGGCACATTCTTTCAGTCTAACAAGCTGAGGGGCTGTGGCTGCTGCCACATTGGCGCGAGGAGCCGGTCCTGGCAGTGCCAAGCTCATCTGATAAAAAGATGTCAAGTGTTGGCTGCGCCTGGGGAAGGTAAAAGGCGAAAGGGAAAGAGTATGTTATACTTTGACACTCTTGAGCACAAGGGCTTCAAATATTATCTTGGGGCTGTGGCCAAGTGATTTTGGCAGGGCTCGGAGGCTCCCTGTTATTGACACCTATCTGAAGATCACCTCAGGAGACAGCCCAGCCGGGCCCTGGCTAGGAGACCTTGCATTTCTCTCTCCGGTGATCCTAAGTCAAGGTGGAGGTGGGCTGGGTGGAGGAAGATGCTGGCGTGTGGGAAGAAAGAGAATCTGTACACATCTGTCCAACTTATGCTACAGGAGTAAAGTCTGACCCTCAAAGTCAAACCACCACCCCAAATCAAGACACAATCGGGTCTGGTGGGGAAACATTAAACATAATACACCCATCCCTTACAAATTGCATATGTTAACAAACAAATGTCTTCCTAGGAAAGACCGGTGGTCACTTGGGTGAGACTTTACGTTCCTTCCACAGAGTGCTGGAAAGACAAGTTCAGGACCATGCAGCCAAGGGCTGGCTGTTGGGAACAGATGATAGGAGAATGATATGACATAGTTCCTGACCAAACGCAAAGGAGGAGCTCACCTAGGAAAAGCCCGTAGAAATGGACATCAATCACTCCATTTCTAAAGACAAGCTCTATCAATCAGGGAGAGATCTGCAAACAGCACTCCACCCACTCTGGAGGGAGAAGGGGGAGAAAGGGGGAGCCATTTGTATACATCCAGGACAGCCCGCTGGCCTCCTGTACCCCATTGCCTACAACACCTGAGACTAGGAAAGGCTAGGAGACAAAAATACAGGAAGTGTAAACTGCATCTACAATGCGCCTTGTTGTCCTGAGACCTTTGGGAATCCCCACATCTGAGAGTCTCGCTCATCAAGATGAGGCCTCTGGTAGCTGGCTGGGCTCTCTCACTAGCTAAACGGCTCATTCTTGCACAAGTAGTTGAAATGTGTGTCTCAGCAAAATTATAGCTGGTTACATCCTGCAGACATTTGTGGCCATTTTTTTAACAGGTGAAACCAAGAATATTAAATCCTTGAATGCCAATTATCTACTGTGCTTCACTGTGAAACTATTTAAATTATGACAGGGGTCCATATGATGTCTTGAAGCTGAAGCAGCTACCCAAGGACTACAATCCAAGGCTTCTGGCCTTGACCCAAATGTCCACTGCTTCTCTGTAGTTCTGCTGGGGTCAGAGTTATTGCTCTGCATATATATATACACACACACGCACGCACACACACATGCACGCATGCACACACATTACATATACATTGTATATGTATTACATAAGTGTTGTGTATATATATATATATATGTATTTCTGATTACATACTTCTACAAGGCAAATCCCTTAGCTAAAAAGGTCCTTGCTTTTTTACTTAGCTCATTGCCATGCAAAGACAGGAACTAAATATACTCCCAGTGCAAGATTAGATGAAAGCAGTAAGAAAAAGGGAAGGTCACAAGGCCAAGGGTTCATGGAGATGGAGCAGTTGGCCTGAAAAAGTCGTCAGAAGCAGCGTCAGTCTGGGTGGGGAGAGCAATGACGTCTTCAGAGCAATTAACTAGAGTTGGCAGAATCATCCTCTATGCTTAGGGTGTAGCTTGGTGCTTCAGAGCAAATCCAGGTTCAAATCTCAGCTCTATCCAGGACACACTTTGTGACAAAGTCTAGTTCCATAACATCTCTAACCCTCAGTCTAGGCATCTGAGAAACAGAGAATCATTGGCTGCCTTAAAGGGTTCTGTGAAGATTCAATGAAAGGACCTAATAAAAACCTCGGCACATAATCAGGACTCAGTAGGAGGTAGCAAGTAGTAAATAACTATTTATTCTTACTACTTTTTTTCCTCTGGGCAAATGGCTTAGTCTCTGAAACACTTTCCAATTTAAAAATCCAGTAACTCCTAGGAATCCTCTCATTCCCATCCCTCATCCTCCACATTGGCTTCAGCACCTCTCCTAGGCCCATAAGTGTTACTTACTGATATTCTTGGAAACTAGTACAGAAACATTTCCATTACTAAAATAGCAATAACAGAAGCCCCACATTTCCATGAGTTTATCAAGCTGCAGAATATCTGGTCCATCAGCCAGAACCTGTTATCAGGCTTCTCAGAGCAGTTATCATTCTTTCATTTTTCTTACTCAGACCCATCTGAGACACGAACGCACCAGTACATAATAACTGCATAAGCATTAGCTTAATACGTCACTGGATCTTTGAAACCCCAGGCATATTTATATACAAAAACAACAAATAAGAACAGTGATGATAATGAACTGAAGCCTTTCATTAGCACTGGTAATGTGCCCACTGAATGCAGAAATGAACAGAGCCTCCTTCCTTTCCATGTAGCTTTTGCGGATTTGGGGAAGAAGGGCTGAGAGGCCATGTGGCAGTTGAGAAACTCCCAGGAGAGACCACTATGTTAGACAGTCACCCCAAGGGTATTGCAGACGGGGACATCCTCTGGGAGGTGAGGGATTTGTGGGAATAGTGAACAGTACCCAGGAGTCACATCCTGTATCTCTTCAACTCCATCTGGTCTTGCTTACCATTCCCTCCTGGAGTTGCCCAAATACTGAGAATCCCATACCTAAAATTTTATGGCTGCCTAATGTCTTTGAGACACGACAATTTTGATAATTCCCTACTTTATGAGTCCCATCTTCCCAAGGCCAAGTCAGAAAACTTAAAACCCTAGACTCCCTTGCAACTAGATACAAACAGATAAAAATGGGTCCCATATATGTACTTATGCAACAATCCTGCATGTTCTTCACATGTACCCCAAAACCTAAAACACAATAAAATATATATTAAAAAAAATGGGTCCCATGAATCTGATGAAGCCTCACAATACTTGGATTCTAAAAAGGAGCAGTTTAATTTAGGGGACTCTATCTTTTGTCATCCACAATGACAAGCTATGTAGTTGTTTAGGGGTAGAAGTGGCCACATTCCTGGTGTTAGGTCCTGGCTGCCGGCAGCAGAGGTAGAGGTGTTTCCAGTAGTGACAGCCCCATAGTGCAGGTGGGTGCTACAAACACAGGCTGCCAGGCCCTCCAGACATTCTGTGAACTAACCAGTGTCCCATGTATTTTTTAACCTTTTTTTTTTTAATCTGAAAAATTAGGCCAGGCTCAGTGGCTCTCGCCTGTAATCCCAGCACTTTGGGAGGCCGAGGCGGACAGATCACTTAAGGTCAGGAGTTTGAGACCAGCCTGGCCAACATGGTGAAACCCCATCTCTACTAAAAATACAAAAAAATTAGCCAGGCATGGTGGCACATGCCTGTAACCCAGCTACTTGGGGGTCTGAGGTGGGAGGATGGCTTGAACCCGGGAGGTGGAGGTTGCAGTGAGTTGAGATTGTGACACTGCACTCCAGCCTGGGTGACAGAGTGAGACTCTGACTCAAAAAATAATAAAATGAAATCTGAAAATTGTAATAAATTTTTAAATAAATTTCTTAAAATGTTTAATACTTTTTTGTTTTAAGTAGCCAGATTCAATTATTTTCAGTGCAACTACAATTTCTGACTGATACAGCTATGTTGCCAATGTACAAGAGATCATCTATTCTTTCTCATTGAGACAGGAATATTAGAGCTAAATTATTCACAGAATTTATTACAGGATTCAAACTCCACTGAAGAAGGCTCACAGTCCTCCTTTCTCCCCTTTTACAAAAAGGGCTCTTTTCTAAGATCCTGCAACAGAGATTCCAAGCTTATCCTATGATATGGTTTGGCTGTGTCCCCACCCAAATCTCATCCTGAACTCCCATGTGTTGTGGGAGGGACTCAGCGGGAGGTAACTAAATCACAGGGCTTTTCCATGTTGTTTTCTTGGTAGCAAGTAAGTCTCATGAGATCTGATGGTATTACAAGGGGGAGTTTCCCTGCCCAATCTCTTTTTTTGCCTGCTACCATCCACATGAGATGTGACTTGCTCCTCTTTGCCTTCTGCCATGATTGTGAGGCTGCCCCAGCCATGTGGAACTGTCAGTCATTAAACCTCTTTCCTTTGTAATTTGCCCAGTCTCTGGTATGTTTTTATCAGCAGTGGGGAAACAGACTAATACACACCATCATGACCAGAATAATAGAGAACGATGCCAGGACTTGTGTCTCTTACGATGGGGGTTCAAATCAAGCCAAAAACCCTAATACATTGTGCCGGTTGATACTATGAGTTTTGGTATGGTCACAGCTTTGGTTTGATCACAACGACTGCAGGAATCTAGAGTTGGCTTGGTACTGGCAGCAACACAAAGGATGCACTGGGGCTTCCCATGGCTTCCCAATCGTGGTGACCGTTTTGGTACAGCCACCACTGGTTATCAAAGGCAGCACAGACATATGACTAGAGGGACACCAACTAAAACACTCCCTCATCTTACAGAGGAAGCCACAAAACTTCAAAAGGCCAAGACACCTAGACATGGTCCCCCAGCTGGTTAGGGTCAGGTCATAAAGAGAAGGAAAGACTTCATTACGTGAAGATGAGGGAAAGTGGACTTTCTAAATTCCATGACCGCAGTTAACCTATTTCGGATGAGGCGTCTATGTCCTTCTCTTGAACAGACAGATACTCCCCTGGGTTATGCAGTTTCACATTAGGTAATTCAACAAACTCACCACATGCAAAGTGGCTGCTCAGTCTCTGACTGACAATGCAGCCTTTTTGCTCTTTCCGGATTTACCTGTCACAAATGGGGAGACTGTTTGAAACCCCTTGACAAAATAATCAGGCACCAATCAGGCAGGTGCTTGGATTCCCACACAAAGGACCACCATCTTTCACTTTCTTTAATACTTGGCTTCTGAGAAGAGTTATTAACTTAAACACCAACTGATGAGTCATAGCTCTACTATGAAAGTTGGCCTGGGGTTCACCCCTAACGTACCTGGCAATTGATATTTTATTTAAGGCGCCAACACACTTCAATATACTTTGCTAATATAATTATTTGCATAGGACTATGATGGATAGGATATCATACCAAGAGCAATACATTGAGGAGCACTCAAAAGGGTGTTTGATGATCTCATAAATGTTTTAATTGCAATGACAGACAGGTGCAATCATCTCATTAAATATAAGTATCTTTGATATAGCTTTACTTTTAAAGAACACACAGCATGTCGATGATAAGTATCTTTACCTTCAGGTCTCAGATCAGGCAAGCTATGGGCCAGAGCCCAAAGCACGTAATGTTGAACAGGTTCCACATTTCACGAACAGTAATGTATTATCACACTACAACATGTTGTACCATAGGGAGAAGCACCCCGGCTGAGATACTTCCTATTCTAATCAAATCTCTAGATAAAAGATGGAAGGAACAAAGGAAGGGAGAAAGAGAGGGAGGAAGGGAGGGGAGGGAGGGAAGAGAGGGAAGAGAGAGAAGGGAGGAAGGGAAGGAAGGGATGGAGGGCTGTCTCCACTGGATGAAATAAAATCTGAAAATCTTAATAAATTTTTAAATAAAAATTTAAAAGAGAAGGAAGGAAGGAAAGAAAGAAGGAAAGAGGAAGGGGAAGGAAAGAGATGAGAGGAAGGGAGGGAGGGAGGGAGGGAGGGAGGAAGGGAGGGAGGAAAGCTGGCTTCCATTTGTTTAAGTCATTCCTTTGGCTGACAGGCTTAAGGCTATTGCTTCTGGAAAACTATCTGAAAGTTACACAGCTGGGCAGAACATATTTTCACTAGCTGTGCTGATGTTAGCACCAACGTATTACTATGATATCATCAAAACATCTGTATTTTAGAGATGTAGCTCTTTGCAGTAACCCTCACAATAATAAAACAATAAATGAGGAAGATAGTTCTAGTTCAGGAGGAAGAAAAACAATATCTGATTAAAGTTCTGCGCATTAAGCACCCACTACCAAAAGAAAATAAATGTTCACACATGTTCACATGCACATAATGACAGAATGATAAACCTTCACAGCACAAGGTGACATAACAACGAAGCTACCAAACTTGAGGCAAGTGCAGCGTGGGCATGGAACAAAGGCATCTCTCTGCCACCAGGCTGTGCAAGAGGCCTTAATCCAGAGAATGCTCAAAGCTCACACTCCTGAATCCTATAGGGGATCGCAGATTCAGGGAGGCTTCAGGCTTGTCTGGAACAAGCTGAAGAAGGCTTCTTGGACCCTGAGCCATCGCGCATGGCATCAGACCATCACAACTGACTGAGGAAATCCACAGTCTGCTTGGTACTGGTGGCAATGCGAAGGATGCACTGGGGCTTCCCACAGCTTCAAGGCATTCTGCAAAAATCCTATTAACTCTGCCTACAGTCTGCCTCCTAGAAGTCCTGGAGTCTGGTCAGATGGAAATTTCCAAAAGCAGACTAAGGAGGGTTTTCTTTTTGTTTGTTTTTTGTTTTGGACAGAGTCTTGCTCTGTTGCCCAGGCTGGAGTGCAGTGGTGCAATCTCGACCCACTGCAACCTCTGCTTCCCACGTTCCAGAGGTTCTTCTGCCTCAGCCTCTCAAGTAGCTGGGATTACAGGTGTGCCCCACCACACCTGGCTAATTTTTGTGTTTTTTTTTTTTTTTTTTTTTTTTTGAGATGGAGTTTCACTCATGTTACCCAGGCTGGAGTGCAATAGTGCGATCTCGGCTCACCGCAACCTCCGCCTCCTGAGTAGCTGGGATTACAGGCACGCACCACCATGCCCAGCTAATTTTTTGTATTTTTAGTAGAGACGGGGTTTCACCATGTTGACCAGGATGGTCTCGATCTCTTGATCTCGTGATCCACCCGCCTCGGCCTCCCAAAGTGCTGGGATTACAGGCTTGAGCCACCGTGCCTGGCCAATTTTTGTGTTTTTAGTGGACACAGGGTTTTGCCATGTTGGCCAGGCTGGTCTCGAACTCCTAACCTCAGGTGATATGCCTGCCTCAGCCTCCCAAAGTGATGGGATTACAGACGTGAGCCACCATACCTGCCCTAAAGAGGTATTTAAAAGAGGGCTCTTCAAGTCTGGGAGAATCTGATTTGTTAGGATTTGGAAAGTACTCAAGAAGAAAACATTTAGGTAATCGATGCCCTCCATGAAAGTGTATTTTGAGGCCTTTAGTCCTTTTTTTCCTGTTTTTACTCTACAACCTATCCCTGTTTGAAAACGTTGGCACCACTTTTTTTAACTTCCAATGAGGTGATAATGCCTATATACATATTAACTAATACTAAAAATAAAATTACAAAGGTCAGTATAAGCAACTGGCTCATGGCCGGGCACAGTGGCTCACGCCTGTAATCCCAGCACATTGGAAAGCCAAGGTGGGTGGATCACCTGAGGTTGGGAGTTCAGAGACCAGCCTGGCCAACACGGTGAAACTCCATCTCTACTAAAAATACAAAAATCAGCCGGCTTGGTGGCGGATGCCTATAATCCCAGCTACTCGGGAGGCTAAGGCAGGAGAATTGTTTGAACCCAGGAGGTGGAGGTTGCAGTGAGCCGAGATCGCGCCATTGCACTCCAGCCTGTGAGACTGAGAGAGACTCCGTCTCAAAAAAAAATGAAAAGAAAAAGAAACCGGCTTACAGTGAAATTGCTAGTGATCCCTAGACCATGGTATCAGGGCTTTCCCTGAGGATGTAGAAGTCTCTTTGACATGAAGCATTGGTAATGTTATCCCTCGTACCAGAGGAGATGTCCTTCAGACACACCCATGGGAGAGAGGGCATCTGGTGGATTCATTCACAGGTGTTCAAAACATCAGCATTCCTTCCCCCCATCACTATAGATACTGAAGAAGTTAAGGATAAGAAATGCAGGGGTTCAATTTCTGCAGAATTCACAGTCAAATGAAGAAGAGTTGGTAGACAGAGAAAAACATAGAAAAAGTCCTCTCCTCTCAGCTGTGTCCAGTCTGTGTTTACTTAAATAAGGTGAACTGGCACACCAACTAGCACTGTGCTTGCATCCAGATGTGATCAGCTGTTGTGGCAATTCTCTGGGTCACCTTCCGCACTGGGATAGTGCAGGTATATGCCCAGGTGCTTGGCCCCGCTGGTAAGGTATATAACCTAGTGCTGAGCAGAATTTGTGAGGAGAGAGGATATGAATCCTAGAAAGAGAATTAGTAGTATCAACAGCTGATGTGTTACTTGTAGGCATGGACCACAATCTATAATATTGCTGAAACGGAGATGAAATACTATACGTGAAAAAGAAATCACCCTATGTTTGGTTTTCTAACCTCAATGACTAGCAAATGCACTGAAGAGCTGCAGTCAAGGATGACGTACATAAAAGCTTCTCTGTTCTGTTAACCAAGAAAAGAAAGCAATGGCAGCAGGCGTCAGTGTAACCACTAGGTGTGGCCTCCAGACAAAACCACTTCCTTCTCCCTCTGCTGATGTTGCTACAAATGACTGTGGTTTTATCTAGCTGATAGGGTGACAAGAAGCAAGCTAATATGAAAGGAATTTATGTAATGGCACAGATCCTACACTTTATCCCAAGAGGAGGTCTGTAAAGTGTCCTTGATCTTTCGCCAGTCTCACCACGCAGGTGTTTTGGGTCTCAGCACTGCCATGTCAGCTGCAGCTGAGACGCCTCAGCTCCCTGGCAGCTGCTTCTCAAACTCAGTGTAAGTTCCCCAAAGCTCCAGGCCCCAGCATGTCCCATGTAGGCAAAGTCCCCAAAGGGCTCCATTCAAAGCCCAAACCTGTATTTCAGGTTTAGTCAACATTCCCTTGTATTTCAAAGCCAGGTGCAATCCTTCTCCAGTTTGCTTAAACCTTATTTTCTACCAGAAATACTTGGCTCACTCAGAAAACCTTGGCCTTATCATCATCTACCCCGAACATTGCCTCCAACCCCTCCTCATTTTCCTTTGGTGAGTAGTTTTTGAAACAGCATTTGATTTTCCCTAACTTCTACCTGTCAAGGTTTTTGGCTGCAAACTACAGAAATATGGACTCTGGCTCACCTACCCAGGAAAGGAATTTATTGGACAGATAGGCAGTGCCTCCCAGAGTCAACAGGAAACCTGGAGAATCAAGCTCAGAAAAATAAGCACAGACAGCTGAGAATACAGCCAAGGTGCTGCCAGAGGAAGTCTGTTAGGAGACAGAGCCTGGTACTGCTGGCCTTGGGGACTTATCCAGCCACTGCCGCCACCCTCGATTCTGCTGCCACCTCTGAGGCACCTGTAGTAATCCTGTCTCTCTGCTTAGCTCCTTCAAAACTCAAGACTGGGCATGGCTGGCTTTCCAACCAGCCAAGCTTAGTGTTCTTGCTCAAGATGACAGGGAGAGGGAAGAAGGGAAGATGTGTGAAGGGGGTGGCAGGTTCTGCAGCCACCCAAACCAATGGTGTTGTCCACTCACATAGCAAAAAGATGTCCTTCCCAGACTCACCTGCTGCTTCCTTGGTACGAATCCCAATTTTCCTTTACTCACTCAAAGAACCCCACTTGTTCAACAACTATTTTGGGGATATACAGCACATGTTTGGTGCTATGTAAGTTGTTTCGGGAACACAAGGGAAATATATGCTACAAATTTTGTTCTCAAAGAACTTAGGTGTTAATATAAAGGGAGCAGACTTACATTCCCAACGAAGAAGTGGCAGAAAAATGCCTTCTCCATGCCTACTAAAAAAGATCTGTGGATGCCCTTGATTTACCACCTTTTCCCTCAGGGGATTTGGATGCAGAATTCTGAATGGTATTTCACCCTCTCCAGCTGAGATGTTATGAATCAATGTATACCTTCAAATCTGGGCACATTCCCAGGATGTGATTTCTAGAGCTTAAAACAACAAACCTAATTCCCAACAATTCAGGGGAAGAAATAGTCTCTCTCTGTGTCCATGTGACATTGTTCATTGTAGGGAAAAGAGATGACGAATGAATCAGCCTTTTCTTAGTGCCTGCTCCCCATCAGACACTGTGCTATGAGGTTAATACATGGGATTGCCGCTGATCCTCCTAGGAGTCTTAGTGAGACAATGGGAATGGGCAACGACTGGAAATCATGGAGTCTGAGATCAAATCCTGGCTCTGCCATTAAATAACTGGATCCACCAGGGCAAGTTACTCAACCTCTCTGTTTTTTGTCTCCTCAGCTAGAAAATGGAAATAGTAAGAGCCTCTACCTCAAAAGGTTGTAGTGCATAGGGAAATAGATAATATATGTAAAGTGATCATAGCAGTATCTGACCTGTACGTGATCAATAAATATTGGCTGTTATTATTATAAGGTAACTATTAAAATTCCAATTTTACAAATTAATAATCTGAGGTTAGAGAGGTTAAATAGCCCATCCAAGGTCATAAAGCTCGGCCTCATCTGTAGATATATGGCAGGCTGGAATGCCAAATGGTCTGACTCTAAGAACCATGTGACACCATGCTGTGTATACACTTATATAGTGTCAAATACACTCGGAGATATCATGCTGCAATCCAGAGAAAAAGCTGTTGTCCACGGATTTTGATGCTCAGGAAATGCTACAGCCATTATCTGTATTAATAGATCTTGAATATTTTGTCTCTAATAATTATCTGTACTTATTTCGGTCATTCTTAGAAAGGGAAGAACTGAAATTGTCAGAAATCCCTATGTCCACAGCAGATAAAAAGCTGTTTTCAATCAGTCGAGCTCCACCAGGCTGATGAGAACCTTTGGAAATGGCGGCACTTGCTTTACTGGGTGTTTGGCCATAGGATCACTTTTGCAATCGAGCTAAGTCGTGGCTGCAGGATTAGAGTGGGTTGTGAGGTTGATTTGGCTTTTATTTTAAATTTCAGTTTTTTTTTTTTTTTTTTTTTGTTTTTTGTTTTTGGTACCTCATTTTTTATCTGTGAAATAATTACAACTTCTGAATACATTATGAATTAAGAGAGAAGGGGTCTAGCTTTTGGACTTTAAGTCTCCTCATCTCCCACCTGCCTGCCACCCATCACTCTGGCTGTCCTGTCCCCCAGAATCTGCCTGACAGAATCCCCCATGGCCATAACAATGAAGCTGCTGGGAGGCCATCCCCAAAACTACCATGAGGATAGGATGGCAAGCCATGGGGTGGCAGAGGCACCAGGCATGTGTTTAACTCTGAGACCATCTGGGCATCGCCTTTCTTTCTTGCACAGTATGTAGGTTGCATGGGCTTAAACCACAGTGGTCAATAAAGCCGCACAGATCAGGGTGAATAAATAAAAGGCAAATCTAACTCAGGCAGAAAAAAGAGCATTTCTTTCCTTGACTGATAAACTATCCAAGGAAAAGTGGGGCTTCTTTCTACTTGAGCAAACTCTCGATTCCCCAAAAAACAATAAGCGTACTTACAGGTCAACTCAAACAAGAAGGTGCAGCATAAAATGCACTCTACCTCCAAATGCTGCATATTTTACCACCAACTAAGTTGTTATTAGCCTCTTGTATGAACTTTGAGCCTTGTTTCTATCCTCTCAGAACAGATATCAAGAAATATATCTGTTGGAATATAAAATTATTTCATTTCTCAGATTAAATATGACTTAACATGTTGTATAAGCATTTACTGTTACTTTGATTTTATTGCTTCGATTAACCCAGTTTTAATGCATCATGATAATATTAGGGTTAGTTTACCATATTATTATTGCCTCCTGTTGAGATCAGCGTCTCCCAGATACGTGACAGACAACAGATGTCCCCACCTTCTGAATAGATACCAATGTACGATGCATCTTCTACGTCCTAAAAATATTCCGTTAGAACAGGTGGAACTGGCCTCGTCACTGAAATAATTGCTCCTCTTTAATGTCCCTCAACCACCAGGTATTTCAGAAGCTTGTCTCTTGGAACCAATGACATTTTATCATCTCTACATACGTTCTTATTTTCCTAGTCTGTGGAAAACAGTACCAATACACTCCATTGTTTTGTTTTGCTTTATCAAACAGTAAATTACATCCTTATCTGGAATAGAATAGTTATCTTATTAATATTGCTTTAGTCAAATATTCCACATAGGAGTTTGAAGGGGGTGAGTTGTTTTATTCCAACACAGGCTTGGTGTCAAATACATAATACACAGTCGACCCACGTATAAACTCACATTTGAATCACCAGTTGATGAAAAATATTGTTATCTATTCTTGGTATAATGTGATAGTATAATATATGTAATAGGGTATTATAATAATATATCATTTATATAACATAAGGATACCTGTAGCAGAACTGATCTCTACAAGTCTCATACATGATCAGTCATATTACAAGAATTTCCTGTACATTTTAGCATTTTATTGTCCTTTATACTTTCTATTTCACATTAAGAAGGTTTTTTCTTTCCTTCATTTTCCTCTGTAGCCATTACTCAACCTTAAATTGATGAAGGAAATCCTCCAGTGGCATCAAATAGCATGCCACGTGTTAGCCAAATTTCAGACAGGTTCTCCCTAACTTGTCTAAGACAAAGGGAATAGATGTGTTTAGTTTCAGGGAAGTGAAAATATTCAGCATTACCAGTATGTTGATCTAAACTAACACAAATGAGATTAATTCTTTTCTGGCTCTTCAAAATACTGATTAAATTAATAGGAAGAATAAAGACCGTACAAGCAAACAAATTGGGACAAAAAATTTATATGAGATGTACTAAACATTGGCCATTGGAATAACTGTTTACTTGAAAAAGATCTCTGAGTCTATTAAGTATTTAAATATGACTGAGATTTTATCAAGACAGAAGTATTTTTGCTGTTACCCATATTTAACCCAGCTTCCTGGCTAGAGTTACATAATTATACATATAATAGACCAAAATTTATGTGGTACTTCTTACCATTGAGTAGCCATATTCATAGGTCCTAAGAATTATTCATTATATTAAGCAGCCCAATTTCTGGTCAATTAATCAGATGAAAACATTTTATTTTGACTGTCTTTTAAAAATATAATTCCTAAAATATTTTAAAATGTGCTATGTTAATTCCATTCTCCACCTGCACTTGAAGGCTAACTGTCTCTATATAATCTTCCTCTATTCCTGTTAGGGTGAATACCTACATGTCTTCTTGTTCCTATTCCTGTTCCATATATCTACTAATCCCAAAGGCAGCCACAGTTTCATTTGTCATACAAAACCTTCATCAAGTCCTTACACCATGTTAGACTATAACAATCACAGTAGTTTCATTGCAAAACCAGCGTTATCAACGTCATGCAAAATCCTATTCACTAAGACTTAGGGAGGTTACATCACATACTATACACAATGTTTTACAAATCTAAAGCCCAGTGCAAACAAACACATAAAACCAGAACAGATGGCTGCAATGAAGGAGGTCAACTTTAGTTCCAGATCAGCAAACACAAACAGTAGGTCAATCACAAGAAAAAAATCTCACTGACCGTTACCAGAAATATCCATATTGCCTTGATTGTCTCAGTAAACCACCACAAGAAATGGTGGTCATCCTTGGGAGATTAAGAGTGGCCCCAACAGCCACGTATCTCAATGTTGCACTCAACATTGGACATTTGCCACTCCCAAAGCCAGACCACACTCCCACAGCATGGACCTCTGTAGAAGACAGGTAGTTTAAAAAAGATGTCAGAGACTGGGGAGGAGAGATGCTAAATTAATGAATAACTCCTTTGGATAATTTCCCTAAAATTGGTTCTGAGTTATCCAATCCAGTGTGCCATCCCTGACCCAAGCAGGCCACAGTAGGAGCCGGCCCTCCATTCCCATCACATGCTGTGCTCCCGCTGTGATAATACAGATCACACACTATTCCCCAGTCACAAGCTCCTGAGGCCAGAGGCTGGCTTCCTCTATTTCCTATACCCAGTTTGATAAATGTTGCTGAATGAATACATAAATGCTTAAGACTTGGTTAACTATCTTGGTTCTTCCATTGACTGACTACAACGGAATCCTTTCTGAATAGACCTTAAATGTCACGTAACCGAGTTTATTTTCATGAAGTTTATGTGTGTGGGAACGGAGAAGAAAGCAGAACTATAGAAGTGATGCTGCCAAGTCTCTGCTTTCAGACCATTCTCTTTCCATTTTGACTCTGTAGAAAGTACAGATATCACCAGGGATAGTTCTAAAAAGAAGGAAAGAATGTAAATTCCAGTATTTCTCACTTCACTTGTCTCCATCTTTCAAATACCTTCTTGATCCTGCTCCTCTGTGAATGTGTTCAGCCTGGCTGAAGCAGTGGATTTAATGACAAAGGCCATCAGTGACCAGATAATCACACGACATAATAAGTTTAAAATCAATGAAACCTAAGGCCTGATGTTTTGCCATGATGTCAACTCTAAGCAGAGTTCCAAAGACTGGACCTCTGTTCTGCTAATACAAATCACAGAGACCCTGGAAATACACACACACATCCTACCCTTTTAGTACAAGGTAAAATCACTATATTGTAAGTAAGGGAACCTGGATTTGCTTGCTATTCAAAGTGTCAAAAATCTTGGTGAAGTGACAAAGTTTTTCATATTGTCCCCATCTACAAAATGCAAATATTAGAGCTAGACACCCTACCCCCAATGCATTGTGTTTACAAAATATCTGCCAGCAATTTCTAGTCCCAATTTGTGATATCCCTGTGTTGACTCCACTACTTGGAAAAGAATGGTGAAATCTATCAGAAACAAAATGCCGCTTTAATCCTGGGAAAAAGGAGCAGAGTTTTAAAATCAAATAACAAACACAGAAAATTCCAAAGAAGGAACATGCCGCTCAGTTGTCATGCCTATTGTCATAAATAGCCAAGGACAATGAAGCAGACAATGGGCCCCAAGCAAAGAGACAAGTAAGTTCCAGGCCATTTAAAGTATGGGTTTGTGGGTCCAGATTTGAGAGGTACAGTAATGACAGGCTTGTGTCTGCCATGTGCCTCAGCTCACTTATCACTCTGTTGCCCAGGCTGGAGTGCAGTGATGCTATCTCAGCTCACCGCAACCTCTGCCTCTCAGGTTCAAGAGATTCTCCTGCCTCAGTCTCCCAAGTAGCTGGGATTTCAGGTGCCCACCACCATATCCAGCTAATTTGGTATTTTTAGTAGACAAGGTTTCACCATGTTTGCCAGGCTGGTCTCGAACTTCTGCCTCAAGTGATCCACCTGTCTCAGCCTCCCAAAGTACTGGTATTGTAGGTGTGAGCCACCACACCCAGCCACTCACTCATCCCTCATGCCCAGTACCATGGCCCTGCCACTGAATTCAGGGAGCCAGGCCTCATGGACCATCATCCATGTGCTCCAAAATGCTTATAAAAAATTGCATTTTAAATACCAAATTATTGTAAAAAGGTTTTTTTTTTAAAAAAAATACAAGTGAGACTGATAAACAAATTGTGGTGTATTCACATAATAGAACACCACTCAGCAATAAGGATGAGTGAAATACTGATGCAAGCAATAACACGGATAAGTCTCAAAAAACAGTGCGATAAGTAAACACCAGATACAAAAGTGCACATGTTGTGTGATTCTATTAACAATGTTTAAACACGGCTGGGCTTGGTGGCTCACGCCTGTAATAACAACACTTTGGGAGGCTGAGGCGGGCAGATCACTTGAGGTCAGGAGATCAAGATCCACCTGACCAACATGGCAAAAGCCCGTCTCTACAAGAAATGCAAAAATTATCCAGATGTGGTGGCACACACCTGTAATCCCAGCTACTTGGGAGCTGAGGCAGGAGAACTACTTGAACCTGGGAGGCGGAGGTTGAAGTGAGCCAAGATCGTGCCACTGCCCTCCAGCCTGAGTGACAGAGCGAGACTCTAAAACAAAAACAAAGTTTGAACAGGGAAAAATCAAGTATGATAATGCGGCAGCGGGGGTGCGGGTGGTAAGGGAAGTGAGAAGGGCTGAAAGAAACTGTCTAAGGTGATAAAGGGGTGCTGGTCACATGTGTATATTTACTTGTCAAAACGCATCAAACTGTGTACTTTAGATCTAATCATTTTGCTGCATATAAATTTACTTCAAGTTTAAAAATTCACAAGCTTATTTATCTTTAACCTCCTCCCACCTCTTGACAAAAATGTAGGAAGTTTAGTGGCATAAGGGAAAAACACTATTCTCTTGAAATACAGGGTCTGAAATGTAACCCTGTTCTCTCACCTTCTATTTCTATTACCTTGAGCAAGTGAGGTAACATCTCTACTCCACATTTTTCCCATCTTTAGAAAGGGAAGACTCTTAATTATTAATGGTCATCTCCAACAAAATGCTCCAAAGATAAAATGCCAATAACATAAAGGAAAATGTTTTGTAAATGGCACAAGATTATACAGCAAAGAGATGAAGTGAATCACTATTTCCCAAATTGGGGTGGAGCAAGGGGAGGAAAATCTGCTAGAGTACCCCCACAGAGGTTTATGTGAGGTCAGGCGATCGAGACCATCCTGGTCAACATAGTGAAACCCCGTCTCTACTAACAATATATAAATTAGCTGGTGTGGTGGTTCCAGCCTGAAATCCCAGCTACCAAGGAAACTGAGGCAGGAGAATGGCTTGAACTCGGAAGGCGGAGATCGCAGGGAGGCAGAGATTGCAGTGAGCCAAGATCTCACCATTGCACTCCAGCCTGGTGACAGAGACTCCATCTCAAAAAAAACAAACAAACAACAAAAAAAAACCTTTGTGATTATTTCCTATTTCTACCATTTTGAAACAGGTTTCCACAGCTGATCAGAGCCACTAAACCAGGAGCTCACATTTAGCTTTTCTACTTTTCCTTACACACACCCCGTCCCTCCATAAGCTCTGACTGTTCTCACTTGCTCTGTCTGCTTTGCAAGGTGCCCAATCTGCATAAACCATGAAAATAAATCAACCAGACAATGAGGAAAAGGCAACAAACCGCAGCCAAGGCCAAGGGACAAACCCCATCCGGTGAAGAATAGGTCATTAGGTCCTGCTGTGAGTCATGGATGTCACCGTGCTTAAAGTGGATTTGGTCTCGGAAGGAAAGTCACCCATTTGTGGGTTCCTGCCTCATTCTCCTCCTTTCTTCTCCCCCCACCTTCAACTGTTCTTTTTGGAGGGCTGTTTATGTGTTCTCTGCACCTCCCTCTTCCCCAGCTCTGGCTTCTCTCCTGCACTTTCTCTTTCTCTCTAGGCTGGGTTTAATTTGACACCTTGAGCTTTGGTAACGAGGTGGGGAGCAGAGCAGCCACAGCGGAATTCATTAGGCTCAACACTGCAGGGCCCGCTCTCTGTGCGTTAATGACATCGGAGGGTAGGGAAACGAGACAGCCACCACGCGAGATGAAATAAACATGAGGACTGTCAGCAGTGACAGCCTAAGCAAAGGGGACAAAATGAGCCAGGTAGAGACCTTTCCCCGTCCGCACAATGCAAACCGACAGCTTGCGATGCCCCCGCTCCCCACAGCCTCCACCACCCCCTCCCCAAAGCTGAAGGGTGGGTCAAGGGGAGGGGGGTGAGATCGAAGTGTGGATGGGAAAGCAGGAAATAAAATACAATTAAACGATCATTGTTTTAACATACAAATTTCATTTATCAGTTTAATGTTGGTGGAAACCGAATTCATCACCCTCCTTCAGAGACAGGAGGTACAAGGAGGCTGGGTGGGAGGTGGCACGCCTGGGCTGGGCTATGCTTGGAGTGCTCTTTGCTTTCCCCACCGCTCTTAAGCTTTAGGCTGATTTTTTTTTTTTTTTTGCTGAGCAAAATCATTTCCCCCATTTTCAACCACCATCTCTCCCTGGTACCAAAGGGAACGCTACAAGGAGGAAAAGAAGAGAGAAGGGAAGCAGAGCTGGTAAAGGAACTGAAATGCTACTTTCTGTACGCTGATTTTCTTGGAGGTGGAAGGAGAAGAGGTTGATGATGAAAATTCAAGCAGCATGTACTAGGCCGTAGAGCAGCATGAGCTACATCCACACTGTGCAAAGTCCTTAATGTGCAAACCTAGAGGAGCAAGGGCCCTGCTCTCAGTTACCAGTTGTCAAGAGACACAGCCAGGTTGTCCAGCAGGGTTAACTGGCAAGGAAAATTTTAGGGACCATGATGGTCTTCTATTCTCCACATAATGCAGACTGTAAACAGACTAACTCAGGGCTGCCTTCTCTCCCAATAGAAAGTAGCAAATACAGGCAGGAGTGGTGGCTCACACCTGTAACACTAGCACTTTTGGAGTCTGAGGCAGGCCGGTGACTTGAGGTCAGGAGTTTGAGACTAACCTGGCCAACACGGTGAAACCCTGTCTCTACTAAAAATACAAAAACCAGTCCGGCATAGAGGTGGGTGGGCACCTGTAACCCCAGCTACTCAGGAGGCTGAGGCAGAAGAATCGCTTGAACCCTGGAGGCAGAGGTTGCAGTGGGCCGAGATCGCACCACTGCATTCTAGCCTGGGCAACAGAGCCAGACTCCATCTCAAAAAAAAAAAAGAAAAAGGAAAAGAAAGTAGAAAAGAAAAAGTCTCTCTTTACACCAGATGCCTGAGTCGGATGGCTTCCCCATCTCCAGAAAGTCTCCACATCTGACTCTGAATGACTGGCCACAGCGGGAAGCCCAGAGATGGTATCTGCAGCACTGCATTTCCCTAATTTTGTCTGCAGATCCACATGGCCACAGTTGAGAGTTGCTTCTATGCCCCTTCCCAGAAACCTTCAACTCTTTCCCTGCCTTCCTTAGAGAGAGGAGCAAAGCCCATACTTTCAAGCCAAATATCCCTGTTTTCTTTGGCCATGGACTTCTCAGGCAAGGTTTTCAAAGAACCCCCAAAGCTGGCAATGGTATCATGAGAAGGGACAGGAAAGCTATTATATTTTTATTAACTAGCATTAAAGCGAATTCATAAGAGAAAGTATGTGAAGGCTGCATCAAGGTCAAAATTCAAACTCAGAACTGACCCAGCATGGCCATTTTGACTTGCCTGAGTTTAAGTCGGCCCTATCACACCCCTGGCAGGGGGCGGAACACGCACACAAAAAAGCTAACTTGAAAGTTTGTTTTCGTCTGCAGCAAGGATGTGAAGGACAAGGAAGGCCAGGTGCAGCAGCGGGGGAGCTCCTTATGCTTGAATTTATGGGACACAATCTAGGAAGCCAAGTGGCAGTGACTCCAAGCCACATGTAGGAACAACTAATACCAGCAAACAGCCTGTTTTGCATACTGGGACCCCCCAAAATGATAGATTTAGAGCATTATCTTTTCAGGGTGTTGGGAGGATGACAGTTCTGTTAAACTGGTCCTGGGTTTAAGGTCTAGAGACTCCCAACCAAAGTTTTCTCTACATTAAAAAATAGTTAACACTTTCCTTCCCTGTATGGCATGAAAATAGATGAGTTAGCACTTTATACCAAGCACTATAATCTCTGAAGGAAAGCGATCCATTAATAAAAGTGCTTTAGATGTGTTTTACATGTAAAAGACTAATTGTGTTTTAGGCTAGAAAATATGATTATAGAATACTTTGTTAAGGGAAGGAGACACACACAGCCCACTTGTTTTGGAAGGCAGCAGGTGAAGTGACAAAGAGCATGGCGCTGGGAGAGGACCGAACTAGATCTGCAGGCTGGTGTTCCCACATTCCAATACATTCTAGCCTGGACCCCCTAAAAATGATCCAGGTTCAGAATGAATACAAAGTAAGCCCACAGAGGTGTGTCATCTTGGAATGAAAGGCAAACTGCCTAAGTCACATCCATGACCAAAGTTATCACAGTTAAACAAAAAGCGTGTTTCCCATATTACTCATTTGGACCTTCCCACAATTTTCTTTCTTTTGGCTCAGTTTTAATTGCAAGCCTGCCCCTGGGGCTAGAGGCCCCTGCTCTGGTGCGTGTTTTTATTACAACCAAACCGCCTTGGTGCCTTGCTAAATCTCTACCGTAATCTCTGAAGAAGCTGATTTCTCCTCTCATGTTTTCTCCCCTATCTGAAAAAGAAAACCACACACCCTCCCACAAAGAGCAAGCAGCTGACAAATCCACAAGTCCAGCATCATGCTAAGAGGCATTAAGTATAGTAGAAAGAAGCAGGTAGTTTAGAGTAAGTTGAACAAGTTTGATCCCCTTCTCTACTATTTACAAGTTTTGGGAACTACAAAAAATTATGTAGCTTCTCCGGGCCTCTGTGTCCTTCCCTGTACAATGGGGAGGATACCAGCCACCTCTCTGCTGCATGCAAGTAAAATATCCTAGGTGTGATTTCCCTTCAACAGTGGCTGGCACGTGGTTGACACTTTTAGTGAGAGCCAATGTGATGAGGTGGCCAAAGAACCTGCTGTGACACTTCTGAAGTTTCCCAGCCTTGAAGTAAATGAAAAATAAGTTATACAAGCCAAATGGGCAACCCTTACTATAAGAATAACCTATAGCTTGATAACTTCAAAGGATAGTTTTAAATTTCCTTCCTCCACTGTTAATCAGAAGCACTTAAACCACACCCCTAATCATAAGCCCTTCCTTGCCTTTCTTTGGGAGCACTCAACTTCACTTCCCATCGTCAGCCTCCCCAGGTATTTCACAACCCCAGTGCATAACACAAACCTGGGGTGCTTTGAGAAAATAGATGCTTTGCACAAGCTCCCAGATGTTCTGATTTCATCATTCCAGGGTAGATCCCAGGCACTGGTAGTATTTTTTAAAAGTTCCCCAGGTGATTTTAATGTTCAGCCAGGGTTGAAAACCACTCCGTACCAAATATACTTGTTATTGAAAGGTTTATGCATAACATTAAGAAAAAAATTTTATGACGATTTTTATTGCCCTAACAACTTGGCAGAAGGGTTAGGTCTGCTCACCTGAAAAGGAAAACTCCTCAGGCCTCTTAAAAGATCATACCTGGGAGGGGCCCAGGAGGTCAACGAGGTCACCTCGATTTCATGGAGGAGGCTGAGAGAGGGAAGTGACTTTCCCTGATGACAAAACAACTTCCTGGCAGGGCTGGATTCCTCCCTGCAAAGCCTGGGGTCTTTGCAATTTTCCTCCTTTCGCTGTAGCGGTGGCTCTGGCATCTGGACTGCCACGCTCTTCTCTCTGCCCCTCTCTCCTCTTTTCTCATCCTCCCTAGTGGTTCTTCCTCCAGTGGCCTCTGTTCAACCTTTAGTGCTAACTGCTCTCAGTTTGAAGAGTTCTATTCAGTGCCTTGAGCTTTGAGAAGGAAGGTGCCATCAAAATCTTAATAAACAAATAAATAATTCATACTAGGCACTGGTCTATTCTCTGCACCACTGGGTTCCAAAGATGTCTTAAAAGCAGACTCTTTTCCATAAAAAGCCAAGCAAATAAAATCCATGAAACAAAGGTGCAGGCGTTGAAGATGGGGTAGGATCCCCAAGCCTGTTGGGGTTGCCCCCCTTACTACCAGGAAGGCTGCCCCGGGACACCTCCACACTCTGCCCAGGGCCATGGTCGGCAGGCCGGACTCAATGCTACTGCACTAAAGGTAAGCTGCACAGAGTGTGTTTGTGGTGGGCAGTCCAAGGGATACAACTGCATTCCACTACACATCCTGACCCCTAAAAAGGATTTGTTGTAAAACAAACACATCTCTGTGAAAAACTGTATGTACTAAAATTAGGTGGTGAGAAAAACAGAGACATGGCAGTGGTTGGACCTGCTGAAACGACTCAATCCTGAAATGGACTTAAGACCCCATAACGATCACAAAAACAAAACAAAACAAAACAAAACAAGTCTCTCAATGAGCAGGAAAATATCCCTAACAAATGCGCACAGGTATGTGTGACTCTCTACCTGGTACCTCTCCTGAAGACTTGGTGTCCCTGAGTCTTTTTTCCATTCAGAAGCAAGGAATAATGGAGAACAACTAGAAGTAAGAGGTCAGTTTGGCCACATTTCCTCCTCAGAAGCATCCACAGGTCTTTGGCAGCCAGGACAGAGGTTGCGTCTTACATCAGCCTACACGGGAAGCTCTAAAATCCACCCTCCGGTTGATTCCATAATGAATGTGGCTGTCAATGACAAGCTTCCCTACTGTTGATCAAACTAGTTACGCAGCAACCACTACTGATTCAGTGGTTAAATTTGCCAAAAACATCGGACTGATTATTTTAAATGGTTTTTATAACATAGATGAGGTGAGGATTAAAATAGGATTTTTGCTTGTTTCTTTGTTCCTTCAACTGGCATGCTGCTCCTGAATCAATTTCCCCTTCCTTCTCTGCTCTAAAGAAATCCTGGCTTGCTGAAAAGACTAGGTCTGAATATCTAAAATGCTATCAAGAAAAGAAGGCACACAGAGAAAAATAACATCCCTTCAGGTTCACATCTTGTGTTACACATAAAAGCACCTTCGTTTGACCCTTATAATTTTTCCCCAAGGCAGTTGCCGTAATCCTCACTTACAGATGAGATAACTGAGATGGAAAGGGTAGGTGACTTGCCCACAGTCACACAGCCTGGGTGTCTCCTGGGGCTTGGATCCCAGTCTTCCACTTCTCAATGCAGCTCCTTACCTACCACACAACTCCTGCCTCAAAATCAAAGCGCCCATTGTTAACCTGCGCTGAAGAAAGTAAAAAAATCACGCTGAACAACTTTAATTCAGGATGGTCACATCAACTCAGTGCTGTCATTTCTCCCCAGGATAATCTCCTTACCATTTCCAATTTCCCTGTGGACAAATTTGCACATTAATCGGGAGTGAGGTAAATATCTGTGTGTACGTGTTAGCAAGAATAATGGGTCCTAAACTGTTTTCAAAGGTCCCCTTACTTTGTGCTAAATATTTCCATCCCAAGTCCTCCTGAAATGGTTTTTCTCCTACCTCTCTTGTTCCAAGTTCTTTTTGATCACCCCCCACTATACTCTTAAGCCCCAAGCCCCCCTTCTCCTCTGCCTTAAAATCAAACAGCCATGGAGTTTGTTCAGATTCCCTATTCATCAAGGAAATGAATTCCATATGCATAATTCATTTCTTTTGTGAACTTTTTTCCCCTTCAGGGAGTTAACGCTCCCCAGTGCACTGGGAACAGAGACAGTGACAGAAGGACCAGCGAGCGAGGGGGCAAAAATGCTTTTCCCCATGTAACTGGGACAGATAGGGGCCAAAAGGTCTGGCCTCTGCTGGCAGACACCTTGAGCTCCACAATTCTATCTCACCAAAAGAAGCGCGGGGAACTCTGTACTGGTTATTAGAGCACAATGGGCTTCATCCTTAAGGGTGAGAAGCCCAGGGAGCCCTGAAGCCTTTTGGGGCTGGAGGCCTTATTTCCAAACCCAGTGGATGACTCCTGGGTAGAAAGAAATCGATAGAGTCCTCCCACTTCTTTATGTCTCTGCTCATATTAAAAACCCAAAACTAAACAAAGAGATATACACCGTGCCCAATGCACCATGTTTAACAGCTGTTGCATTTGGAGAAAAAGCAGTCCCTAGTCCAAAGTCAGATTTGAAAAACGGCTTTATTAAGAGAAAGATTTACTGTATATGAACTCCAAGACTAGAAACTGGAGGAGGAGCAGCTGAGAGAGACAGATCTGCCAGACGGAGAGCCAACTGATTCCACTGGCTGATGTTACCTCTTGGCAAGATACACTGACCCACACAACATCCTGGATGGTGAAGCCTTTGGTTATTAACTCTTTAATAACAGTCTGGAGTCCCCAAAGTTCAGAACTGATTTTATAGATGGCACAAGACATTTTAAGGCCAAGATACAGCTTTTATCCTAAAACAGTTTATTTCAGGAAATCCATGTTACTTGGCATGTTATTTAAACATTTTTTAATCCATTCTTCTTTTCTGTTTTTAATTTCCAACTTTATCCCCATTTAGGTAAAAAACAAAAGCTGATACACATTTTAGACTTAGGAATTGTTTTGCCTGATTTGCCCAAGACCACTTCACAGCTCAGGGTCTGCATTTTGTAAAAGAAGGTGGCAGAGTCTCTTAGAGGAACTGTCTGGGATCCTAAGATGAGCAAAGTTTGGCACAAACCTCCTAATATAGACTGCTCCAAAGACACTGTTTAATACATAATAATAAAATCTCATTTGCTGTTTAGTTTTTTCTGTACAGTCTGATATAGACTAGATAGGAGAAAGGCAATGAACTAGTAGGAAACAAAAGTGGATCCACCAATAAATTGAAAGAAACAGAAATTTCACTGTGATTTCTGAAGAATTAACTTGTAAAGACAAGTAAAATCCCCATGGCTTTCATCTAATGTATGAAAAGAAAACCAGAAAGCAGGCGGTCAGCTTTTAACCATCCATTAGAAGCATGATGCCAAAAGGAAGCACTCCATGTAGAAAACGAGGGACATCACCAACATTTAGGAGGTAAGAGAAAGGGCTTGGCTGCTGGCCTCAGAGAGCTTACAGTCTATTTACAAAAGAAAGAATTGTGAAGGGAATCCCAAAGTTAAACTGAACCCAAAGAATACATAAGCAGTAAATATTGTAAGTGAGTCAGGCTGCTCTCAATGGTTATCAGGGATTCCCAGCTGTATCCTACACAAGAGCCAACAGACTACAGTGATTTTATGCAAGGGCTTTAACGTCAGGTGGACATGAATTTAAACTCCAACCATGCCACTTACTGGCTACATAATTTTGGACATGAATCTAACCTCTCAAAACTCATCTATAAAATATATGTGATAATTTTGCTTCTTCATTGGCTATTTGTAAGAATTTAATTAGATTAAGATATATAAAATAACTCGGTAGTATACCCAGCATGTAATAAGTGTCCAAAAGGTTTTAAATTAAAAGAAAAAAGCCAAGATATTAGCTCATGTGCCCACTGGAAACAGACAGTGCTGCAGACTGACATGGTAACAGATAACTTGCTTTTGCACATGGTGGGAAGTCACATTCTGGAACTTAAAAATGCTGCCCTATCTGCAGTAAGCCACATATCTGGTTCTTGCGTGGACTGGCTAGAAAGTGAGCCAAAGAGAATTAAGAAAACCGACCCCTTCACCAAAAACTAAGTTTTTCCATCCTCTTCTAGAATATATACCCCAAACCTTGCCCTTTCTTTTTACTAGGTGGAGCCTCCATTCCATCTTCCACCACGACATCACGTCAGCATTGCTCTCCTTGCTATACTAAATCTGGACAGTAAATGGCATCACCCTGTCACGGGGGTACGGAGAGCGTCTGCAACGCCCCATTTAACTGCTCTGTGCTCCTATCTTCGGGCTTCATTAGCATATTTCAGCAGTGCCTTGATGGATGAAGATGGATGGGGCAACATCACCCTTGGTGAAATCACTGTTTCATCAAGGTTAAACCAGCCTCAAGCTTCGCCACCTCCCTTTGTTTGGCTAGGTTTCTAATAACAAAATTAACGGCAGAATTAATGCCCAGGAGGCTCCCAGTGAAATATACTGATGCCCTCAGAATGAAGCTTTATCCTGGACCTCCCAGTTTATAATCCATCAATCAGTTGCTTCCATACTTTATCTTAAAATAAAACATCACCTCCATCACAGCGGATGCCGGCTTCTCTATCCTTTCATCTGAAACAACTGGGCTGGGTAAAAGAATAAGAGGTGGCTCATTACCTTAGAAAGATCCTAGTGACCCCAGTCCAAGCAGACAGCAGAGACTGTGTATGTCAAGTCTCCAGAACTAGACTGTGAGCTCCTTGAAGGCAGAGAGTTTGTATTCTATTTCCTTTTAACATCTCATTTTCTATTTTTCTGTGAGGTAAAGAGCACATGTTCACTAAGTCCTTGCTGATATTAACGGAACTACATTCACCATGATAAAATAAACACCTAATCAAATAAATAAATGCACACTGAACACTTACTGTCTACCAAAGACATCATGGGGGCAGGTTATAGTGCTATCCTAGGCCTCAGGACCTTAGGAACTACCCTGACAAGTTTCAACATCACTCCTAAAGTATATGGTCTCCTAATCAACCACTGAGACATACCTGGATGCTTCTCCATATGAAAATGAAGATCCTCTGAATGTCCTGGTCTGAGACCAAACTGAGAAATAAAGTCACTGAGAGCGGTGAAATCTCTGGGGTCACATCTAGGTTCTATTTTAGCTCCTTTTCCCATTAACAGTTGCATCCCCTTGGCAAGACACTTCCACTTGCTGGGACTCAGTCTCTACCAAACAGAATAAGCCTGCGCTTGGTTCCATCAGTTCTGAAATGGGGTCACAACAAATTCTGCACATGTACCTTCTCAGAGCTGGCAATGGAGATGTGGAAATGCACGCAAGTGCCCTGAAAAACAGGCAGCATGGAAATAAACAGTACTAGAGATGGGGCTTATCCTACGAAAGTAGAACATTGCTAACCTGGACGTTCACATAATTCGTTTTAACAAAATGAAGGAGGAAGAAAAAACAAAACACAACGAAAGAACCACCAAAAAGCAGTAAGCATGTTATATAATTAATTAATCAAGACACTTTGCCTTACTGGACCTCAATGTTACAGGGGTGCTGCTGAGGATCAAAAGCTTAAAATGTATCAAGTATTCTAACTTCCTTAAAGGAAGGGTGTTAGCTCAATACCAAAAGTCACCCTGAGCATGCAAAGCCCAACCCAATCTGTGATATCTGTCAGGGAAAGGAAGCCAATCCAGATGTCCACGCCATTCGGAGGGAGTGGACACAATAAAATCCTTTCTCGCAGTGTTCTCTGACTTTAGAATAAAATTTGGAATTCTTGAAATTCACAAGAGTTAAGTGCTAGAAAAAAGACACATTAGCCTTGAAGTTACCCCTCAGGACTGTACCCTTGTGTCTTCTTCATTAAGTGCCTCCTAAGTGAATAGCTGAGGGAAGGCAACTGAGTCAGCCGAGACCTGAAGCTACACCATAGGCTGCCTTTGGTGGCAACCAAGGCTTCTGCCCTGAGTCACAGAGAGGAAACCCATGGAACTAGGGCATGGGAAGACGAATCATTTCCAGCCCTAGCCAAGGGGGAGGGCAGCTGAGCAAGCATGTCTGAGGCAGGAAAATGACCTGGCCACTTTCCTGGACCAGATGAGGTCACTGGATGGCCTCTAGGTTTGAGCTCGTTTCCTAGGTACCACAGTGGGAGTTGCTGGGCCCTTAATGACAGACGGATGAATGGACCCCACTCTTATTTCTCTTCTTCTTTCCCCTTCTCTTCTCTCTCCTTCCTTCCTGCCCCCAACGGCCAAGGACAACACTAAAATCAGTATCACAAGTCTGCTGTGGCACATGGCCAGGGAATGTGACTGTCAGAGGCAGCTCAGAGAGGACACAACTGGAAGAACAGGTGGTGTGGAATTTTAGAACCACACTGCCTTAAAGATTCTGCCCAAAGTCCCAGAATGGTTGCTCTGATGGGAGCTTTTTGAAAGATGGTCCCTCCCTGCATAGAGAATAAGAAATGGGCGAGGATCATAGTGTCCAGGAGAGGCTCTAACTTTGGCAGCTCCAAGCGTCATAAGCAAACAAGTTCTCCTCTGACAGAAGTCAAGCTATTAACATCTGTTTTCCCAGAATACTGGTGCCTGTGTTTCCTTTAAGACGCAAGGAACTAGCCAGGCATGGTGGCTCATGCCTGTAATCCTAGCACTTTGGGAGGCTGAGACAAGTGGATTGCCTGAGCTCAGGAGTTCTAGACCAGCCTGGGCAATATGATGAAACCCCGTCTCTACTAAAATGCAAAAAAATCAGTTGGGCATAGTAGCAGACGTCTGTAATTCCAGCTGCTTAGGAGGCTGAGGCACGAGAATTGCTTGAACCTGGGAGGCGGAGGTTGCTGTGAGCTGAGATTGCGTCATTGTACTCCAGCCTGGACGACAGAGCGAAACTCCATCACAAACAAAAAAAGACATGAGGAATCACTGAAAATAACCTGAACTGTCCTTTGTGCTAGTGTCATCACATCGTTCCCCAGCATGCATGCTGCACAAGGAGCAACCTGCCGAGTGGAGCATTTATACCGTAGTCCAGATGCGTAATTCCCAACCCCTGAACTACCTTGTCCTGAGAAATAGGTCAATATTATCATCATTCTAGCTGGGGAAACTGAGGAATGAGAGCTCTTACCTGGACTTCGATGAGAGGCCAGTTTAGAACCCAATGCGTTCCCCGTTTGGATCTTTTTGCCACTCTGCATAATAGCACACATACAAATGTAAACGGAGCAGACAAGATGCAAGGGCCTTCTTTCAACCCCACTGACCCACCTAGCACATCCAGGCCTTCAGGAGCCAGGCTGCGATCTGTTTGGGGAACATTCACGGATATCACAATTTTGAATTCTAAAATTCAAGTATTGTCAACACCTAAACCCTCAGACTCCTTGGGGGCCTTCTACCTGCTCTAGCCCCTCTGGCTTTGCCAGGGGCTTCATCTACACCATCAGGCCAGAGGATTTTTTTTTTTTCAATATAGAACACAGCTGGGTACAGTGCCTCATACCTGTAATCCCAACACTTTGAGAGGCTAAGGTAGGAGGATCACTTGAGCCCAGGAGTTTGAGACCAGCGTAGGCAACATAGTAAGATCTCATCTCTACAAAAAATAGAAAAAATTAGCTGGGCATGGTGGTGCATGCCTATAGTCCCAGCTAATAGTGAGGCTGAGGTGGGAGGATTGCTTAAGCCTGGGAGGTCAAGGCTACAGAGAACCACGGTCATGCCACTGGACTCCAGCCTGAGTGACAGAGCAAGACTCTGTCTCAATAAATAAATAAATAAGGAACACTTCACCAATTTGCATGTTATCCTTGAACAAGGGCCATGCCAATCTTCTCTGTATCATTACAACTGCAGTATATGTACTGCCAAAATAAGCACAGGCCATAGGATTTGGATCTCATTTTGGAACTAATGGTCTTCTCTAGGGTTCCAAACAAATCATTCCGCTGCTCTGTACAACTGTCTCATCATCCGGGAGATGGGAGCAGACCCTCCTAACTGATTCCGTATGGATTAAGAAACCACTAAAATAATTAATCATCTAGGCACCCAGCATCAAAAGCAGAGAGATCGCTCATCTTTTCCAACCCAAACAGAGGGAAATAAAGGCTCTTCATTTAGGAGGCTAAGACCGAGGACAAAAACCAAGACGTTGAAGTTTGGAATAAACAGGGTAACTACGATGCTCACCTTCTTGTCCCAACTTCCTGCTCTTTAATCATGGAGAGGAGGTGAACAGCAACAATTACTTTACCCTTGCTGCAGGCCAAATGGAACTAGTGCCTCTTTTGACCTTCCAGCCCATTCTGTAAAGCAGATATTGCTATCCCTTACAGACAAGAGCCCTAAGGTTTGAATGGAACAAGCAGCTTGCATAAAGCCACATTGCTGGTGGTAAAAGAGATAAGGACTGAACTAAGGCCTTCTGATGTCAAGCCTGTACTCTGGCTACTATTCAACTCCTGTAGAGAAAAAACGGGCAGGCAGTACCTACTCATCCCAGGACGGGAAGGAGGAGTACGCACACTCCCTTTTTCTTGCTGCCAAATAATATCTTCCTTAAGCATTCAGTTCCAAACACTTCCAATGTTCCATGTACACAACTCCCAAGAACAGTAAAGGCCAGCACTCTGACCCCAGAGGCCTCTGCCAAGCAAGCCCCTTTTAGAATCTGTAGTGAGCAGGTGACCTCATTGAAGAGTGTCACGTGTGAGGGTGGCGGTCAGAGCTGGGAGAAAGGGCAAACCAGCAGGGACTGCCTGCCTTTATCTTTCCTGAGTGCTTTGTTCCTCGGGCCTCAGAGAACAATCAGCAGTCACGCTCTGCTCCACTTGTCATTTTCACCCACGGTGTGAGTCTATGTGTGACTATATGTGTGTATCCTTATCAGAAAACCAGCAGCTTTATATTCACACATGCAGAGTAAAGGCTTGAGCTCAGTAGAGCAGCACCCAGAGGGGTCTAGCACTTTCCAAAGATTCTTCTTCTGGCTTATGAGTCAACATGCCAGTGCACAGTATCTTCAAAGGGGAAACTGAGGAATGCTATGGAAGAATCTCTACTCAGCCTGAGGGAGCTTGGAAACGACTCACTTTAAAACATGCATTTGTGTATTTTTCCACCCTGGTTTATAATGTTTTCCTACCACTCACTATGGCTAGGGTGAAGAGCGACCCGTAGAAGCCATCTGTATTTTCCAGCAGACCAAACAGGAAGAGGCGCAGAAATCTGCGCAAGTGACCACGCTGCCGCTGTTGCTAGGCAGCACGATTATGTCCATTCTCTGCTGCTTGGCAACCAGCATTTCCCATCACATATACACACAGCCATAGCAGCAGTACGGGTCCCCTTAACTGTTGCCTTACAGCTTTCAAAGAAAAGGGCTGAATCTCAAAGGAACTTATCAATATTAACAGACCCCCCTCAATATTCCACTGATATTGAGATGGCCCCCAGAGCACAATGGCCCTATTTAATCCCTTTGGTGATGCTTGAGTTTGCACCTGATGGTTGCACAAATCTTCTACTGAGTGCACTGATGTGCCAGAGAGATGAGTACAGATCTTGAGTCAGCGAGCTTAAGCCTTTGGAGAAGAAAGCCTGTCCTGTCTGCCGCCACACCTCTGAAGAACCGGCTGGTGAGATAATCTGTTCCCCAGGACCTGCCATCTAGTGAACTAGGACAAAATAAAGGCTACATACCTTAAATGGTGATGTTTCTTTCTGTGGTCCCCACCAAATGTCAGTGGAACTTGGCAGGCCTCTCCTCACTGAGAGCAAACTTGTCCCACAGTCCTCCTAACCTCATTGGTCACAATCTGTCACTCCTCAGCAGCAGGGCCAAAGTCATCAACTTACCGTGCAAATCAAATAGCTGCCTATTGAATAACAGGACTCCCTCACCCTGCCTTCTGCCTTCGGTTGATTAAAAAAAAAAAAAAACAGATGCCCAAAGTCCTACAGGAAGTTAGCATCCCAATAGGCACTTGAACTCAGGAGCCCCCCAGCTTATAATCAACACCCTCAGCTACCATATGACCAGACCCATTGTTTTCAGGCTAGGCCCACATAAGAATCATGTTAATCTATTTTTTCTTTTGGTTTTACTTTGGTCCAATTTTTTTTTTTTTTTTTTGAGACACAATTTCACTCTTGTTGCCCAGGCTGGAGTGCAATGGCACAATCTCGGCTCACTGCAAACTCTGCTATCCAGGTTCAAGTGATTCTCCTGCCTCAGCCTCCCAAGTAGCTGGGATTACAGGCATGCACCACCACACCTGGCTAATTTTGTATTTTTAGTAGAGATGGGTTTCTCCATGTTGGTCAGGCTGGTCTTGAACTCCTGACCTCAGGTGATCCACCTGCCTCGGCCTCCCAGCGTGCCGGGATTACAAGCATGAGTGGTCCAACTTTTTAATATGTTAACTTTTCAAATGATTCCTTTAGGAGGCACTATATAGAGTTCGGCTCTGCCTATCAGGGAAAGCAGTCTGTTGACAATATCAAGGGCATATGCATTTTCTTCTAAACTTCTCCATAGGATTTTACAAAATTCCCCAAGCATCGTTCCGATTAGAGTCTGAATTCAGTGAGATCATCCAAAGTGATAACCTCATTGCTATTTCATTTTCTTCTCGGCCCCAGCTGGAGAATTTTTCCCCTCATTAAAATTAATGAGGTCAGTTTCCCAAGCTCAAGATACTAAGCACTCCTGTTGGTGGAGTTTTGTTTCTTAAATGGAGCTACATTTCTATAAGTGCAAAGTCATACTAAGCGTCATTTACTTTACTGCTGTGTAATAAGAAACCAAAATGGAAATCCTAAGCTCTCCTCCTACCATAGCTTACACTTCGGTGGCCACACGCAGACACACACACACCACATATCCGCATGGTTTCTCCCCATTCTGGCCACAAAAGAAACCTCACCGCAGTTTAGAATCAGCAGCTTGGTGGAAAATATAAAAAATTCAGGCCTTCTGGCCAGGCGCAGTGGCTCATGCCTGTAATCCCAGCACTTTGGGAGGCCGAGGCCAGCAGATGACCTGAGGTCAGGAGTTCGAGACCAGCCTGACCAACATGAAGAAACCCCGTCTCTACTAAAAATACAAAATTAGCTGGATGTGGTGGTACATGTCTATAATCCCAGCTACTCGGGAGGCTGAAGCAGGAGAATCGCTTGAACCTGGGAGGCAGAGGTTGTAGTGAGCCAAGATCGTGGCATTGCACTCCAACCTGGGCAATAAGAGCGAAACTCCGTCTCAAAAAAAAGAAAAAAAACAAAAACACTCAGGCCTTCTAAGTGGCCAAGGGCTCTAGTGTTACAGTCAATTTGAGAAGAAAGTTGCAGTCTCCCTGGGCATTTGTCAAAGCCGTGATGAGAAGTCGGGAAGATTTCGGTCTCCTTCTCAAGGTCCTCTCTGCAGCCAGCAACAAGGCGACCAGATATCCAAAGTACAGTGTGGCCTCAGTGTGGGCCTAAAACACCCCAACCCCACCAAAAATCAAAAAGACACGCTACGTCAGAAAGTAAAAACCATGCTTCCTATTACAACTCCGGTGAAAGGGAAGAGGAGAAAATGATGAAAATAAAAAGCCAGTCTCATAAATGAGGTGGAAAGGCACTCTACAAGGCAACTAAAAATATACACTTCCCACATGCAACAAACAAGCCGGGCTCATGCACCTTGTTCCAAGCTGAAATCAAACGCTGTCAAGACGGTCATGTAGAAATGAAAATAGCCTTGTTCAGACTTACTCTTTCAGTCATCCTTTCAACATCCTTCTCCTTGGTTAACCCGAGAAACTTAGTTCCCCCGTCCCCACCTCCATCTCTGTAGACCTGAGTTTCAATAACAATAAAATCTAACTGTAACTGAGATCAAAAGGAGAAAAAAAAGAGAGAGAGAGAGAGAGAGATGCTGGGGGGCAGAACTAAAGCCTGGGAGGGGGTGCCTCCTGACTCTAGGCCACCAGATTTGTCAAGGCCCATTTACCCAGGCCAGGCAGGGACTGGGGGGCTCGCAACGCCCATTGTTGGCTGATCAAAGTCCAATCAGAAAGTAAAGGAGGAACCCAGCCAGCCTCATGTGATCCAGCGCAGGAAGCCAAGTCTAGAGAAAAGGAGCTCTGCTTGTGAATAAGGTACACCAAGACATCTTTACTGAGCTTGCCACAGAGAGAGAGAGAGAGAGAACAAGTCAGAGAGAAGGGAGTCTATTTGAAGCTGCATCCTAACGAACCTTAATAAGTTAATGCAGAAATCCTCCCAAGGAGTCTGGCTATAGGAGACACCGGTCTCTACTGAATCAAAATCTGTTATGTTGTAATATAATAGATGTAAATTAAAACAGAAAATCTATCATGCCTCTAATGTACCCTGATAGCTGAGTGTGTGGATCCGTCCGAGGAGAGGCACAGGAGGAAGGGTGATATATGGCAAGGCTGGATGGAGGGTGAAAAGCGTGGCGAGACGAGCGGGAGAATGGCGCAGCCCGCGCGCGCCTCAGACCCAAGGGCAAGAGACGAATAAATGTTGATTAGTGTTGATTTTGTCCGACAAACGCCTGTCGAGTGACAGTTGGGCTAAGCTGCACTGAAAGAGAACCATTAATCTTGGTCTGGTTTAAGTAGAGTATATTAATTTGTGTCATTTTTACTAAGTCGCACTGAGAAAGGCCTCTTACTGCTTTGCATTTGACTGCTTTGGTGGTTTAGCCTGGTTCCCCTCCCTCCCCCCTCACCCCCCACTTTTTAAAACAGATACCATGGTGGCAGCGGTGGCAGCAGCAAATTCAAATGGCACAGCAGGGGAGCAGGGGACTGAGAGCTCCTCTCTTGGATTAAGAAAATAAACTCCCAGGGTGTTGGCATAGCAACAGCATTTCAGATGAACTGCTATATATTCAGTGATTAATAAATTAACATTTTTTACAGTTGTTCCTCCTTGCCTCCCCACCCCCACCCTCACAATAAACCCCTTCCCCCACACACACTTCAACCTTCTCTGAGCTGCACGGCTTGCCTCTTAAAAGAATAAGGAAAGAAGGCGCAGAAGATTCGCGGCCTTAGAGTTAACTGCTGCCCACAGTTGCCATCTCCACAGGCAGCCGACATGGCCCCTTGTCACCTATGAGGCTAAGAATAGGCTGCAGGATCCATGGGCAGGTATACATAGAACCATGTGCACGTGGTTCGTGGAACCTGGCACTCTCCAAGATTCTGACAGCAGCAGGTGCCACCCTCAAAATCTGGGGTCTTTCCAGGTCCTGATGGGCTAGGAAATAGCTGAGAGTTATCATTTCTCCCAAGAACAAAGACCCCAAACCATGTCCAAGGGAGTCCTGACCTTGCCCAATTATGCTGCGTAAAAAGAAAGTTTGTGTATATCAGATGGTGTTGGTGTATTAATGGGAAGCCAACACTTCCTTTTTGAGCTTACAGTCCTCCACCAGACAGCTCAACTAATTTGGGCAATTCATATTGCAGAAATGAAACCCGATGAGCATTGTGGGAGGGACAAAAGAACAAATTGATTTTAAGCACTGCCATAGCAGTCGGGTCCAGGCAGTTTCAACAGTACCCCAAGCTCATAAAGCCCTCTCTTTCCAAAGCTTTCATGAAATAACACACGCTTTAGGAGATAAGGATCAGGGAAATGATATGTTTTGTTTTCCATAGCTCTTACCCGTATCAGTGTTTTATTATAACCATCCCCTTAGTCCCAGGTAAGCGTCAGCTAGTGCAGGGGCCAGACAGCACTGCAGAAGGTCAATGGCACTAATCTCAATCTTTGAAGCTCAGCTGGCCACAGCATCTCTCAAGAAGCCTCTGGCCAAATCTCCCAGAAACCCCACGATGACAGGCTCCAGGAGAGGAAACACTCAGTGAGCAATGCTGGAGCTACCTCCAAACAAGAAGGACAAGCCTTACTCTGTGCAGGTCCAGAAGACAAAGCTGGCACTAAAGACTGAGCATTACAGGTGGTGGGGAGCTGGCTCACAAGGAAGAAACTGCTCATCCACGGCTGCGCCACAGCAGAGCTGGACAGGGCCACCCGGGACAGTTTCCTTCCTCAACTGAATGGAAGATTAAATTACATAACCTTTTAGGTAGCTCAGGGCCACTGATGGAGGGTAAAGGAAATAAATAATAACAACAACAACAAATATACTATGAGGCTTAACATGCACTAGGCACTGTTTTAATTGCTTTCTGTGTCTTAACTCCAAGATAGATACCTATGAAGTAGATGCCACTATTATCCTTTCTATTACATAGATGAGGAAACTGAAGCAAAGAAAGTTTAACAGTGTGTCCAAAACAACAACATATAAATGAAGGAGCTGGGATTCAAACCCTGGCAGTCAGAGTCTAGAGTCCATGCTCTTAACCACAACATTCTACTTCTCCTTGTATAATACGTGAAACCTGCGGGGAAAGGTTCAGGTAATTCAGTATTCATGATGACATACACCATTCAAATTCTACCAGATCCAAGAAACAGTCCATCCTGAGACCCCAAATAAGAACAAAACGGACCTGGCAGTGAAAACGATGCAACAATTAATAGTCTAAAGAGAGACAGGCCGGGTGCTGTGCCTCACGTCTATAATCTTAGCACTTTGGGAGGTGGAGGTGGGCAGATCACCTGAGGTTAGGAGTTCGAGGTCAGCCTGGCCAACATGGCAAAATCCCATCTCTACTAAAAGTATGAAAGTTAGCCAGGTGTGGTGGCTTGCGCCCGTAATCCCAGCTACTCGGGAGGCTGAGGCAGGAGAATCGCTTGAATCCAGGAGGCAGAGATTGCAGTGAGGCGAGATAGTGCCACTGCACACCAGCCTGGGTGACAAAAGTAAGACTCCATCTCAAAAAAAAAAAAAAAAAAAAAAAGAGAGAGCGAGAGAGAGACAGGAGATATGGTTTTGTGAAGAAAAGAAGTCACTAACACCATCCATTTGAGGACTTTCTACACCGAGGATGTTATAGTGGACTTACCAGGCAAACCGGTTTTGAGTCCCAGCTATGCCACTAACTGTATGACCTTAAGCAAACTGATATCCACTCTACGTTTTCTTATCTATAAAGCAAAATTGGGGGTTCCTAAAGTCTCTTCTGGGTCTTAACTCTACATGAACCCTAGGGTCTAGACACCATAAAATCAATTTCCCACTTTTTGGATGACTTCCAGAGTCACCTTATTTATACCCTTTTGTACCTACATGTTTACTGCTCAACCACCATCAAAGCTCTGGAGTGCACTGGTGAGTTCATGGTTACAATATCCTCTAGACCATAAATACCATATGTCCAATGTGTCTGTACCATTGATTCTTCCTAGTGTATTAATCATTATAAAGGCCTAGTTATAAGTGTGCTGGAGAGGCTGATATAAAGCCACCAATTGAGAACAAAACCCCAAACATATAGTTTGCACAGTGTTGACTCCACGGTGGGCATTCTGCATGTTCTACACTAAGAGTACATCTATAATTCTTGAAATTATTCATGGATTATGAAACTATATACTCAAGGTCATTGATGCTGGCTTTTCGTCCTACTCCCGTATCCAATACATCTTTTTTGAGATTTATTACTTGAATCTGAGAGCCACGTTTTCTGCCTTCTCAGTTGCTTACATCCAGAGAAATTTAAGTTTGCTCAGAAAGCACTTTGAATGCTGTTGGGAAAAAAGAGCCCCTCTCACTAGGTTGATGAAACTATTTGTTTTGTTTTAACCAGAACTTTTATCTAACACCTAAACCACATGGTGGCTTTTAAAAGGTATCAAACCACAAAACCAAAACAAAATAAAAAACAACACAGTAATAGTGAGATTAACAGTTACATAAATTAAGGCTGCGCTGTGAACCTAAGGACAGGTGTGCCAGCTCTTGCTTCTCTCAACTCAGCGCCTGACTTCCTCCTTGCCCTCCCCTGAAATCAGAATATCTGCGACTTCAATTCCTTGGGAAAATGGGAAGAACCATAAGAAGAAACTGCATGATGAAGACGAAGGGGGCGAGGGTAGCCGGGGCCCTAAATGATACTTCCCTGCTTTGTAACTTCAACTCCAGTGCAGCCATGTCAATGAGGTGCCGTGAGGGCTATTAGTGGCTAGGCTGCGGCCAGGTCCTGTGGTTTCAGGGCAGAAGGGTTATTAGGTCAGCCCCAAGTAATCATGGTGATAACAATAACAATATTAGGATTTATCCAGAGAGGGGGTGGTCTGAAGGGAATCACATTAAATTCAAGAGGACTCAGATAAAATGATGCTAAGGGTCAGACTAAATCTAACAACAGCCTGTGATTTGTGGCTTACGCCACTGCTCTAATTTGCCTCTCTACGGCTGATGGCCCATGAAGGTGAGGGGTGTTATTGAGCGCTGCCCAGGCTCTGCTTGTGGAACAAGCAAGTCACAACAGCTCCTGACTCCGCTGCAGCCAACTGCTCTTCTAAAATAATGTTTCTTAATACGAAAATTGTCGAATATGGCCCAAATCTGTTCCAATTCCTTACTTCATATTAGTTTCCTTCATGTGCTACAATAGCTGATTTACCAATTTCATATGCATATTAATTGCTGTACTCTTGTTTGTTTAAAGTGTATCTGGATGCATCTGTCTACAAAAATAATATGTCTTATTTATATATTATCTATTGTAGATTGTAAACAGTAATGGCAGGGACTGTCTTTTTTCTACCACACTTGTAAATATGCCCAGAGGCTAAGCAGAAATGAGCTTATCCAATAACTAAAATAAATAATGAATTAAGTAAATGGACTTGTCACTTTCCATGTGGATTATTTATGCTTTGCACCTTACACCTCAGGAAAAGGGTCAATGCAGAGTGAGTTTTTTGCTTCTCTTTTTATTACTTGAATCTGAGAGCCATGTTTTCTGCCTTCTCTGTTGCTTACATCCAGAGAAATTTAAGTTTGTTCAGAAAGCACTTTGAACGCTGTAGGGGGGAAAAAAAACCCTCTTACTAGTTTTATGAAACTATTTGTTTTGTTTTAACCAGAACTTCCATCTAATACCTAAAGCAGATGGTGGCTTTTAAAAGGTATCTTAAACCACAAAACCAAACCAAAACAAAAACACAGTAACGGTGAGATAGTCATGTGCATTAACCTGCAAGAAAAAGAAAGAACAACTCTGTGTATCAATAAGGTTGATATACTGCTCCTTCTCCCAACACACGCTCTCAACTTCTGCGAGGTCCCCAGAGGTCCCTGATGCAGCGCATGTGCTAGTTCGTGATCCACTCTGCCAGTGACATCATGCTACCTGGAAAGCTGCTAGAGCTGCTAGCTTTACAGTGAGGTGAGTCTTGCCGACTCTCAGGCTTGTGTGTGATGATGCTAAATGCTCGTCATTCTTATTTTACTATGAACTGTGAAGGGAATTATTAAAAACATTATCAAAGCAAAGATCCAAAGATTGTATAAGACCATAATTGCCAAGTACCTGGTAGGGCAATGCAACTCTGAGGAAAGAGTATGGGCTTTGAAATCAGAGGCCTGAATTTAGTCACTTAGTCATAGAAGGTTCTATTTTATTTACTCTCTCCAGGACTCATTTTCTTTTTTTTTTTTTTTTTTTTGAGACGGAGTTTCACTCTTGTTACCCAGGCTGGAGTGCAATGGCGCGATCTCGGCTCACCACAACCTCCGCCTCCTGGGTTCAGGCAATTCTCCTGCCTCAGCCTCCTGAGTAGCTGGGATTACAGGCACACGCCACCATGCCCAGCTAATTTTTTGTATTTTTAGTAGAGACGGGGTTTCACCATGTTGACCAGGATGGTCTCGATCTCTTGACCTCGTGATCCACCCGCCTCGGCCTCCCAAAGTGCTGGGATTACAGGCTTGAGCCACCGCGCCCGGCCCAGGACTCATTTTCTACATCTGTCAAGTGGGACTAAGAATCCCTTTCAGGGTTATTCTGTGCACTTTATATAGATTATCTCATCTTATCTGCTTGGTAGGAATCTAGTACATGTTAGATTTCTCTTTTACGAAGTATTTGGGTAACGGAAGAATAATTATCGAGTGTAGCATTACAGATTGATAGATATACTGATAGCAAATCATGGACTGCTACAGGCAGCCTAAATATAAAAACAGCAGATTCACTAATCAAATATGTGATCACCACACCACTCCTACAAATTGGAAAGACCAAGTGAAGATCTAACACTGAGCATTATCTGTCTCCTACGATGCTATATTACCCATCCATGTAAAACTCCCCACTCAGACTCTGGAAGCATAGAAAAGAAAAATACATTCAGGGTTCTTTGTCACGTCATCCAAGAACAAATCATGCAATCTCTCTGTCTAGGCCCATGCCAAAAGACTCTCAGATCTGAATTCTTTTCCCCAGTAAAAGCAACAACACCAGACACATAGAGTGCCCTGAGCAACACCCCATGGGTCACAAGCACTTGGTTTTCGAATGACTTTGCAGAATAACATTAGGAAAAATCTTACATGATTTTGGGGTGATTTTATTCACCTTTCTGAAAAAAATGCTTTTATTGATAGCATTTCTCATATCATCTGTGATTTTTGGCATACTCATTCACACTGTCTTTCAAAAGAGAAACAGTCAAAATATTGCCCATAAAAAATATATAAATATATGTAGTCATATATACAAGAATCCCAAATGTGGTTAAGAGAACAGATTACAGAAACTCCTACCTTTTTATCAAAGAATTGGCAAGCCAACCTTCTTGTTGGAAAAAGAATTAAGAAATTTGGAGGTTGAACCTCACCACCTGTCCACATTTGCCAAATGAGGTCTCCACTATGGCTATAGCCACGTTTTACAGAAATGTTGAAGTGGCTTGATGGGAAATCAGTTTGACAGTAAAACATTTCAAATAATTTCTGTTTTAAAAAACTAATAAATTGCAGCAAAGGCAAGGCCCAACTGAAGGCTGGGAGATGTGGGTTTTCATTCCATGTGCACCAATAAAAGATGAGTGATCTTAGCAAGACACATGCCCCTTTGGGTCTCAGTTTCCCTAAGAATGTAATCAGTGCGCTAGACTCAGTTCTGTGACTCCTTCAGGATTAATATTCCATGAGTCATGGAGAAGGAAGGTCTGGTCTGCTGGGTCTTAAAGACACACAGAGAGAACGGAAAAATGCACATGGTAACCTGTCAAAACCATGCTTGTGAAGGAATTCCAAAGAGAACATTGACATGCAGAGGAAGAGCTGTTCTTACCCTTCCATCTTGCCACAGTGTTTACTATGCACCCAGCCACTCACAAAGCTCCATATTTAACTCAAAATGCTTAGCAATAATTTTTTTTTTTTTCAATTTTAGATCATGAGTATCAGCTTCTTCCCATTCTTTGGAACAGGTCCACAGAGACATGGCAAATGATTAATGTAGCGACAGACACAGCACTCTAATAAACAGAGCCTCACGCAAGAAAGAGAAAACAGTGTCACAGATGACCAGGGTAAGGGCCACAGCACTGGCCCCAGCTGAGTGTTTGAGGTCAGTCCAAACAAGCACTGACTTAAAGAATCTTGTGTGAGATGTCATTCTGCTCTACCCTAAGAAACGATGGAACTGTTGCCATGGCAACAAAGGTACTTGAGAGGGACATGAGCAAAGGGAGACTTAAAAAGAAAAAGACAATATGTGGCCTAAACAAAAATATGTGATGGTGTAAGGGGTGCTGTAAAGCCTTTATTGCCACTTGTTAAGGAAGACCTGTATAGCTCACTCGTGAGTAATAAGGCGGTCAACCCAAACTAAGGCACTAAAAATTTTATAGCACCCCACATATCATATATATCTAGATAGATAGAGAAAGAGAGAGATACATATATAAAGGACCTCCACAGATACACTCACAAACAATGCAAGCAAATGTTGCTACTGATCTCGGCAATGCTATCTTCTAAGAGAGTCATTACATTTACCAATATCCTTAATTTATCGGCTATCAAATTCCACATCCCATCAATTCAGCTCTTAAAAGGTTCAGAAAGCTCAGCTGCAATGAGAAGGAACCGTGATGGTTTCACAGGGAGTGCAGACTAGCCAGGTGCATAAAGCCAGGATTCCCTGTTCTGGTGGTGACTCCGCAGCTAATTTATTATTTCACAGTTGGATTAAATGCTCCCTACTGCCAACAAGGATTGTCAAGGTGACTGCTGGGACTTGAAGAAAGAGACCACTGCAACCCAGAGCAGGAGACAGGAGACTGTCGTGTTGCATGTTCTATATCCCTTGCCTTACTCAAAAAATATGCTTCTGAAGTATCAGTTGTAAGCTGAGTTACAGTCTCCTTAGATGACTACAGAACTAGAAAACTTAGCAATTTAAACAAACCTGTAGTAAAGCCTTTCAGAGTAAAATGTTTAAAACGTTTTTGTAAAGTAAATAATGACATTTTAAATTCTCTCACAAATTTTGTTTCTTGTAGTTTTTCTCCAAATGAACCCAAGGGATTTCACTGAGCCCTGTGCTAGGAACGGGTGTCCCCAAAAAGCAATCAATGTACTTTTCTCAGTTACCTGAATCTAGAACCACGGTACAGAAAGATGCATTCTTGGGGTTCATGCTGTATTCACTGTAATTTCCAGTTGCTAGTTTCAAATACATGGTCACAGCAGAGAACCAGTTTGGGTAAACTCAGGGGCCTGAACTTGCTCTTCTCTGACACAGTGATGTGTGAGAAAAATGAGAGATTATATGGATAAAGTTCTCCAAGCCCACCGGAGAAAAAAACAGAAAAGAGATGCAACGTATTGGTATTATTATTTCTACTGGGTCACTTCTGGAGCATAGCCATGAAGGTCTGCCTGGCTTTTAAAGAGTGAAATGCTTGTCCCCCAGTGAAAGGCCATCGTCCATTCCTTGCAGAGCTAAGAAAATATGAACAGCCTAGTCTAGCTTCCCCAAAACATCTCCTCCATCACATTGGCTTCCTATCTCTTGAGACTTCCTTCAAGAGAAATATTTCTTTTCACGAATATTCTAACTTTCCTGTTCATGAAGCTGCAGGTCCATCCTCAGATGCCACCATCTCTGACTCTACCACACCAAAGTGAGCTCACCAAAACAGGAGGCACCCCTTGCTGGACTGAACATGTATAGGCTTCAGGTAACACAATGAGTAGGCCAAGCAATTGCCAGCCACACATCTGTACCAACACACTCAAAAATCAATAGGGCATTTAGAATAATGGAAGTTCAATGGCTTCCATTTTGTGAAGTGTTAAATGTGCCAAGGGACTGAGTTAAAGCTTTGGCTATGAAAGGGGACTGTAAGTTATGCTTCCTTTAAAAAAAATTTGCAAATGGTTCATTTTTCCTTGAGGAAAAAAAGGGGGCACTTTCAATTAGGTGAGTGGAAGGACACATGCTCCGAGTGCATTTTGCTGAAGTTATAAGTGCTTCTGAAACCCCTCCTGTCAAGGCGTTAGTAATACAAGATTTAAGATGCCCAATTAATTTTTTCCAGCCACCAGCCAAAAGTAGATGCAGGAGGAGGTTAAAAGCTAAGTGTTTAATTAATATTAAATTTATAAGATTCTCTATCACTGAAAGCATTGTAAAATTGAAAAAGCAGTTAATTTTACGGTTGCTGTGTATTCCTCTGCTTTGATCTTTGATCTATGATATAAAATCACCGACTGTAAAGATTCCCCAGCTTTATTATACCTGTTAAATGGTGAGAAGGAAGAAAGAGAGGGAGAACCTCCAGACATGATGGGGAGTGAGGAGTGAGGCCCTGAAAGTAGTCATTAATGTTGCTGAGAAAATCTAAACATGAGAGGTTCAGGAAATAGCTTTTGATGAAGCCACCGACATACACGAGGCATTCTCATCTTGCCCATTCTCTACACTCCAGTTTTCTAAAGCTTTAAGACAGGAAAACAGCAGTTACCTATCTCTGGCTTAAGACGAAATAGCCAAGCAGAGAATATTTAGGATGGATTATGGAAGAATTTTCTGAAACTGAGAGTTTCCAAAGCGTAAACTCTTCACTGGAATAGATCACAGCATTGCCTTTCCTACAGCTAGAAATGCTTAAATTAGATAAGTATGTGTCTGTCTTGAACAGTCTATTACACTGATTCTGTCTTCCAAAGGCTCCACTTTCCCACCCACTGGTAGAGACCAGGCCTGGCAAAGAAACGCTCAACTCCTGGACCATGGGACCTTTTTAACTTAAGGCATTTTCAAAAGCCTGTACTGATAAAGGGCAATGCAATAGGAACCAGAGGTAACAGGGAGGAAAACCTACCACTGAAAATGTTATCCTGAGAGAGGTTTTCCCAAGGTTTCAAAATACCATATTTCTGCCATCAAGAGAGATGTTTGATTCACTCAACTGCGGCCCACGTCATGAATCCTTAAAGATAAAAGGGGGAAAGCAAGGTATATGCATTTCAAATAAACTGCCCATTCAACCTGCAAAGACATCAAATACTCACCTTTGCCTTCTCCCCACCCGAAATTGGGGTGGTGGTGTGTGGGCTGGGGGGTAACGGGGGTCCCGGAGGTAGAAGCAGAGGACAGTACTTTGTGCTGAACTGAACTTTGTATCCTAGTCACCAAAAAGAACAATGGGGGGCATTTCCGACTCCTGGCCTCCTTCAATTCTGTCACAAATCCAGAAACAAAGACCTATTATGCAGAATAGATTTTACAGAAAGGCAGAAGGAGGGTGAGGGAATGGGATAATTCATGTAAGGTGTTTTTTTCTTTTTTTTTTTAATCCCATCAGGGATCTCATTATAATTTCATTATTAGCAGAAAAACCAAATAAGTAGCATGAGAAAGAATCTCCACTTAATATTAACACACACACACACTCACACACACAGAGATGAAAGATCTTATGAGCTTCAAAGAAGCTGCTAATTCTCCAACTTCAAACGACTCAGTGAGAAAGACACTGATAATGAATGTGCTTTTTCCACTGGCTCGCTTATAAACTTTTTCCCTGTCTGCCTCCCTCCCAAAAATTACCTCTCATTTTTAACTGGAAACAAATATCAGACGTTCTAACAGAATCCCGGGTTCACACATAATCTTCCTTCAGGGAAGGAAGTACAATAAAAATGTTTACAGGGAAAGAGAGAAGAACTTCCTCAATGGTAACAGGGCATACTGCCTTAGGAAGAACAGCCAAGAAAAAAATACAAATATACCTCGTTGCCAATAACCTGATACAACAGGTACAAATGTACTATTGCCAATAACCTATACTATTTCAAGAGTATAGAACGAATGCATAAAACACTAACTTTCTTTGTCTCTATAACTGTCTTTATCCATCAAGAAGCTGCAAACTTAGGGCATTTTCACACTGAGTATGTTTCTAAAAGCTTTACCTGGTGGTGAAGTGTGATACTGCAAGCCTACCTCTTTTTTTGCATTTTAATCCTAAACAAAAAGTAAAATCAAGTTTCTGGAATTCAGGCTCCCATAAGCTAGTGCCACCTATGCACTGCAGTACCCAAGATTCTACATGGTGTAACATGTTTTTCACAAAGACTGTTCAATTCCAACTGAAGGAGATTTTCTACCCTATACAAATATATTCTAAAATGTATAATAAGTCATTGGAAGGATAGACAACACTTTAAAAAAAATCTTCCAAACCTATTTTCTAGAAATAAAATAGTTGTCAAAAGTGAAAATTAGTTGCTTAAATTTTTACAAGTAGTTTTGATAACAACAGGCTAGGCAGAAGTTCCCAACCTCTGTGAATGCATAGTCTGCTTTTTAATGTCAAAACATTGCAAGTACCATTGTAAGAAAGTTGCTATATTTTTAGCTTTTACAGATGGAGGAATGATACTCATGAACAAAAAACCTATAGGAACTGAAAAAAATGCTTTTTTTAAATGAATGTGCGTTTCATTAACCACAATAGCATTTCATATATTCAATGAATTTTAGTAGGTATATTTATCTGCACGTGTGTGCATGACATTATTCTGTTTACAGACAATGCTTGGTATGTGCATGAATTTACCACACCTTTTTAACCACTTCATGGTTCCCTTAGGGTCCATGGCCCACAAATTGAGAATTACCATGTTAGAGGAAGAAAGATAGCAGCTGAAGGAATGCATGCCTCTAACCAATTCTTTCATTGAGAGAAAATGACATTCAAACAGCTGAATGATTTTACACACATCACTCCCTTGTTTTACTCCTACCAATACTATCCAAATGTTGGTAGACACAATACAGATTATTTCTGAGTTTACATGGTCTTGATTGTCGGTTTATAACACAATAAAATTTCTTTTTGGCACAAGAACCTATCTTCTGTGTGTACATCTCCTATTACAAATTGCAAGTAAGGGTATTGTGAAGAATAACATAATCAAAATAACATTTCTAACAAAGATATACAAGTATGATCAATGGAACAGCAGCAATCGCTTAAGAAACATCAGTAAATAATTCTTCAGATACAGTTGTAGCTTTAGGACAGTGGAATGATAAGACAGCAGTGTTATCCATAAGAAAGACTGACCCTCACAGAAGCGTATGCACAAGCATTCACACCCCCAACACCCACCTCCTTCTATCTCCCTGTCTGATTTCCACTCATTCATTCTCAGCTCCTGTTTGTCTGAGGCCACATGCAACTGGATTTGTCAAGCCCCCTTTTAACAACTTGTTGTCACAGTCCATTACCAAATTGCATATAGTTATATATTCCACTAATTAGGCTTCTAAAATATCATTAACATGTCTCTTGATCATTAGCATAACGTATGAGGCGACGTCGTTAGGCACGACTCAAGTTTGTTAACGTGGTAATGAAAGGCACAAGGCAGGCTCTGCAGGAACCAAGAAGCACAGAGAGGTGGGGAATATCCATCCAGGCACTGAGATGCTAAAGCCATAAAGGCACAGAGACACATAGAGACAAAGGCAAGCACAGAAAGGAGATGCAAGGCACAAGGAAAAAGCAGAGAAACACAGTCAAAGGAGGGCATCGGTAAGCGTGACTTTGGCAGTGAGATCACTGCTTGGCCGTAAACAGGTAAAATCTAATGGACCGTTCCCACTTGCGTGGGAATTAGACCCTGGCAGGGCTCTAAGCAGAAGATGCTTTAAAAATTTCCTAAACAAGAAAAAAATAAAATTCAGAAACCTCCTTCTTTCCTGCCACCTAACATATGGTGCACACGATTGTGCCCATCTCCCCCATTCCCATGCCACCCCCTCTCCAGCAGTGGCTACAGAAGACTGCCGCAATTACCTGGGGGTGACATTTTTCGATTCCTTATCAGGCCCTTTATTAACATGCTGGTAGATATCTCTATCTCTCTGTATACACTGCATGAGTCACGATCCTCTTGTGTGTAAAAAGGCAGGGCTTACTTCCAGAGATAATAGACATGCTTTGTCTGGAGAAGAGAGAAGGAAGGAAAACACATAAAACAGATGGCAACTGGCTGGGCATGGTGGCTCATGCCTGTAATCCCAACACTTTGGGATGCCAAGGCAGGTGGGTCACGAGGTTAGGAGTTCAAGACCAACCTGGGCAACATGGTGAAACCCCGTCTCTACTAACAATACAAAAATTAGCCGGGTGTGGTGGCATGCACCTGTAGTCCCAGCTACTTGGGAAGCTGAGGCAGGAGAATTTATTGAACTCAAGAAACAGAGGTTGCAGTAAGCCGAGATCATGCCACTGCACTCCAGCCTGGGTAACAGAGGGAGACTCTGTCTCAAATGAAAAAAGATGGCAACTGTTCTTATGTATAGTAAGGGTATGTCAGTGTGTGTGTGGGCACACACCAGCCATGTGGTCGTGGGCTGTGATTTCAAATAGCCAGTTAAGCCTGGATTTCATATTTCATAGAAATGTTTCTAAATATATCTATTAGGACTCACAGAACAAGAGGAAAATAAAGTGCTTGGCTCAGGAAAGTGGCCAAGTATATGATGGGTAGAGAATTCAAAGGAGTTGGGGGAGAGGACTTAACAGCATGTGCACATCAAGTGCTTAATTCATCCTGAACAAGGAAGCACTCAGCCCAAGTGACCTATACTTTGGTCACAGGCTGAGGGCATAGGGAGCACACGGCCTCAGAAACAACCAGAGGAACCTCACTCATCTAGTCATTATGACAGGAAAAGATCAATCGAGAACTTTGGGGTCCAAAACTCCTGCCAGTCTTTCAGCGCAGAGATTCTAGGCTACCCTCTCTGGATTTGACATTTCACACAAATAAACTGGAAGCACCCTAAGCACTCACAATAGTGCAGCCCAGAGAGAAATGTGGCTTCCTTGGAACAGCTTCAACAGAGACAACACTGAGAACACAGTTCTGGCAACCCGCTGTTTTACACCAGCTCCTTCCAGCAGGATGCCTTCTCCTACCTAGTGATCACTTCCAGCCTAGCCTTGCCTCCTGGGCCCACACAGAAAGAAGAGTATATTCAGCATATACGAGGATTAAAGCCAGTGTCAGTGAGGAAGAGAGGCTGGGGTAAACTCAGATGGTGCCTAAATGGAAATATAGCCTATACCCTCTAGCTCACCTGACACCTGACTTGACATGTCAAAGGCTATGCGACCAAGGTTCATTTACAGGGAGGAAGAATCAACGTGGCTTGGTTTTATAGAACCGATTTAGTATGAAAGATGGGAGCTTTTTCTCTGGTCCTAACTTCTCATCCCTAAGGAAGATGAAGGTCACATGGTAGAAAAAAAAAATCTACCCAAATGCTTAGTCTATGGGCAGACTCAGGAATCGTCCTCTGTGCACTCTGAATTCTTACATTATGGAACCACAGAAACCTTTCTGCTCAGGTATGTCCATTGATCCTTCTCTCAAAGGAGTTGTTAAGAAACTCCACTGGCTAAATCTGCACCCTTGATGTGAATGATTCTTAATTATGGCCAAAAAGATAGACTGTGCAGCAAAGGGGATGGCCACATTTCATGATTATTTCAGTCCAGCAGCCTTGTGTGGCTTATGGAATGGGCAACTAGGCCAGCTAGGATTGCACAGTCACCAACCTAAATCAACCCCTGAAGGAGAACCTGCAGTAAACCAGTCCTGATCCCATGCCCCCATCCCAAACAGCACTCCCAGGAAGTCCTTTGCGCTGCTTTCTCACACCCTACCAGCCAAGGGCAATGTTCATCATAGGTTCTGGGAACCTAATTCTCGCCCCACTGGGGATAAAAGAAAAGGCAGGCAAAATACAAATACAGACAGAAAGACAAGGGAGACTGTCAAGAAAATAGGGGAAAATGTTTCTTTGACTTTCCTCTCAAAACCTGAAGTTTTACAAAATTAATCATGTATTCAACAACCTACTCTGTATCAGACCTAGTTTTAGGCCCTGAGAATATAGCTATAGACAAGTCCCTACTTCATGTCAGGGGATGGGGAGGTGGTAAGAAAAAGAAAAAACATCACACACACCCCCACATACTCACAAATGCATGTGCACGCATATGAACTTGCTGAAGGCTAAATTGCAAAAGGGCTATTTTTAAAGATACATAATTGTATGATGTTTTGATGCAAGTAAAAATTAGAATTAGCTAGAATTATATGAACAAAATATAGCCCCAAAATAATGCCTTATGAAATCTGCTTTAATAAGTAAAACAGATGTGCTATTTGGGATCTTTAAATATAAATGATTGTTTTTAAAGTAACTTAATGCAAATTTTTTAAAAGAAGTTCATGGTTTTCTGTGAAAATTTGCTGTTTTTTTATTTTATACATAAAAATTAAAATATTATATATTTTTACATTTGAGACAGGATCTTACTCTGTTGCCCAGGTCAGATCATGGTTCACTGTAGCCTTGACCTCCTGGGCTCAGGTGATCCTCCCGCCTCAACCTCCTGAGTAGCTAGGACTACAGATGCATGTCATCATGCCTGGCTAATTCTTTAATTTTTTGTAGATACAGGGTCTCACTATGTTACCCAGGCTGGTCTCAGGTGCCCAAGCTGGTCTCAAACTCCTAGGCTCAAGTGATCCTCACATCTCGGCCTCCCAAAGTGCTGGGATTACCAGCATGAGCCATGGCGCCTGGCCTCTAAAGAAATATTCAAAAGGCAAACTCACTTTTCCTAGGCTTTCTCCATTTTGCTCTCCACAATTACCTATAAAAATTGCTTCCAGCCCTATTTCTAGATCTAAAAACAGGATTTTTTTAGCCTGACAAAACTAGAAGATCCATGAATGACCTTTCAGGGGTTCCTTAGCTTCCTGAAATTACATGGGAAAAAAAATGTGTGTATCTAGGCTCATTTTCTGGAGCTAGACCATAAATTTCCTCAGGAAATAAAAGGACACATGACCCAAAGGAGGTAAACTGCTCCCTGTGGTCAAGGGGAGTACTTAGGCTTTGTACCAAGGACTAAGATGGTGCAAGAGTTAATTTTTCAAAAGTGTAAGAAAGCATCCACTGCCTTGTACAGGTCATTTCCTCTCCTTCAGCGCTCCCCACCGATCCCCCCACTCACTGCCCCTTAACTGAATAACCCAGTAAGTAAGTCAGCCGCCTGAAAGATATTGTAAATCGCTCCAACAGAGTGCAGTTTGGGGCAGATTCCAATTAGCCTTCACTTAACAGTCTTTCTTCCCCTGCCAAATTTGTGCAGTGAGGATCCAATGCCCCACCCTCTGCTTGGCTCTGAGTTTAGGCGCAGGGAGGGATCAAGTTTGTCCTCAAGCTGAGAGATGTCAGCCACACAGTCTTTATATGTCCCACCTGAAAGCTAAAGAGGGAATTAAAGGTGGTTTCAAAAGGGGTGTGCCTGGCAGTGTGGTAGAGAAGGGAGCTGGTTTCCTGTGCGTTTCCTTCTTTTGTTCCTCTCCCTGTTGTCTAACCCTAAATTTCCCTGCTGCCACTTAATTATCCCTGATCATTTTACCCTTTTCTCTGCTTACTGGTTGATTATCTTCCTATTTCATTTGAATCCCAGTGGAGGTACGTAAGAGCTAAAAACAAAGCTGATGGCCAATTAAAAGGTAAGTGCCTTATGTTAAAAGCCAGAACATTATACTTCAATATTCATAATTAGGTAGCTTTTGAATGGCTGAAGAACAACGCAAGTCCATATAGAGGGCTAATCAGGGCACCTATATTTTGCAATCCAAATCAACCAATGCCTATTAAACTGATTGCTGAGAATTGCCAGTTTCCTTATTGGCTGGCTCAGAGCCTCAGTACTTCATAAATATTAGAGATGTAAAAGACCAAGGAGTTCCTAATGTGTTTATTTCGTTATAATGAATTCTTCAGGCAAGTGATAGGATTACTGAAGCAGAGCTTGGTAAAAAAAACCCTACTGATTTTGGCAGCTCTGCCATTCTTCAGGAGTAGCATCTAAATATTACTGAGAAATAGAGCATAAAGATTATTCACTTGGGTGTAATTTTTTTGAGAAAAAGAAAATAAAAATTTATCTTCCACTCTTTCATTTATTTTCCAAATTATCAGATCACCAAAATTGCCACTGGAGCTGTACAAAATTAAACCGAGAAATAAAAGAACAAGTGAGCAATGGAGTAGGAGACAGTCATTGACAAGTTCAAGTGCACTTCAGCACTCCCTAGGAAACCCTCGCTCCAGCCTGGGAGAAGACTGGGCTGCTGCTGATCATCTTGGGTCCCCCCACCCCTGTGATTATTCTCCCTGTGGTAAGTCAACTTAGAATCTCCTCCCAGAACTTTTAACTGTTTGCTAATAACACAGTTAATTTTGGGGGTGGGAGGAGAGGTGTTCTGTCTTGCTTACAGAGTTAAGACAATGTCACCTTATAAATTAAGAGCAAGGGGAGGCCAGAGAAATGCTCACAGACACCAGGAGAACCCTTTCTAGAAAAGAATTAAGCATGATGATGTCTGCTCTTTGCAAATGCTCTGTCCACTGGGAGGCAGCATAGGCTGCTGGAAAGAGAAATGGGCCGGAGACCTGGGTTCTAATCCCTGATGTTACTGATTTTGGGTACGTGTTATGGTCAGCAACAGAATCCTAGTTTTAAAAATAGGTCAAAAAAGAAAATGGGACAAGAGATGTGGAAGCACTTTGGAGGTAAAGGCAGAGCCTGCTGAAAGGAGATCCATATAGGTAGAAGTCTGTGGACTATGGAAACTGGTCCTTTTAACTATAACTAACGTGGAAAGATGTCACTACCATAGGGATTTAAAATAAATAGAACAAAGCAAGCACACTCTTAATACACAATTTTCTAAAGTGTGTTTTTAAGAATCCCGGTCCAGGGAAAAGGTCCTCGGGTCAAATAAATTCTGAAAATGCTAACCAGTACACCACACGCACCCCTCTGAGAAATTTACAACTCACATTAACATACTGAGGCTCTCGGGGAAGCCCTGTAGTTCAGAAAGCTCTTGTAACTCACAAACTTACTTGGCAATCCAATGGTTCCTCACATACAAACACTAAAACAAATACCAGCTCTAGGGAGCACACTATGAAATGCTGTTTTAAACTATAATACATGGCAATCATGTCTGGTCCCATACTGGAGAGAAAACATTACTGAACCACCATCCATACTCTTGGGTGGCTGGCCTAGAGTGGTCAGTCTGTGCCATTTTATCCAGTCTCCTCATTCTCTCTGATCAACAACATGCATTTGTGAGGCAGCTGGCCAAGGTGAAAGGTTAATTCTGTGGCCATGAAACTCAGCTCAGCTAACAGACTCATATGGGGGTTGAACCTTGTCACCTTGGTCCCATTAGCTCTAACTGGGCTGAGTAGCCACAGACATTAGTCTTAGTTATAATCTCTAGAGGGAATAAAAATTTAAAGGCACTAGCATATAGCCAATGAGCTTTAGCTTATAAATTTAAGGAGTTTCTAAAATAATATTTAAGATGAAGGTATGCTATTTTAGTCTAACACAAAAAGATAGTCAAGAGGTAATAAAATATGACCTCTGGATCTGGACTCCAGGTGGGTTCAAGTCCCAGGTCTGCCATTTAACAGCTGTATGGCCTTGAGCAAATTACTTAACTTATTTGAACCTCAGTCTCAAAATCTGTAAATCAGAATAAACATATTCCATTCCTCAAAGGATTACTATGAGATTATGCGAAATGATCTATGTCAATGGGTTTAGCACTATGCCTAGCACACATAAATATCAATAAACATTAGTAATTATCACTGCATTTAAAAGGACTGAATACTCTCATAAAATGCAGCTCCCTTTGAAGTTAGCATTGGGAACACACAGTTTTGGAATTTTTTTTTTTCCTGTTACATGAAGTGTTCTTACCTTGTAATTTATCAGAGAATATGCTTCTTAACCTTCACTGAAATTTTCAGTGAGGTTGAGATGGCCTCAGTCAGGTTTTTGTCCTTGAGAAAAATTTCTGCATTAATAACTTCAGTGGCTATAAAATATGATTCAGCTAACTGAAACTTGTCTTACTGGTATATTTCCAGGAATATATTTCTCAAGGGAGATACACCCAAGATAATGCTAAGTAATTGCAAGACATTATTATCTGGCCTAGCTAGTGTTTCCCACCAACACAATCATATATAGATCAGTCACCAGTTTCCCATCCCTCATTACAGGAGCAGGAGTAAGGAGGACAGGGGGAGGGAGACCCAGGGGCTGAGAGGGCAGCAGAAGGCACAGAGAATGAACATGAGAACACCGGGCAGCAACAGTGCGCCTCCTGGCCTAGACACTGGTGGCTACATCAAACAGTGCCCAGACTTGTTCACACATGGAATCAGCCCCAAGTATGAAGAACAACCATCTGAAAGTTTACTGGGAGTCACACAGCTGCCACCCCAGAGGTGGAGAGAGAGAGATTAAGCCAACTTTTCCCATCCCTATCCCATGGTTTACATGACCATATTTCACATAGACGTAGCCTGCATTTTTCATCTCTGGAGACCCCAGTGAAAGGGATTTCCATGGTGATCACCTGGAAGGCACCTCTGTAACCAAACACAATACCCTGGCCTCTCCCAGACTCCTGGCTCTTAACCTCTGAGACCCTTCCAGGCATACCCGACCCAGGGAGTCCAAATCCCAAAGTCAATAGGGGTTGTGGTCATTTACAGAAGGACTGTAGGCTCTCCTTCCAGCTCCTTCTACTTCACTCCTCCCCTCTTGTGACAGGTCATTTGTAACTGTCTCATGGGTTTTATTTAGTTGTGGTGGCCACAATCAAATGCTGTTCTAACTAACAGAGTCCTTGTCCAGAAAACAAAAACCACACAAAAGTCAGTCTGGTTACTTTGGCCACGTTTAGCGACTGTTTCACATCACCACCTCGTCGATCCAATCAATGGTGCGGCAGTTGACCGTTAATAAAGCTAGATAAAAACAAATTGATTACAAAAAGGTCAATTTGGTACCTAACATTTAGAAGGCTAGAGTTTGGGCGCTTGTCATCTGTAGGGAATCACTGCGGTATAAAATCAGGAATATTATATCTGAACAAATAGTTACTTGCCTGAAAGAAAAAAAAATTACTCTCAAAAAAAAGAATGTTATTATTACTTTTATATCTATCAGTGCCCAGAAAATTGAACCTAGAGAAAAAGATAGTGAATTCGTTCTTTAAAAATTCCTTGTGGTTATCTGAAAGATTATTTCAACTACAAGCAGAAATGGAAATAAACTGGTTAATGAGACAAGGGTAACCCACAGACTGTTAGAAAAAGAAATGTCCAACTTACTCGTTTTTCTTTATTCTCAGAAATAAGCTACTATATGCAGAAACTGTGTCCATAAACTTCCTTTGACTCCCAGAGAAATAGAAGAGTTTTGAAGAATCCTGACAACCCAAGAATTAAGGAAAGTGTTGAATACACTTAGAGTTCAACTGAGGCTGGGCATGGTGGTTCACACCTGTAATCCCAGCACTTTGGGAGGCCAAGGTGAATGGATCACCTGAGGTCAGGGGTTCAAGACCAGCCTGGTCAACATGATAAAACCCTGTCTCTATTAAAAAAACAAAAAAATTGTTCAGGCGTGGTGGTGGGCTCCTGCAGTTCCAGCTACTCAGGAGGCTGAAGCAGGAGAATCGCTTGAACCCACGAGGCTGCAGTGAGCCAAGATCATGCCACTGCACTCCAGCCTGGGTGGCAGAGAGAGACTCTATCTCAAAAAAAGGAAAAAAAGAATTCAACTGACATGACCAAGGAAGCCAGTCTAAGCAGCCGGCCATGCCCTTGAAAACCTATTTATCATAACCATGTGCATTATATTAAGGCCCAATTTAGATCTGCAAAATGTGTGGAGTTCATTTTTTATGATCCGCTTCCATATTTCAGAGGGTTGAAGCAGGCAGTGAAGTAGGATAGCAAAACAGTCAGCAGCCAGTTGGCGAACATCGATTTTAGGTAGGGATGTTGCAGGTGCCTCAAGTCACGTGTCAACACAGAGACTAGGGGAGGAGGGAGTGGCGGTGAAAGCGGCAGAGAAGGAAAGAGGAAATGAATAGGATAGGGAGGTGTCTATGGGCTGGCCTGATGGTGTGAACCAGGAATTCCGACGGCAGCATAGCTAGGCACAGAAGGAACTACCAGCACCCTAAAATCTGGCTCCCAAGCCTCTGTCATAAAGAAGGTCTGTGTCCTTGGTCCAGTCACTTTACCACACTTTGCCTTACTCTCATTTGTAAAATGAGAGAGGCTGAAACAAATGGTCTCGAATATACACTCACCCTCTAATTTTGTCAATCCTGCTTTCATCTTCTTCAAACGTAAGGGAGACCCAATCACTGAAGCTCCCAACTTAAGGAAGAGCAGAATTGTACTTTGCCTACTGAGTGATTCTGGGCAAGGAACTGTGCTTGGTTTCTTCTGTTTTGTGCTTCTGCCTCCCCTGCAATGGACACCCCACAGAAATACCCGAGAAAGGTTATCCTGGGAATTGATGGAGTTGACCTGCTCAAGTGCTGCTTTACTACCAACGCAGTCAGTATACACCAGAAGGTCTTCTGAGGTTCTCGGTGCATACTGGGATCTCCACTGTAGGTTCCAGAAGAAGACAGAGTAGCTGAATGGGCAGTCTACCGGCAGCCCCCAGGGAAAGTCTAGCATCCTTAGAGCATGCTTTGGAGTGAAATTAAGAGTTTGGTCATGTCCTAGGGTGGAGTCCGATTTCTTTGTTTCTTCCTCAAGGCACCCTCACCAGAGACAGAAGCAAGACAAGGAAACTGATGTTGTCACCAAAAAGTAGTAATCTTTTATTTGTTAAAAACATGGAGCGGCCAGACACAGTGGCTCACACCTATAATTCTAGCACTTTGGGAGGCCGAGGCAGGCAGATCACCTGAGGCCAGGAGTTCGAGACCAGCCTGGTCCAACACAGTGAAACCCCATTTCTACTAAAAATATAAAAAAAATTAGCCAGGCGTGGTGGAGCATGCCTGTAATCCCAGCTACTCAGGAGGCTGAGGCAGAAGAATCACTTGAACCCAGGAATTGGAGATTGCGCCACTGCGCTCCAGCCTGGGCAACAGAGTGAGACTCCGTCTCAAAAAAAAAAACAAAAAAAATGGAGCATAACTATGTAACAGACAGTGTACTAATTGCTGGTGTTCAGCGAGGGAGAGCTCTGGGCCCCCATGTGCACATATACACAGATCATAATGGCAACAGTGTGTGCCAAGGCTGGCACGCACACACACACACACACACACACACACACACACACACACATACACAATGCTAGGGGGGGCCCACAGGAGAGCCTGGAGAAGGTTAGAAACAGCTTTACAGCAATCCCGATACTTGAGCTGGCTCCTGAAGGAGGAAAAACAGTTTGCCAGACAGCGTGGAGAAGAGAGAATGAATTCAAGGCAGAGGACATGGGGCAAAGGCTGAGTCAGCAAGGGGCGTGACCTGCTCAGAGAAGAGTGACAAGTTCAAGGTGGTCGGGATGAAATGTTTCCCTGACATTCTTCAAGGTTTTCGGCATGCATATCTAGGTGATTACTTCAGATGGCTTGCCTTACGGGATGGTAACAAAACACTACAGCTCACAAATTACAACATCAGGCTTGAGACTGCTAAGAAACAAGCTAAATACATAAATAAATAAAAGCAAGGTGCAGAACAATATTCACCGTATTCTACTAGTTGTAGTTTCAAAATTAGGAAAATATGTTCATAATTTGTAAAAATATTTCTAGAAGGGTATTTTTTTAAGGAAATTCTCACACAGTGATCCCTGGATGCTACACAGTGATGGAAACAATTTGTGTACATTAACTCCTTTAATCTGCCCAATAACGCTGGGAGGTAGGTCTGCTTTTCCTCATACTTAACAGATTAGGAACTGAGGCAGGGAGTTCAAATCACTTGTCCAAGGTTAATCTGCCAATTCATAACAGGATGGAAAGCCACGCCGGACTCTCTCTCCAGTGCTCTTACCGGGATGCTTTACCACCTCTCATGAGACACGAGTAGCTCAGTCCCCTCCAGAAGGAGAGAGGGACATGGGTACAGAGGTGGGAGCCGCATCATGTTCTGTATCTCTTCCTCTGCCTAGGGCAGTGCTCCAGCTGAGTGCCAGGCACCTTTCCAGTCTAGCATCTTTTGTCTCTTCTCATTCAAAACAAACAAATGTAAACACAAAAAATGGGACTTTTCTGACATTTTTAAGGTACAGATATAGTGGGTTGCAGGAAGGAGAAAGAGGGAGGAAGCAAAAGGAAGCCACAGCCAGTTTTCCCTTCTATTCCCAGTGCCAAGTCCAGCGGCGCTGCTCAAGCAGAGCAGGGGAACCTACAGCTACAAGAGGTGGCTGAATGCTAGCGTAGAAGACAAACCCAGGAGCACAGAAGTCCCCTGTCCCCCTTTCCTTTCTGTGGTCACTTTCTAGACCAGTCTCAACCATTGCAGCTGCTCAATGGCAACGCACTGGCAATCAAGACGATGGCACTAGAACAAGGCAAAATTGCATATAAAGGGGCAGCTCCCGTGCCTCCTTCTACAAGGGTGCTTCTCAACAATGATAGGTTGGCTGAGGCACCCAGAGGTGGAAGGTCCAAGCAGAAAAAGCTTTATTACTCCCTGCCAACTTCAGTGCAATACACCACCCGGGCCCCGCCTCCACCTTCTTGAACTAGGAGTCCATATATTCTACCGTGCCATGGTTCATTTCAGCAAAAATCAACTAGCATTCTTCTGACCTGGGGCAAAAAATTTCCTCATTGAGATCCTGAAAAATAACATTACATCATGTTGCCTGTGTCAGGTTTATAAATGGGCCAGGGGGAGGCTGGGGTGTAACCTGACGCTATCAAAACACTGGCCCTCGGAGAAGAAAGGAGGCCATTGTTGCAGGCTGTCAGCTCTCCTCTGGCTGGAGGTAAAGTGAGATGCGAGAAATGTTAGCGGAGGCCAGGCACAGAGCAAGTCCTCACTCCCTATCTACTCTCTAACTCTTAAAAAATCAGGCAGGCTCCCCAAAAACGGCTTGTCCCCATTTCCTGTGGGGCGTGTCTCCCTCTTTTCTATTCTCCCAGCAGAGTGGATGAGTTAAGTAATTTTTATTCCCAAGCCTCAAATCAAAGAAGCAGGAATAGGACAGCAAAGTCCGGGAGCCATTTTTTTTTTCCCTAAGCAAGACATTTTTCTAAACAGACAACCGAAAGAGGAACTGAGCCCCAGTGATTATGTATACACAAGCATCATTATTGTATCTGAAACAGAGCAATGTGAACACGGCCCAAAGCTAGAGAGAAAAACAGACCCCAACAAGGGTTACGTGAACACCCCACTCTAAGGCGAGAAAGAAATGCTGAAATCTGAGAGAAAAAAACATTTCAAAGTGAAAGGCCAGGGTCCGGATCAGGAGACAAGGAAGTGACCAAAAGAACGTGGGGAGGATTACGGAGCTGGGACAGACACAGAATGAGCCAAAGGACAAAGCGCTGGCACCGACAGCAAAAACATTTTAATGGATAAAAGGAAAGGAAAAAGGATTTATGGTGAGAGAAATCCAGAAAATAAAAAGCAAGACAAATGCAAGCCAGCCTGACTGGAGACAGAATTCATTGGGCTGGTCAAACATTTAATTTGATTTTCTCTTTTCTTTCTTCCCCATCTCCCAGCTTGGATTTGGAGGAGAGTGGGCATGCAAATGTACTATCCATGGCACAATGTGCATAGATACTATTGGCAGGAGGGCCAAGCACACTGGCCTGCCAGCCCATCACAGCAAGGGCGATGCCAGCCCTGTGATCACCCAGGACGACAGGCCTAAGGTCCCTGGTGAAGCAGAGAACACAGGGACACGGTGCAGAAAACCCATCGCTTGTGGCTCTCCTGGTATTCTGCTTGTTTCCAGCAAATTATTGCTAATCCTATCATCACTCTCTGAGGACCTTAAGCTCTTACAAAGGGTCTCCCCAGCTACCCCCATGCCTTCCTGGCTTAATTCACTAACAATTAAGAAAGCAGGCCATAGAATACTGGGTTCCTCATTGCCAAACTCTGCTTTTATGTTAACCCCACCGCATTCTCTTTGGAACACAACAGGACCCCCTCAGCTAAAGCGGAATGATGCCCCATGCCCCAAGGGCACCATCCTTCAAAACAGCTTTCCCACAGAGTCCTGGAACCAGCCCCTTCCCTGCTTCAAAGGTGAGAAGTGGAGGGGCCACGGATCACCCTCCAGCTCAGAGCTTACATTTCTCTCACAATTCCAGTCCCTCAAGTCTCTCTTTCCCGGGGAGGTTGTTGTTGGCACCAGAGCATGCCGCACTCGGCTGATGGCAAGCAGGGACTTGGGGCACATGAGGCAAAGGAAGTGGCGGCCACCAATTGTCTCAGTGCTGAACCTGATGGAACAAAAGGAGACGCACAAGCATGGAAGGTGGGGCCCTTCCACAGAGGCCACTGCGAATGTGCACTGACCCTTGGGTTAACCGGTTCCTGTCTTGGGGCTTCTGTGAGTATTTCTGTTACTACATCAGGAATCCTTTTGCTCAGACACGCCAGTCATGGGCCTCTTGTCTGTTGAAGATGCCCATGAGTTGTCTAACTCTCATCTTCTTTTACCATGTTCCCCAACTAAATTATTCATTGTATTTCACTAAAGAAAGATGGAGTGCCTGCTAGGTGACAGTCACTGGCTTAGGTGCTGGGAATACAACCGTAAGCCAGGTAGGAAGAGTCTCTGCCTCTACACGGTCTGCCTTCCTTTCCCTGTCCCCATTTCCAAGGCTCTTACCAAACGCACCAGAAAGGCTTTAGGTGGTTTCATGAAATCCATGCGGCTCACACAGATTTGCCCAGCAGTCCCTAGTCATCTAGAAGAGGCTGAGAATTTCAGAGGACCCAGAGAAATGTGGAATGGGAAAGCCTCAAGGGGCCTGAGGAGAGACATGGAATTTGAGCAGATGGAGGATATTTAAAAGGAAAGAGAAAAAAGGGTGTAGCCACAGGAAAATGGTAATTTGAGGAATTTGCCTACACATTGTTTAGACTGCTCTACATGTCCTGCCATGCCATCTACCTCCTCTGGTGTTCCTACCTAGGATTTCAGGAAGAAAGTAGTGGTACAAAAAAATTTGCCTAATGTGCTGAAGCAGGATGGGTTACAGGGGGCAGCTGTGTCCAACCGGCATCTTCAATTCTGTGTCCCTAGGGACTGAGTCTCTTCTTCTGAACTTATCACTCTCTCAGGGAAGAAAAAAAAAAGGGCAATGTAAAGAGAGGCTTCCTGTACATCAGTGTAGTGTGGGAAGTTTTTTAAATTATTAAAAAAAAAGTGGGGGGGGGGCTTCTGAAAGGTCTGACACCTCTGGTCCTAAATTTATTTTCTCATTAATGAGTAAAGGGGGATTTATTGTCTGAACCAATGTCTGTTTTGTATCAACTCTTTTTCCCTGCTTTCCCCTCAGACAGTGGAGCTCCAAAGAGACCAAGAGCAGATGTTTTATGTTTCAGAAGAGAGCAGTCTCCACAATTCCTAAGAGATTCCTGGAATTCTTATTCTTAACAAAAATTAGCTACAGAGAAAGGATCATGAATTGGGAGCCCACAAAGCCTCTGGAAGCCAATCATTTCCTCTCTTCCTCCTACCAACCTTGTACCACCCAAAATGCTGCCTGTGGCCCACTGCGCTCCATGAGAAAACCCCTCTGAATCACAAGGTATCGAGCCCTGTTAGTTGCCCAAACAGCTCAGCCACATTCTGTGATTAGAGGTGCCTATTTCTGAGCCATAATCTCAAGAGCTAGAAGTGGGAGTCAGACCTCAGTTCCAATTCTGGCTCAGTGTTTGCTTTCTTACTCAACTTTTTAGTAATAAATATCTCCATGACCTCATCTGTCTAATAGAGATGACAACATATGGTCTCTCTTGCTGGATTAATGCAAAGATCAAGTGAGATTTAAGTGCACACTAATAAGTTAAATACTTATAAAAACGAAAAGTATTTTTGTTAAAATAATTAACATCTGGCATTCTGTTAACAGAGACCTTGTGTTAACCAGTGCACTCTGCATAGATGGAGGACAGGATGAACTGAGGCACACAACACTGAGAATGGCCTCAGCTGGGCTCTCAGAGGTGGCTCACCCCACTCAGGTCCTTTCCCACTCCTTCTAAAGGACATTGCGCATCTTTAACCATGCAACATTTATTCAATAAACATTTATTGAGCACCTGGCACAGTACTTGGCACATGCTGGGCACTCAGTAAATATCTGTTGAATAATGAATGAATAAGTGCCTAATGCAGACATGAAAAATACAAGGCAAGTTGCCACCAGTCCCTGATCCTGAAATCACTAATGGATGAAGGCACTCCTCTCTGCAGACTCTGGGCTCAGCTGAGAATACTCAGACTTGGAACATGAAATGAAACCTATTTGCCATTTCTGGCCTATGCACAAAGATGAAACACATTTTATCCCTGCTTTCACAGAGCTTACAGACATAGGAAAGCCCGACAGAAAACAGACAAAGCTAACATAATATATGTTAAGATAAATGTATAAGAGCCCAGAGGAAGCCTATGGCACCTAATGATGTGGCTGAACCTGTGGTTCTCAAACTCCCCTTGGCTTTTAAGATGCTTACTTCCTCTAGATTCTTCTCTTGCCTCTCTGATAATCCTGCTCTTATCCTCTCCACTGACCACCTTGCCAAATATTTGGCCTTCGCAGGGTTTGGTCCCGGTCTGCTTCTATTCTGTGTAGACTCTCCGGGATCACTGCATTCCCTCTCATGACATCAATTGCTATTTACACGCGGATTATACTCAAATTTATGTCTCTAGCCTTGACCTCTCTCTGAAGCTTCAGTCATATACTTCCAATTACCTCCTGGACAGCTCCACTTGAATATCCTATAGGCTATTCAAAATCTAACTCATCAGCTCTCTCCTTCTAACCTTCCTCGGCAGCTTTCTTCAGCCTCTGGGAATCTTGATATCCTTTAAGACATTGTTATTCTTGACTTACAAACTAGAAACCTTGGTATTAACATCAGCTCTTCCTTCTCCCTCAAACCCTGTTCCCATTAGTAAACTGTTTAAATTTAATCTCAAAAATAGCTTTTTAAACTAATTCATCCCACTTACTATACCATCTCTCACTTTCTAGCTCATTTTTTTTTCTAATCTTACCCCCACTTTAATCCACCCTCCACAGAGACACCAAAATTACCTTAAAGCACAAATCTGATCTTGTTACCTCTCATCCCCTTCCTCTGATTTTCAGTAGTCCCCCACTGCTTTCAAGGTGAAATTCCTCACTTGGCATAAACTGGCGCCAATCTACTTACGCGGTTATGGCCATGCAGATCATATGACCCTGGACCTTTGCCCATGCTATGCACTCACAGCCTGGTGTGCCACAAACTAGCTCTTTAGCAACACCCCTGCATCCTGCAACATCCAGAAATGCCTTTCCAATGTCACTTGGAAGCACTTCCCCAATACCTCATGGAAGAGTTAGTTATGCCACCCTCTGTAAATAAATGATTTTATAAGAGCCTGAAATTTCTCTCATCAAAAAATCTGTTATATATAAGGCAGTATTAAAATTAATGTAATAGGTCTTATAAAATTTGCAAAAATCTTAAGTTTTCACTCACAAATAAAGAATGAACTGTTTCACACACTCATTAAATAAATATGAAGGCTTTACCATGCAGCAGGGACTGTTGTAACGGCTAAGGATAGAGCAACAAGACAAAGTCCCTGCCATCATGGAGCTTATGTTCCAGCCGGAAAGCCAGACAATAAGCAAATACGACATCAGATACTCAGGTATCTAGATTGATACAGAATCCTGCTTTTTTTTTTTTCTTTGAGACGGAGTCTTACTCTGTTGCCCAGGCTGGAGTACAGTGGCACGATCTTGGCTCACTGCAACCTCCACCTCCAAGGTTCAAGTGATTCTCGTGCCTCAGCCTCCTGAGTAGCTGGGAATACAGGCTGGTACCACCACATCCAGTTAATTTTTATATTTTTAATAGAGACAGGGTTTCACCATGTTGGCCAGGCTGGTCTCGAACTCCTGGCCTCAAGCGATCCACCAGCCTCCACCTCCCAAAGTGCTGGGATTACAGGCATGAGCCACCACACCTGGCTGTATAGCAGAATGCATTTATTAGAGAGATTGATATATATATATATATATATATATATATGTGTGTGTGTGTGTATATATATATATATATATACACACACATAAAATATATACAACAAATTACAACTCTTGAATAATGAAAGAATTCTTTTATTGAGACGGAGTTTCACTCTTGTTGCCTAAGCTGGAGTACAGTGGCGCAATCTCGGTTCACTGCAACCTCCGCCTCCCGGGTTCAAGCGATTCTCCTGCCTTAGCCTCCCGAGTAGCTGGGATTACAGGCATGCACCACCACACCTGGCTAATTTTGTATTTTTAGTAGAGATGGGTTTCTCCATGTTGGTCAGGCTGGCCTCAAACTCCTGACCTCAGGTGATCTGTCTGCCTTGGCCTCCCAAAGTGCTGGGATTACAGGGGTGAGCCCCGCGCTCAGCCCTGAAACAATTTTTAAAAATCCCTTGAAGCTGTAAAGAATTGCTCTTACCCTACCCACAGCCTTTTTCCTATTCACTGTCATCAATATGTTTACTGTTTTTATAAAAATAGAGAATGCAACTCCAGGAAAATCTACCCAGTCTACGGAAATTGAGGGAAGGCATGAATTACCAAAAGTGTCTGAATTCAAAGAATTTTAATGAAAAATAAAATCTTAAAACTTTATGAAACATAAACTCTAACTACTGATAAATAGTTTCCACAGAGGCAATATCAGACTTGCTTTTGAGCAGAGCATAAATTGGAATTGGTATGCAAATAGATGTTGTTTACTTTATAAAGTCTTTTAAAAGTTTATTTATTTAAACTAGCTAAAAAATCCCTGCAAGCAATCTTGAATACATAAACCCAGCACCGTACACATTTAAATGCTCAATATATGTATTAATTTCATAGTTTTATTTATATGCCTGGTCAGTTGCCTTTTATGGGAGGGTTTCACAGACCGCCAACCATTCTAAATATTGGAGTTTGAATTAACGGGTTGTATTATGTCTCCTCGAAAAGAAGAGTAAAAACCATCAGCACAGCCAATCAGGAAAATTAGAGACCCCCTTCTCACTAAAAAGAGCCGTTCTTCCCACAACAAAGAGTTCCTCCTCTACAAGAGCCCTACAGAGGTTAAACTCACCTGTCTGTCCCTAAAAGATTTGTTCATCTGTTGTAGAATATCTTAATCCCTATTATAGTCCTGGAAGCTCTGCTGTGGAATTTTAGAAGACAAAAAGTCATATATCCTCAAAACAAAAAAAAAGGGTTTTAACAAAAATGTTCTTTGGCCAGTCTGCTCCCCGCTACCCTTTATACTAATCTAGCTACCTCCAATTCATTCTTAGATCTCTGCTTATATGTCTTCTCTTTAGAAGAAACTTCTGTGACTGCCTCATCATCACCAAGATGGTGAGGTGCCCTCCTAAACATTCCCATGATACTCTCTCAGTATCCCCATCACAGCATTTAATACTCTTTACTAGGGCTATTTCTTTGACTTCCCCACAAGGACACAGGTTCCTTGTGATCAGGATCTGTGATGTGATTACTGGTGTCTTCCACGCATGGCACACGGCGCTTATTACTAGAAGGCACTCCACCTCTATGAAATAAAGGAACATGGTTTGTCTTGTCTTTTTCCATTCTTTACTTTTATTTATTCACTTGGGAAACAGAGTGAGAAATTTCAAATACACTCTGTCTAAAAACACAGTATTTCCTAAATGAAAAAAAGAGTCACTGATATGAAGATGTCTTAGGGAAAGTCACAAGAGAATGTCTCAGTTCTATACCAACATGCATTTCCTACTTAGTACCAAGAATCCCTCCTGTTAAAATTTAATGCAGTCTTCTCTAGCAGTTCATTTTGTCTGCCAAGTCCTTTATGACTATTTTGATAAGTTATTTATTACATATGGATGCCACTATAATAAGTGGATAGCATAGGCAATGGCGGCTTGCAGGACAGAATAAAAGGGTCACGTCCACCCCAAATCACTAGATCCTGTGACCAGGAGTTATCACCGAGTACTGGCCTGACTGGCAGGGCATCCTGGCACGCAGTAGGCACTCAACACATGTAACTGCTGAATGCACAAATAAATGAATATCAGGGTGGAGGGACCTCAGATTGTAACCCTTAGAGTAATGGCAACACTGTGCCATAATGATGAATCACTCAGGTGGCTACAAAGGCAAGCAATGAAACATAGTGTGGTCAAGAACAATGTACATAGGCTCTGTAAGCTTCTGTTGCTTCATTTACAAAATGGGAATGGCAATAGAATTAAATGAGATAGGCCAGGCGTGGTGGCTCATGCCTGTAATCCCAGCACTTTGGGAAGCCAAGACGGGCAGATGGCCTGAGCTCAGGAGTTTGAGACCAGCCTGAGCAACACGGCGAAACCTCATCTCTACTAAAACACAAAAAATTAGCTGGGCGTGGTGGCACAGGCCTGTAGTCCTAGCTACTTGGGAGCTAGGGAGGCTACTTGGGAGGCTGAGGCAGGAGAATTGCTTGAACCCAGGAGGCAGAGGTTGCAGTGAGCCGAGATCACGCCACTGCACTCCAGCCTGAGTAACAGAGACTTGCCTCCAAAAAAAAGAACTAAATGAGATAACATAATACAAAATGTCTTCCATTATGTCTAGCAAACAATATGTGCTTAAAATTATTATCTGTTATTATTTCATAGATACAATTCAGTTACTAACTGAAAAGTATAATACATTAGACTAAACCTAAAATTTGAAATGTATAAAATAGATGTCTCCAGGAAATAGTATAAACTCAGGACATGACTTATGGAGGTGTTTGTTCTTCATACAGTTTGTCAGAAGTATTCTATTTGAGTAGAAATGTTGTTTGGTAATTGTAATCACACCTTAAACAAACTGAAAAGTCTATTATCTAAAAATAATGCAATACCTTGCATGGCTTACTTATTGTAGCTTAAAAATACACATTACATTAAATTATACAAGGATTTATTTTGGAAGTGTTTAAATCCTTTCACATATGTATCTGTGGATCCGTATTTTCATATAATGGGGTTGCTTAAAGTGAAGACTACCCCATATCCCAGTATAATTATATCAGCACTGTGAAGGTCCTCTAGCTACATCTGGCCAGGTCCTCCAAGACAAATTCACATTATTCTGCCCTAATTTTAATTTTTAATACATGGGGCAGAGTGAAAATTTCTCCATATTCTGTTTAACTCAGGTGGTTATTCGAAATTCCTGTCTTTGGCAAACATCAATTTCAACCTTGACTTAAAGAAACGAGGCCAACACAAAGAGATAAAAGGAAACATAGAAAAAAAATAATAAAAGCCACACTTTTGGCCCTGCTTTCTACAGGAAAAGATAAAAAAAAAAAAAAAAAAAAGAATTCTGCTTCCCTAGCCTCATTCCCACTCAGGTCCTCATGGTTACTTTTAGAAAAAGCCAAAGGGGTAGGGGAGGAGTGGGTTTGGAAGAAGGAAGGAAAGGGAAGGATGATAAGGAAGCTAGGGGGAAAAACAGCTGCAGAAGAAAAGACCAAAAACGAGAGAAGAAAGCAGAGCTGAAACCCGACACTCAAGAACTCAGGCCTCCAGTGAGAGACTTCTTGGACTGTAAACCTGCCAGCCGGGGGACGTGGAATGGTTCCAATGGCAGCCTTCATTAACGCTTCACACACTCCGCCCCTAATTTACAACCATTTAACGGCAAACATTATACAAGTACCTTTGAGGACAGAAAGAAATCTAAGAGAAATTAGGTGCCTAGAGAGCTCCCCTCAAAGGCAAGAGCCCTTTCGTGCAAGCAAGCAATTTCGCCACCTCCTTTTTTTTAAATCTGTTTGGGACTTTTTGAGGGCTGGAGTGGGAAGTTCTACAGACAGTCAAGAGCGGTGGGGAGGTTGGCAGGATTGGGGTGCAGGTACATGGAGGACACACAGAAGCTTTGTGTCTGTGGAGGCTGATTGTGTCTGCGGGTGAGTAGCATGTCTGTGTGGGTGGAAACATGGAGAGCTAAAGGCAGGAACTCTTCCCATACAGCTAAACCCTTGTTCAAACAATTTAAATACACAAGAATATTTTTTAAAATTAAAAACCCACTAAAACAATCCTAGTGGAGCTATTTTCTTGAGTGCTTAAGTAGAGGCCAGATTCAAAAAAGGATTAAGCGAATGTCGCATAACCCAGCTGCAGAAACTGAAACCGGGCGATTGGGCTGAGAGGGGAGATGGCTTGGAGGGTGGGGCCCTCCCACAGCAATTTCAGCAGGCCTTTCTAGACGTCCCCTAAGCTTTGTTTCCTTTCAGCCCATACCTGTGTATACAGTGAACAGCTCACACACGGTCGTAACTGGCCAGCCAGGGCCCAGAACTGGTTAGGCAGCTTTTCTCCCAAGGCCACAGTGAAGAATCAATCTCAGCCAAAACACAGGAGTCCTGGAAAGAAGACTTGAACCCCTCTTTTCTGGCAGGAGAATGGGGAAAGGGAGGCTAAACAGAGTATCTTTTAACTAACAACTTTACCTAAGCGGATTAACATTGAGGATGAACCTTCCTGGAGCCACAGAGCTGAGTCCCCACTCCTAGGGCACACGGCTGAGTGGGAGCTGGTCTCTGCTCTCAGCCAGGATCTGGTTCCACCCTCCATCTGAAACAGAGGGAAGTGTCTTAACTTTCTTTTAAAGGTCCTGTCTCAAGTCACCCCAGAATGGGCTCCATGGAAAGTTAATCCCACAGGCTAAGGAGTCTCATCTTCAGAGTATCCAACTGCAGCATTTAAATGCACTTAATCTCCCCTGGAACAACAGGAAAATACAGTGAAAGCTCAAAATGAGGCAGGGGGCAGGGACAGTGAAGAAGGGCCTGTACTCAGGGTGGAATAGGTGAGATGCAACACCACGCCCTGTTCTGCCGAAATTAAGAGCCTCCTGCCACAATTTAAGCTAAAGTCTGTGTACTCCCTCATTCTCACCTCCTCCAGAAGTGGGCACCTGCATGCTTTCTGTTAAAGTGAGATGGTTCGTTTTCTCCTATTCCAGTGGAATATGGTAAAATCCTTATCACCTTCATAATGGGCTTACCTGAAAGTGAATGAGGCTTCCCGGGAAAACCCTTCTAGACGGGTGTCAGATGCCTCAGAAAGAACTCAGAGTGACCTTCCGCCTTTCTCCTTTTTGTTGCATCATAATCGTAGAAGTTTCTTAGAGACTCTAGTGGTTGCTATTGAACTGTGAATCTGGTTAATCTCGGAAACAGCATATGGGTTAAGTTCACCTCTGTGTCTACTATTTTTTTTTTTTTTTTTTGAGGCAGAGTTTCACTGTGTCACCCAGGCTGGAGTACAGTGGCATAATCTCAGCTCACTGCAACTCCGCCTCCCGCGTTCAAAAAATTCTCCTTTCTCAGCCTCCTGAGTAGCTGGGACTACAGGTGCCCACCACCACGCCCAGCTAATTTTTGTAGTTTTAGTAGAGACAGGGTTTCACCATATTGGTCAGGCTGGTCTCGAACTCCTGACCTCAGGTGGTCGGCCCGCCTCAGCCTTCCAAAGTGCTGGGATTACAGGTGTGAGCCACCAAGCCCAGCCCTGTTCCTGCTATTCTGAGGGCAGAAGAATCTTCAATTTTTATAAAATGAAAGCCATTCCTCAGGTACAAAGATGATAACCTCTGGCCCATTAGAAGTGAGTTGTTTGGATTACTTCAGTAGCTGGATCAACCTTGATCTGTGATACCAGAAGCAAACATGTCTGAGATGGCTAGAAGATTTAGGGATAAAGTCCCCAGCCAATGAATGCAGTAAACTAACAGGCCCACAAGGGACTGAGCCCCTAATCATGTATTTACTAGCCCACTCCTTTAACCAGTTAAGCTACACTGTGTTAAACAGGCACGGGGCTGCCTCAGGAATGAAAAAGTGCTAAAAGTTCTGTTTGCCTTTTGTGGCAAGAGAGGGAGTGCAGGCAGACTTTAGTTGAAAAGCAGTAGCAGGCTGGGTGCAGTGGCTCACGCCTGTCATCCCAATACTTTGGGAAGCTGGGGTGAGCAGATCACCTGAGGTCAGGAGTTCCAGATCAGCCTGACCAACATGGTGAAACCCCGTATCTACTAACAATACAAAAATTAGCCGGGTGTGGTGGTGCATGCCTGTGATCCCAGCCACATGGGAGGCTGAGTCAGGAGAATCGCTTGAACGGGAGGTGGAGGTTGCGGTGAACCAAGATCACACCACTACACTCCAGCCTGGGCCACAGAGTGAGACTCAGTCTCAAAAAAAAAAGCAGCAGCATATTTTAGGCCCTTAATATTTTCATTATTTCAGTCTAGCCTTATAGAGGCAATACATCTTGGATTTTTTTAAGACGGTCCTGAGTCAAGTACTCAAGTATCCCATTTAAATTGTCCCATAATTATACTCGCAACTGTGAGATCAAACAGACTAAACTGAGACTAAATGGGAACACCATATTTACAGTACTCAACATTGGGAGAGGTGCTTCAGATGCCAGGATGATTTGGGTCTTAGCATTGCCCCTGAACTGGCAGCTGTGAATTAAAATTTGGTTTGGAAAAGAATTGCTTATGAAGTCTGAGTTGTATACACACTGGCTTCAACTTTTGTTGGCGTGTTTCAAAAGAGCACAGAAGCTTTTTAAGAAAAGAAAAAAAAAAAAAGCAGGGGGCGGGTGATTGTACAAACCGAGCTCTTTGCTTAGCAAGGCAGGAAAAATAAAATGAAAGAAGAACCCACGTGAAGATGTATTTCCAGTTTTTAATCCAGCAGTGGGCTTTTAGAAGGGCACAACCCCTTGAGTCTAAGCTTCCTTGAGCATTTACATTATATAACAGAGCAAGAAATGAGACAAGTGTGCCCGCAATCGCCAGGCACCCTGTGTCCAAACCCCATTCCAGTTATGCCCAAGCCAGGCCTGTGCCCCTCCCCTCCCGAGGGACAGTCCCACTCCAGGCAGCTTTTATAAGAAGTCTCAACCCTCAAAAAGAAAGACGATGGGTTTGAACTATTAACCCTGCCCCAGAAAGGACTAAAGTTAAGAAGAGGCCACTGGCAAAATATTCACATGGGAATACTGCATAAAATAAGAAGCTAAATATGTGCCCAGCAATTGAAGACTTGCCTGAAGGAAGCGAAAAGAAACAAAAATGGAAGGGGGTGTAGCTGAGCAGAAGGCGACTGTGAGGTTAAGCTCAGGCTCTATTAAGAAAGAATCACACCTGCATATCATGTATTACAGAACTTCAAGTAAAATTTAAAATTAATTAATTAATAGGCCAGGCGAGGTGACTTACACCTGTAATCCCAGCACTCTGGGAGGCTGAGGTGGGCGGATCATGAGGTCAGGAGATCGACACCATCCTGGCCATGGCGAAACCCTGTCTCTACTAAAATACAAAAAATTAGCCAGGCGTGGTGGTGGGCACCTGCAGTCCCAGCTACTCAGGAGGCTGAGGCAGGAGAATCGCTTGAACCTGGGAGACGGAGGTTGCAGTGAGCTGAGATTGCGCCACTGCACTCCAGCCTGTCAACAGAGCAAGACTCCATCTCAAAAAAAAAATTAATTAATAAAAAGAAAGAATTATACAATCTAGAAGAACTGAAGTTCATGCTGGTCTCAGAGGGGAGCAAAGTTAGAGTGGCATTAGGAGAGCATGAAAAGGTGGGAAAAATCAGTGATAAAGCTAGCCACTAGCAGAAACACTCTGTTTAAAAAAAAAATCAGGAGAAAAAAGAGACTGGTGTGAAAAAACACCACGTTGCCCATCAGCAGGGCGGGGGTTGGTCAGGACACAGGTTAGAGCCTGACAAACCAGGATTCAAATTAAGGCTCAGCCCTATACCTGCTGAATAACCTGGGGCAACCGAGCCTCTGTTTCTGTCTATGTAAAAGCGGGATAATGATACCTCCCCTTCCTACCTCCAGGTAGTTTTAAAGGTCAAATCTGATCATATAAATGAACTGTGCTATATGTGTCAAGGTACGACACAATGTCAAGCTATTTCAGGTAGAAGGCTCTTTATGAAAGATTTGGCTGACCAGGTAGCTCTTCAAAAAGTTAAAAAGAATAAAAAAGGCAGAATGTCATTGGAAAGGGTGGAGCTTGTTGCTCAGAAAAGAGAAGAACCAATGACAAAACCAAATGCCATCAGATTTTTCAAGGAATTTACCACATACTGAGAGTTCTAGTCATCCAACAGAAAATCAACAAACACTAGTATGTTCCTCAGAAAACTCTGGGAATTAAACTAGTTCAGCTCCAACTGATGTCTCTCCTAGCTGTAAGAGTGCTGGTAGTCATCCATCCACATGGTTTGGGGTGGAGAGATACATAAAGAAATCCTAAGACAATGGACGGCAATAACTTAGCCCTCCACAGTGTGCCATGGTCTCCACCTAACTCCTGGCTGAAATTTTCCAGCTCTGATCTCTACCACCCTCTAGGAAGGGAGGGAACAATGGAAGGAGCAAGGGGAAAGAGAGAAAAGAAAAAAAGAATTCTTATTCTAGTAGCGAGAGAATAACAAACCAACTGCTATGGTTTGAATGTGTCTCCCAAAAATTCATGTGTTGGAAACGGAATCCCTCTGCCCTCATGAATGGATACAAATGGATTAACATTGCTACCCCAGGAGTGGGTTTGTGACTGTGGGCATTGCGTTGTTATAAAAGCAAGCACTCTGGCTGTCTTGCTCTTGCTCTCTCACCATGCGATGAACTCCACCATGTTACCAAGAAGGCCCTCACCAAATGCCAGAGCCATGCTCTGGGACTTTCTGGTCTCCAGAACACAAGCCAAATACATTTCTTTGTGAATTCCCCAGTCTGTGGTATTATTATACCAACAGAATATAGACTAAAATACCAGCAGAACCAGAGACCAAATTCCCAGGAATTGGGAACTCTACAGAAATGTATAGCAATAATTAATTTGAGGGTCTTAAATTAATTATTTATTTAAATTTCTGTAGAGTTCCCAATTCCTGGGATTGAGACCAAGTTTCGCTCTTGTTACCCAGGCTGGAGTGCAATGGCGCAATCTCGGCTCACCGCAACCTCCACCTCCTGGGTTCAGGCAATTCTCCTGCCTCAGCCTCCTGAGTAGCTGGGATTACAGGCACGCGCCACCATGCCCAGCTGATTTTTTTTTTGTATTTTTAGTAGAGACGGGGTTTCACCATGTTGACCAGGATGGTCTCAATCTCTTGACCTCGTGATCCACCCGCCTCGGCCTCCCAAAGTGCTGGGATTACAGGCGTGAGCCACCGCGCCCGGTGATTTAATTTTTAAATAAATAATTTAAGGCCAAGGCGTGTGAAAGGCCCAGAGTTATAAGCTACAAATTTTCCTGAGGTATCATATTTATAACATGGCTGCAAGACCCCAAAAGGAAGGCCATGAAAAGTCTATTCTTAAAGGTAATGTCCTAAAATATGGAAGAAACTTCAGAAATTCATAGAGAAAAAGTACATATGAGGTTCTGGTTTCAAGGCAACAACTTTAGAATTATATGTGGGAATAACAAGATGAATTATCATGGTCCTCTGAAGGCCAGATACAGATTTGGGAAATACTTGCTCCTTGGCCGACCAATTTCAAAGTGTGGAAGAGAACTACCTCTGCTCCCCCAAACAGCTCCATTACAATATCATTATTCCAACACAATCAGACAGTTCCATGTCATCAAAGAACTATGCTGTATTTTCCAAGTGTCAACTCTTGATGTCACCATCTACCTACTGCGGAGATGAGATGACCACCGATCTAGGGAGAAAACAGCCAACTCTGTTCCTTCCACAAAAGACAGGGAAGACAGTCTTCCTAGAAGGCCCCAAGGGGCCACATAAACCCATCCTGGCTGAAGAAGTGAGATAACTAGTTGTACAAAAAGAAGTAAACATGATTTTAAAAACTGTTATCAGACTTTTTAACTAATAACGATTCCTGGAAGGAAATGTTACACTATTGACCATTTTATAAAACAAAATAAAGCATAAGAAAACCTACAAGAACCCCAAGGTAAGTGTAGACCCTGGAACAGGATCCCTGAACCCCCAGGGTTCCAACCCAAATAAAGACAGAGGGAACCGTGTGCATGCAAGTAACTGATCCAATTTAAGAGACTGACTGTCATAACCACGCTGTAGCACTTACTTGCCGTGTGGCCTTGGCCAAGGAACTAAACATCTCTGACCCTGGAATTCCTCCTGGATAATTTCTTTTTTTTTTTTTAATTTAGAAAAATTGAACAACATAAGAAGTAAAAAAAGAAAGCTCACAGATGAGTGTGGAAACAAAATTAGAGGGAAGTAACGGTGATAGAAATAGTAACACCTAGTTAATACACTAGGATGTCACTGTTGTCCCTATTTTATAAATACGGAACTGAACCTGAAAAGCTAAATGCTGCGTCTAAAATCAGGATGAATGGAACAGAAGCTTCTGCCCCACAAACAGGTAAGTTTTCCACTAGATACAATCAACTCCTACATCATGGACAGGTTTATAAAGACTCTGGTAATATTCAAAGTCATTAAATAATGCAAAAAGTACACAGTAAAAATATGTCATAAAAATGAACCTGCATTATGACAAACCAATAATGTCTTCAGATACTGCCAAATGGCTCCTAGGAGGTGAATCACCCATGGTTAGAACCACTGCTCTAAAAATATGGGTAGAAATTGAAAATGACTTTTTAAGGAACAGGCATATAAAAATAAATGACTAAGGGGTCTGCATGGGGAGGGACTATAATGAACTAGAAGGTTCATGCACCATCTCGAGGAGGGTACGTATTCACAATGTGGGAAATGAGACCCAATTTTACCATGTGATTTTGCAAGGATTCAAACCTGGATTTGTATGTCAGTGTGAGACCCTAATGCCTTGAAGGTGACCTTTCTAAACAGAAAATATTTCAGGGGCTACTTCAGTTGCTAAAGATACTTGATATATTAATGCATTAAAGTTCAAAATTGAGAAACCAAAAAAAAAGGAGGGGGACCTGCATGACAACAGAGCAAAACAAAAACACAAATCCAGCTTTTCCCTTTTACTTTTTTTTTTTTTTGAGACGGAGTTTCGCTCTTGTTACCCAGGCTGGAGTGCAATGGCGCGATCTCGGCTCACCGCAACCTCCGCCTCCTGGGTTTAGGCAATTCTCCTGCCTCAGCCTCCTGAGTAGCTGGGATTACAGGCACGCACCACCATGCCCAGCTAATGTTTTGTATTTTTAGTAGAGACGGGGTTTCACCATGCT